>NC_059131.1:57395963-57698993 GCF_020740605.2 Lemur catta | reverse complement strand
CATGAGAAGAGGTACCAAAGTGGGGAGGGGATGACAGCCTCTACCCCAAGTGTCCCCGACATAGTCCTGGATTGTTTTGTGCAGGTGGCTTCGTCCTGTTCATCGCCAGCTGGGGGAGGGGAATGAGGAGTTTGCATTCCGTGTACAACAGGTAGTAGGCTACACAGGCAGGGTGGAGGTGGGGTCCCGGGTTAGGGAGTGGAGGAAGAAGGCTTGAAATCTTGACACTCTAACCTTCCAATTCTTCCTAGCTATTGGCCAAGGAATTGGGGCAGACAGGGACACGGCTCACTCCAGCAGACAAAGCAGAGCACATGAAGCGACAAAGACACCGTAGATTGCGCCCCCAGTCAGGTATGTGGTCTCTATACAGAAAACTTTGTTTTTGTTTTTTTTTTCCCAGCCTATTGTGATTTCTTCCCAATTCCTATACTAGTCATCCTTTCCTTTCTCCTAGTTCTCTACTTACCATATTTCTGATTTTTTTCTTCAGCCCAGTCATCTTTTCCTCCCTCCCCTGGTCCTTCTCCTGATGTGCAGCTGGCAACTCTGGCGCAGAGAGTCAAGGAGGTTTTGCCCCATGTGCCATTGGGTGTCATCCAGAGAGACCTGGGTATGGAAAAGAGTAGCCCCACACAGGGAGACAGGCACAGGGAGGAACAGAGGGTTGTGAAGGAAGAAGGTGAACAGGGAAGGGACTTCCTTCTCCTTGCTCTTCCTTCTTCCTAGCCAGGACTGGCTGTGTAGACTTGACCATCACTAATCTGCTTGAGGGGGCTGTAGCTTTTATGCCTGAAGACATCACTGAGGGAACTCAGTCCCTACCCACAGCCTCTGCCTCCAAGGTGAGACCCAGGAAATGGTAAGGTTTAAGACTTGGGGTGGGTTGGGGCAATCTGCATACTCCCTTATCCCTGGTCTCTCTTGTTTTGATCCTGAGACCCTAGCACAGTGCCTCTCTTGCAAAGTAGGCATTCGATGCGTGTTTAATGATGATGACTTCGCAAGCCCTCTGACATTGTGATCACCTCAGTTCCCCAGCTCTGGCCCGGTGACCCCTCAGCCCACAGCCCTAACATTTGCCAAGTCTTCCTGGGCCCGGCAGGAGAGTCTGCAGGAGCGCAAGCAAGCACTATATGAATATGCAAGAAGGTGAGGGGGTTAGAGGTCAATGAGTAGGAAGGGGCAAATTGGAGAAGGGAAGTATGGAGCTAATGTGGCAAAGCCCATGCAACATCTCTTCCTATGTCCTACAGGAGATTCACAGAAAGACAAGCCCAGGAGGCTAACTGAGCTTAAAGGAACAGGATGGCACCCAGAGCCGCAGGACGGAGACTGGGGGCAGCCCCGGCCCAACTCACAACAAGCCGGATGGGTGGGTGGTAAAAAGGGAGGGATGAGGCTCCCCCAAGATCATATTAAATTCAGGGTTTTCACTCAAGGTCTCTGTTATCTCTATGGGTCTCAAAAGCCTTGTGAGCAGGTTTCTTTTCCCTTGGCTGGAGAGAACAGGGCAAGAGTCTTTTAGGTTTGTGGGGGGTGGTGAGAATGGAACTGTCTGAAATGACTTCCTCATGCCAAGAGAAGAATGTAACTGAATTGAAGACCTACCAGTGACTGGACCCCAGCTGGGGTGTCCCCCCCAGGTTTTCGAAGAAGCTACTGCAAAACTTCAAGTCCCAGGATGCCTTTCATAAGCACTGTACCTATCATCCATAGAGTTCACACATGCTCGGTGTGGTGGCTGAAGCCTGTTTTCCATAGGTTCGTGACTAGGCTAAATAAGGTGGAGCAAATGGCCCCACCCCAAAAACAGGCTTCAGGATTGAGTTACAGCCCAGCCCCAGGGTGGAGCCGGAATTTACCTTTGTACTATATGCGGAAAGGGTTAGTGGTGACTGGCTGCGTAAGTCTGGAACTGACTGCCATCCTGACGCGTCTCAGAGCTGCAAGCAGGTTTGAATCCAGGATCCTTGTGGCCCTGCTGTCCCTCCCTACCCCCCATATTCTTTATCCTTTTCCCCTCAGGACCTTCCCACAGGTTACTAGGTCTCACATAATTCCTGCTGCCCCTGAGGCCCCCTGCCTGCCGCAAGATTTCCATACTACCCAACTACAGGGTAATAGTCCACTTTTGATAGTCCTTTATCAAAACACCACACACTGTTTCCTGACAGGCAAGAAATGCTGGGAAGGATGGAGGACCCCAGGGCATTATCACCTGAGGGTAGAGGTTAGGTATCAGGGCTGAGTTGGGAAGATGTTGTCAGTCACCAAATATGAGGCCTTAATGACTGCCCTGCCTTATGTAGGTCTTGCTGGACAGCCACCATGGCCTCTCAGCCTCTCAGGCTGGCAGAAGAGTCTGGCCCAAGTCCTGGGGAGTCTGAACTGGCTGTGAACCCCTTTGATGGGCTCCCCTTCTCTTCCCGCTACTACGAGCTGCTTGAGCAGCGCCGGGCCTTGCCTATCTGGGCTGCTCGCTTTATCTTCTTGGAACAGTTGGAGAGTAACCCCACTGGAGTGGTGCTGGTGTCCGGGGAGCCTGGCTCTGGCAAGAGCACGCAGGTGGAGGGGATTCTGGGGACTGGACAAGGGGAGGAGCTAGGGAATTGTCCTTTCCCTGGGCAAGGAGGGTGCTGGGCTGCCATGGGGTCATGGGGGAGGTAAGCAAAGGGAGATGGGTTAGGCTGGCTCCACAGGGCACTGGTGAAAGACTAGGGGACTTCCCAAATAAAGAAAGATTAAACTGGCCATAGTTCCCCTGGCACTTCTGACTGAAGGACTAGGTCTCCCTGATTGGTTGTCCCTCTCTGCCTCTCCCTCAGATCCCTCAGTGGTGTGCAGAGTTTGCGCTGGCCAGGGGGTTCCGGAAGGGACAGGTTACTGTCACTCAGCCCTACCCTCTGGCAGCCCTGAGCCTGGCCCTGCGGGTTGCTGATGAGATGGACCTGACCCTGGGTCATGAGGTTGGATACAGCATACCCCAGGAGGACTGCACAGGGCCTAACACCCTGCTCAGGTGGGGCCATCTACAGGGCTGACTCGAAGCTAATTCCCCTCATCCAGTAGAAACGCCCAGTCCTCTAACATCTCACCATACTTTCCCTCAGGCCAACTCACCCTTCAAATCACGCACAGTACAGCAGCTAAATTAAGCCCTTGAATCCCAGCCAGGGGCCTCAGACGTGCAACCTGTCTCATCACAAAAATCTCATTTCCTAGCTGTGTAGCTTGTGAACAAAGTGTTCTCAGTGGGATTATGGGGTCATTGTTATGGGTCCACAGGCAAAGGAAGTCAATCACAGCATCTTTTTCTGACTTTTAATACCAAAATCTAGGCCCCTTGGAGAGAAATTCCCCTGGGCTTCTGGGGCTGGCTAGTGTCGACACTGACTCCTCTGCCCACTACCAATGCCAACAGGTTCTGCTGGGACAGGCTGCTTCTGCAGGAGGTGGCCTCAACCCGGGGCACTGGAGCTTGGGATGTGCTGGTGCTGGATGAGGCTCAGGAGCGCTCAATGGCCTCAGATTTGCTCCAGGGGCTACTACGAGATACCAGTCTGGGAAACCTTCCAGGGGACCCCAGAGTGGTTGTGGTTACTGATCCAGCCCTTGAACCTAAGCTCCAAGCCTTCTGGGGCAATCCTCCTATTGTGCACATACCTAGAGAGCCTGGAAGGAGTCCCACTCCTGTCTACATGGACACTGTCCCTACCGATCGGGTGGAAGCTGCCTGCCAAGCAGTGCTTGAGCTGTGTCGGAAGGAGACTCCAGGAGATGTGCTAATATACCTGCCCAGTGAGGAGGTAAAAAAATAAATAAATAAAAGGACTGCAAAAGGAGGTACTCATTTATACCACTGTCCTGTCCCAGGGAATTGGGAGTAGTGCTTGTTAGGACAATGGTGTTGTAGTGTTTACTCTCTTCTGGGGTCCTGGGGAAAAATTCAAGGATTTCAGGGTAAAGAGGTCTACCACTCACTTTTTTATTCCCGCCAATGCAGAGGTTTGTTGCTCAGTGAAACTTTGAAATTATAACACCCTCAATTTCATGAGCATGTGCATTTTTTCAAAGTGAAGGGCCATTCAAGGGGGTCTGTGACCCCAAAAGGTGAGCACCACCCTAATGCCCCACCCCTCTCCTTAGGAAATTTCCCTATGCTGTGAATCCTTGTCCAGGGAGGTGGAGTCCCTGACTCTCCGAGGGCCTCCACCACGGGTGCTGCCCCTTCACCCAGGCTGTGGTCAAGCCATTCAGGCTGTGTACGAGGACATAGACGTGGGTGCCCGAAAGGTCGTGGTTTCTCACTGGCTGGCTGACTCCTCCTTCTCCCTCCCTTCCATCCAACATGTCATTGACTCAGGACTGGAGCTCCGAAGTGTGAGTGAGAAGGAGATGAGGGGGAGTGGGGCTAAAGATAAAAATGGCCCACTCTGATCTGTCTTGGCTTTGGTTGGGGGGACGGGCGACAGGTTTACAATCCTCAGATCCGAGCAGAATCCCAAGTATTGAGGCCAATCAGCAAGTGTCAGGCAGAGGCAAGACGACTACGAGCAAGAGGGTTCCCACCAGGTAAGAGCCTTTGCTCTTGCTGAGATCAACCACAAAGAGAGTCACCACCATGCAAACCCTGAGGAATCTACAGTGGCCTTCTCTCTCACGTCTTTCTCCCCTCAGGATCCTGCCTCTGCCTGTATCCTCAGGCCTTCTTAAAACTAGAGGCTCCCCCATTGCCCCGACCCAGGGTATGTGAGGAGAATCTGAGCCCCCTGGTGTTACTACTAAAGAGGAGACAGATTGTAGAGCCAGGGGAGTGTCACTTCCTGGACCGGCCTGGTGAGCATCCCTCCTGCCCAAGTGCTGCCATCTAACTCCCCAGCTCTGATATCTCACACCCTATATCCCTGTTTCCTCACCAGCTCCAGAAGCACTGATGCAGGCCCTGGAAGACTTAGACTATCTGGCAGCCCTGGATGATGATGGGAACCTGTCAGACCTGGGTGTCATCCTATCAGAGTTCCCCCTGCCCCCTGAGTTGGCCAAAGCCCTGCTGGCCTCATGCGAGTTTGACTGTGTGGATGAGATGCTCACCCTGGCTGCTATGCTCACTGGTATAAATCATTCCTATAAATCAGTGGCTCTTGCACCCACTTCAGCCTTTCCCCTTGGGCTTTGGTCCTCCTAAGGCCAGCCCTTCCCTCTCTGCTCTAGTTCCTGCCCTCACAGCACCTAAAGAAACAGGCTTAATCACCTAATCCCTCTCTTGTCTACTTAGCCTTTCTCTCTGTTGGTTCTCGTCCCTTGATATGCTTAAATCTCTGCTATCTGTTACTGCTAAAACTCATAGCCCCCTTTTCCTCAACCCTATGCTCCCCTTTTGCTGTACAGCATAATCTCTATCTGGTTTTATCTAGCATCTTACGTGCCACCGTATATCAGCTTCAGGCCCACCGTACCACTGAAATGGCTTTCAGCTCACTGGTGACCTCCCAGATACCTAACCCAATGGACACTTTTGAGCCCTTATTCATGACTCTCTTGACACTTGAGAGTGCTGTTTCCACTTTGGAACTGCCTCCCTAAGCCTCCGTGATGCCACTCCTCATGACTTTCATCCTACCTCTCTGGCCATTCCCTTAATCTCCATGGGCTCTTTGTCCTTTGCCTATGCATTGTAAGTTGGACCACGAGGTTCTATTCTTACCCCTTTTGTTTTCTCACTCCCTGGGCTCTCTGAGAAAATTCATCCACACTCCTGGTTTGAAGCTACCTTTATCCTTAAAATTTCCAAGCTTTGTGTGTTGTATCTCTCAGGCAATAATAGCATTCTACTAGGAGAGAGAGAGAGAGAGAGAGAGAGAGAGAGAGAGAGAGAGAGAGAGAGAGAGAGAGAGAGAGAGAGAGAGAGAAATTGCTCTAACTCCTGATGGGAATTTCTACCAAAATAGTCAACAGCACCTCAGCTCAGAACTGAACTCAAGGACTCTATTAAACTACCCCCTCACCACCTTCGCCACAAAATCTTTTCCACGCTTTGGATTTTCGGCTTCAGATGATACTATCATTTCTGCTGCTCCATTACCATCATTTTAGACATCTTTCTACAGGTTCTTTCGCTTTTATCTCCCAAATGTCTTTTAAAAAAATTCTTCTGCTTCTCTCCATATTCACTGCCAGAGTGAATGTTAGGGCCTCGTCCTTGTTCAGCTAGATTCCTTCAGTAGTTTCCTAATGAGTCATGTGAACTTTTTCAAACACATGGACTCTCTTACTTAAAAACTCTTCTTTAACAGCTATTCTTTACCTTCAAGATACATGTAAATTCCTTTGTACAGCACATCTAGCTTCTCATGACCTTGCCTATACCTACCTCTCCAGCTTTATCTTCTGCCATTCTGCCACATGTCATTCCCTCCACCCACACCAGGTGGCTTGCAGTTCCCAAATATGCCATGTTATTAAGTTCTGTGCCATGCTGTCCCCATAGACTAGAACATTCTCCCTGCCCCTTCTCCACTGAGCTAATTCCTACTCAAACTTCGAATACTGACCCAAGGGTCCCTGTCCTTTTCTTCCATGTCACCCTTGTCCCCACCACCCCTAAAGCCTGTATTAGGTACCCTTCTCTTTGTTTCCATGGTACCACATATATATGCCTGTCATGCTTATAAAGTCTGCTTACTTGTTGGTTTCTCCCATCAGACTCTAAGCTCCTTAAGGGCAGAGACTGTCTTTCATTTATCTTCAATGTTTAATAAAGTGCATAGCACCTAAAAATTATCAATGTCTTTTGAATAAAGTTCCCAAAGGAACACTTCCACCTTTTTGATGTTTTACTTGTACTCTACTATCCTTCCTCATTCCCCAAAACTGCCTTTCTCTCTTCTGCCTCCAGCTGCCCCTGGGTTTACCCATCCTCCACTCTGTGCAGAAGAAGCTGCCCTGCGTCGAGCCCTGGAGCATGTGGATGGTGACCACAGCTCTCTCATCCAGGTGTATGAAGCCTTCATACAAAGTGAGTTATGCATCTTGTTACAGAATCACAGATTTTCCAAAGAAGAGGAGTGCTATGCAACCAGCTGACAGATCTCTGTGCCCAGGAAGAGGTGGCCCTTTGGCCAAGGGTTGGGTTCTTTCAGAGTCTCAAGGACTTTAGTTGTAGCTGTTCTGTTTCCTCTCTTAGGTGGAACTGATGAGGCTTGGTGCCAGGCTCGAGGTCTAAACTGGGCAGCTTTGTGCCAAGCCCGTAAACTTCGGGGAGAGCTCCTAGAACTCATGCAGCGAATTGAACTTCCCCTGTCCCAACCAGCCTTTGGCTCTGAGCAGAATCGCAGAGACCTTCAGAAAGCACTGGTGTCAGGATACTTCCTCAAGGTTAGGGGAAAGGGTTGGGGTGAGGGTGATAAAAGGAGCAAAGGGCAGAAAGAACAAATATTGGTATGCCACCTCTGAAATTGGGGTCCAGGTGGCCATTCAAAGCTTCTTTAGAACAAGAACTTTTCCTTTGAGTCTTTGGGGTACAAGAGTCTGTGGAAAATGCCATATTGCATAGTAGGTACCAGACAACACCTAGAGGTAATGCTTTACTTTTAATACTCTTACCACCCTTACTAATTCTTTCTCAGCCCCTTTTCTTTTTTCTATTATCTGGCACCTCAGTTTTACTTACTCCATCAATATCTTTGCTTTTCAATGAGGTGGCCCGAGACACAGACGGGACTGGAAATTACCTGCTCCTAACCCATAAGCATGTGGCCCAGCTCTCCTCCTACTGCTGCTACAGAAGCCGCAGGGCTCCAGCTAGACCCCCACCATGGGTGCTTTACCACAGTTTCTCCATATCCAAAGACAACTGCCTTTCCATTGTTTCCGAGATTCAACCACGGATGTAAGTTCCCTAACACCTCTGCCACACTGCCCACTCCTCTCCCTGGGGCCAAAATGATTGCTGGTGAGTTAGAGAGACTTAAGAAGAAGGAATCTTAGTGGTTTATAACAACATATGATTTGAGGAGAGAGGATTTGTGGAAGGAGTGGTGAGAAGTTTAAGAGCCTGCATTTTAAAAGAAGATACAGATCATCTAATTGTGACTCTCTCTGTCAGGCTGGTGGAGTTGGCCCCTCCATACTTCCTGAGTAACTTGCCCCCCAGTGAGAGCAGAGACCTCCTGAACCAGCTAAGGGAAGAAATGGCAGATTCTTCAACAGGGAGTGAATCTTCCTCTGCCCAGGAGTTCAGAGATGCCTGTGTCCTGCAGTAACGTGCCTGCCTAAGGAAGGAGCTGAACTCATCCCATCACATTAGATCCTCCCTCAGGCTAGCATCAAGGCAGCCAGCCTGATTTAGAAGCCAAACTTTTAGGATCAAATGTAAATCCTAGAACCTGAGCCCAAAGAAATGGTGGAGTGAGGGTGGAGAGAATGGGATAAGCCTCAGTCTACATAAGGTAGGACCCTTTCCTTAGCATTCTGTCATTTAATGGAGAGGGACTGACATACCCCCATTCCCCCCAACTTATGCCAAACACATTCTTGTACTCCTTTTTGGTCTATAAAAAATTTTTCTATGATGCCAAATTTGAGTTTGGTTCTGCAGCACCATATACAACACCCATAAGTCAGAGATGACACTACATCAAAGATCGAGGGCCAACTCTTCCAGCTGTAGCCTCTTGCCTGGTTCCCACCTCTGGTCAGGCCTTCATGCTATGGCCAACATTGCTGTCACTAGCACACAACATGAGTCTACTGGCTGTAGTTGGTCTTTGGCCCTACCTCTCTTCTCTCTGTCACCCTGCTCCAGCCTCCAGGTAAGGAAGAACAGGGGTGCTAGAGGACTCAGACAAAAATCTTCCCTTTCTTCCTCATAAAATTTAAATCCTACTCCTTTTAAAACCTGAAGGCTATTGCAACCATCTCCTAATTCGACTTTCCATCAACAAGCTTCTCAACATCCCCTGGCCCACCCACAGCTGAAGTCTTTCTAACAACTTCAGAGCCATCATGCTTTCCTTTCTTTCCAGCTGGGTACTCCATCCCCTTTTCTGTCCTTGGACCATTAACTTTGGTATTCTCCATCATCTCGCACATTGTAAATATGTTTGTAGAATATGGTGGAAAGAAAGCTTTACTTTTAGTCCTTAGAACTCTGCTTTTCTCCTCAGAGTTCCCTCCTTGGAGAGTCTATCTGTTCTCATAATTCCATCTATCTCCACCTATATGTGAATGTCAACTGATTTCCCTCAAAGGCAGTTTTCCAGTATTTATTCTCTCTAGGTCTAGCATTTAGTTTTGCCTATAAAGTTAATCTTGCTCCAATTTTCCCAGTTTCCCCTTTATCATCCACAGCACCATTGATTTCCTTATCCTCCACATTTCCAGTCTTGCAATCTGTCATTCTTCTTAGGTTTATCACTTCCAAATTATTTGCCAAATTCTGCTCACCCTAACTCCACTTGCGCATTAACTTTATCCACTGTTTCCTCCTCTCCCTTCTTTGTCCCTCCCTGTGCGACACCAGAGCCATATTTTCTTCCTTGATTTTCTCTTTGGTTTGGGTGGACAAGCGTCTGTCTCGCCTACCGCCCAGGCGCTTTGTGAGGCTCAAGAGGGAGGACGTGGCCAGCAGGCTGAGTGCATACGACAACATGAGGCTCAAAGCCAGGAAGGAATCCTTAGCGATTATTTTACAGTTGAGGGATGAGATGCCCAGCGTGGACAACCCTCTGGTTCCTGTCACAATCCCCCAGACTGTTGAGCTTCAGCACCTCCTCCGTTGCTCCGCCATTGTTGGCGTTTTCCTTCCTTCACATATCTGGTACAGACCCAACCGCCCTTCAGCTCAGGTCGGAATGCAGCTCGCGCCCGCAGAACCCAGCTCCCGACCTACCCTCCAAGAATCCAGAGTCTCTCAGGAGAGCAGCTCCCATTGGCCAGCCCGGCCCCCTTCCCGCACCTCATTGGCCACTGTCCTGCAAGTCCCGCCCTCTCGGCGCCTCAGGTGCCAGCTGTGAAGCGGGAAATGGCGGGAAAGGCAATGTCTGAGCGCGCCCGGCATCTGCGCAACGCCGGCCTGGGAGCCTGCCGGTGGCCGCGGAGCCCTCGATGATAGCCTCAAGGGCTTGCTGCTCCTCACACGCTCGGCTGCCACAAGACCATGGGCGCCGGGAGCCGCGCGCTCCACCGCTCGGGGCTCAGGGTTCCAAGCTGCGCCTCAGTCCTGAAAAGAGCGCTTGGCCGATTGGGCAGGCGTTGCTCACACCACTGAGGCGAGCCCGGACACCGAAGCCACCTTGTTGTCTTCGGCCCAGGGCTGCAGGTTCTGCAGCGCGAAAAGGGACGAGTTGTGCAGGCAGAGCGGGTCCGGGGGCAGCGGCGGCCGCAGGGGCCGCGGTAGCGCGTCCTGCTGCAGGTGCAGGAGCAGCCGGCCCGCGCGGTGCCGCTCCGCCTCGCGCTCCTCCGCCGTCTGGCGCCTGGGCGGGCGAAGACGCGGGGTCAGCGAGGCTAGCCCTCGCCCACCCCGCACCTCTCTGTCCCTTGGCGCGGCCCGGGGCCCCAGTCCGCCCTCGCCCGCGCAGCGCCTCACCGCCACTTGGTGCGTCGGTTCTGGAACCACGTCTTGACCTGTGCGTCGGTCATTCGCAAGGCCTTGGCCAGTGCCGCCCTCTCTGCCGAGGCCAGGTACTTCTGGCGCAAAAAGCGCCGCTCGAGCTCCAGCACCTGCGAGCGGGAGAAGGACGTGCGCGGCTTCTTCCGCTTCGGGGGCGTCCGGTTTTGGTACGGGTGGCCTATGCGGCGCGTCCCGGAGAAGGGCGAGAGCGCGGCTACCGGGAGGAAGAAAGAGCAGAGCAGGGCAGGGTTTGCAGGGTAGCCGGAGGTGTCACTGAGAAGAGAGCGCGGCTGCCCGGGCCGCAGAACTCCCACTCCCGCGTCCGGTCCTTCCCTGGCCTCAAGCTCGGTCCCGAGTCAGCAGAGGCCTCTAGACCAGAAAGACCCTCAGAAGAAATGGCTCTCCCCCTTGGGTGAGGGAGAGACGTTCCCCATAACTTCACCCTACCCTCCCCGCGTTGTGGACAGTGGGACTGCAGAGGAGGGCGCGAGGCACCGACGGCAGCTCCCTCCCCATCACCTGCAGGACCAAGAAATCCAAGTTGGGGAATAAATCCTCTGGGATGATCTGGGGGAAGGTATGAAAGGGATCCTTGAGTTGGAGCAGAAAGATAAGAGATGAGGAAACGGGGTCAGAGTGGGACATGATGCTAGGGGTGAGGGGGTGGGACAACCTCACCCGTGAGCCGGTCCTTGGCAAAGCGGCGGCTGCTGTCCATCCAAGGGAAGGTGAGTCCAGCTAGGCCCCCGGCGCCGCCCAAACCCGAGGGCCCAGGCACTGCAGGCGCACCTCCCGTGGGCGGTGGCACAGGGAGCGGGCGATGCGCAGGGACGCGGATCACGCCGCCCGGGCCCACTCCAGAGCTGCCGGGTAGCGGAGCCAGTGAGCCAGCGGGACCGTAGCCTGAGGCTCCGTGGAATCCACCCGAGAACGCCGCACTCTCCCCATGGCCCTGGCCCGCACGACCCGGGCCTAGGCCGCCCGCGGGGGGTTCGGGGCCGCTCAGGATCTGATCGATGCCGAAGCTGATTGGCTCGTGGTGTGGGAGGTTGTGTGGAGCCAGCATCGCCGGCTCCATGGGTCTGGGCCTGGGAGAACCTCAGGAGATTTGGCGGTTGGGGAGGATGCCTTGGGTGGCTCCAGGAGCCCGGCGGAGGCGCGCTCCAGACGGCAGATTCAGGGGCCCGATGGACTGGCCAAGGCGGGGCGCCGGGGCCCCCGGAACGGCAGCATCCCAGTGCACCGGGAGCAGCCGCGCCCCTGCCAGCCGCTGCCAGGCGTCCGCGCGGGGACTCGCATCCCGGGGAGCGCGGCCAGCTGGGGCCCCAGGAGCTCCCTTACTGACTCTGAAGCGCAGATGGACGCTGGGCTGCCGGGGCGGCTGCCCGAGTCCTGGGTGGAGAGGGTTGGCCAGCTCGGGCTTGGGCAGTGACTGACAGATCGGCCCCGGGTGGGTAGTGGGGGCTGGGGATAGGGCAGGGGCGGGGCCCGGCCGTTAAAGGGGAAGGGACGTCTGTTTGTGCCAAGCGCGGGGGAAGACCGGAGGGCGGAGATGTGCGGGGCAGGGTGGAGGGGGGCAGGGGGCGAGAGTCTTAGGGACGAGGATCGGCGCGGGAGGGGCTCCAGCGTGGACCGCTGAGTCAGCGGAGATGCTCACCGCGCCTCCATCCTCGCTGGCCTCTGTCTTTGGGCTGTCTCCGCCTCACCGGCTTTCTCCGCAGGTGCCTCCTTACCCAGCCCCCACTCTTCACCTCCCGATGGATCCTACTTGACAACTCCTGGATTCGTTGTGGCCCCCGCCTAAGTGCCCTCGAAGACCAAATCTCGTTGTGGTTTCCTGGCTGCGTAAGAAGCGGCTGGGGAACGGCGCCCGGCGAGCTGGAGGCCCAGGAAGAGGACAGGTGTGGGAAGGGGTTGGCAAGGCGCGTCGGGTGGGCTAGGGCGGGGACAACTACTCTGGGCCGGCGATTCTGGTGCATCTCCTGGTCTCTCCTGTAGGGCCCCCAAGCCCCGTCCGGTTGAACCAGTAATTGGTGCCCTGCATTTCTTAGAATTTCGATTTTCCGAAATCAGTGTAAAGCGGATCCATGGCTCAACCCAGGCCAACTCAGGCCGGTGGAAACTTGGGCTGGCGGTCTACTCTCGACCGCAAATGCAGATGGCCCGCAGCGTGGAACCATTCTGCGCCTAGGAAGTCTATTCTCACATACTCTTCCCTCCCACAAAGGCGGGAGGGCGAATTCGCCACAGGCGACACGTGGGACCTCACTGAGGCCTTGGGAGGATCTCAGCCACCTAATTTCCCATAGACACTTTACCCCACCCAAGCCCAGAAAATGCGCCTGGAGCGTGTCAGAGAAGGGAGGTAGGGAAAGACCGAAGCCGCTCGGTGACCTTGTGACCTCTGGCCGCGGACCCAGAAGCTTGGAGTGTGTGAACTCTGCGTCCTTCCCCGGGATGGGACCCCCGCCGGGTGGGCCCCTGAGCTTTAGACCCGCCCCCGCCGCCGCCCTGCCCGGTGCAGGCCGCCGTAATCGGGTTAGCTGGGCCAGAATTACATTACCTTCCCCGGCCCGCCCCGGCCCCCGGGGGGGCCCTGGCGCCTCCGAGCCGGTGAGACTAGGCGCAGGGAGGGGGGCGCTTCTACCATCTCGCCGGCGGGTGGGCACTGAAGAACAGCTCAGCCTGCCTCGGACACGTGGTGGCCAAAGGACCCCGCCCCACTGTGCCAGCCCTGACCCTCACCCCCAGCCCATCCCAGTGTTCAGCTCCACCCTGCTGATTTCCCGCGTGAACCGAAATGCCTTCTTAGTCTAGTAAATGGGTCTCCCTGGGAGTACTGATCTTCCAATTGATTCTTCAGGATCCCCTAGGAAAAACTCTGCCCCTCCTTTCTCCCCAGCAGATGGACCGGCAGCCTGGTGCCTGGGGCAGGGTGAGGGGGTCTTTTCTCTCCTGGGAACCAGGAATGATATTTGGGCATCTGGGCAGGAAAAGAAAGAGGAGTGGGCTCTCTCCACCAGCCCTGCAGTGTTCTCATAAGCCTTAGGTCTGAAGGCGGTGAACCAAGACTGGTGGTGGGGCATTAAGCAGTAGGTATTAGTAATATGTGACATCCTCCCCCACCTCTATCATCCAATTTTCTCCAGCCCTTCCTCAGTCCAGCTCACAGTCCCTTCTGAAAGAGGGTGGGGCTCTTGTCAATTTGGCAGTTGTATTTTTATCTTGGTGGAGAAGACAAACAACCTCCCCTGTCCCTTCACAAAAACCCAGCACCCTTTCTCAGCAGTAGAGAGGACTACAAAGAAGCATGAAGCCTCTGCTGTTCAGGCAAAACCTTCAGAGAGATAGCAAAGGTTGGACTCCCCCAGGATAGGAACAGAGACCCTAGGGAGATAGCAAAGAAATACAGCCTCTGAAGGGGTTTGGCCTGCAGAAAGGAGTTTGCCAGTTCCTTTCTCTGCTCTGAAGGGAGGGGCGAATGAATCAATGAATGAAAAAAAAAATGGCAACATTGTGCAGACCTGTACATCCCTACCTTTTGAGGTCTGCTCAGACGGTACCGCTACCCAACTAATCATTTGAGGAGAATGGTCACAAACTCAGTAGTACATGCAAATCTGGGGAGTTTTGTTTGTTTGCTTGTTTTTTGAAAAAGGTTTTTAGCGTCTTACTTCAAGAACAGAGGGCATCCAGTTCTGTCAGCCACAGTCCTGGGAATTTCTCCTCCTCTTCTTCTTCTCCTCCTCCTCCTTCCCCTTCTTTTTAAGAGTCAAGATCTTACTGGCCTCCAACTTCTGGGCTCAAGCAATCTTCCCCCCTCATCCTCCCAAGTAGCTGGGACTACAGGTGGGTATACCACTACTCCTGGCTTAGCTTGGCATGTCTCTTGCCACCACCTATTTGATTTTCTGATTCCCAGGGAAAGGCTGGTTCCTGCTAGTCCATGTTGAAGACAGAGGCACTGGGGTGAGTGCCCCTCATAACTGCTTTGCATCTGTCTCACCATATCCTGTGTTGTTCCCAACCCCCCTCAACTCTTTAAATCTTCAGTCCTTCAAGCCTGCAGCTTCATAGAAAGAGGCCAAGCTATTGACCTGGGCTCGTTCTTCCTCTCCTTCCTGTTGTTGGTGCAGTGTTCTTCATTCCAGATGGTCCCCACTCCTATATCATCATTTATCTCATTGATTCAGTCATTCTTACCCTCAACTATCTCAGATCTGTATCATTTGGACAAAGTCTTTGCCTGACTCTTCAAGAGAAATTATGGGTTTTTTTTTCCCTTTTACTGCCCACACCCACTGCCTCCATTTCCCCATCATTTATTCCTGTTTTAACCCAATGCAAGCTGGCTTCACTACACTGACCCCTTCTCAAGAGAGCTCTAGTCTCCTGTATCCCTTTTCCAAGACTTCTCTGACATGTTTTACTTTATTGATCACTGTTTCTTGAAATGTCCCTTTTTTTTTAGCCTCTGTAATATTGTCTTATTCTATATCTTTAGACTTTCACAGTCACTGCTATGTCTTTCCTCCACTGATTTTGCTTCTTCCACGGAAGACTGTGAGCATTTTTCAGAACTCAGAGTTAAGCTTTTTTTTTTTTTTTAAATCTCTACATCTGCTCAGGTTTGCACACACTCAGATAGGTAACTCTGAAACCTCCATCCTTGGCTCTGACACTCCAGCCCCACCACTCTCCTAGCCTTCTGGCCAGGTCCACCTGCCTTCCCTGCAGCCACCTTAAGTCCAACAGGTTGGAAGACATGCTCCCCTCCCAGGCTCCTCATTCACCCTCTTACCCAGGCCTACCAAACAAAGTCCCTGGCTACTTCCTGCTATTATATTTTCCTTTGAAATGTTTCAGATACAGCCCTTCTTTTCCATTTCTATTGCTAAATTCCCTAATCTTAGCTGTCATCACTACAACCTGGATTCATTAATTTGTTCATCCAGAAGATTGTGATTGAACACCTACTATGTGCCTGGCACTGGAGAGACAGCTGTGAACACAACAGGGAAAAAAAGAATCCCTGCCACTGAGAAGCTTATGTTCTAATGGGAGAGACAGATGGAAAACTAGAAAATATATTTTCTTAAAAAACTAGAAAATATTTCTAATATGAGAAATATATTAAATAATAAATGCTAAGAATGCAAATAAACACTAAGAAGAAAAATAAAGCAAGGAAGTGAAAAGGTGAGTGGGTTGTTATTTATCTACAGTGATCACAGAAGCCTCATAGAGTAAAGACCTGAAAGAAGGAGAGAGCCATTTGGTTATCCAAACATTTCAAATTGGGGACACAATGGGAGGATAGTGTGTTTGTGGAACAAACAGTGAGGGGTCCAGTGTGGCTGGAGAGACTTTTACAGGGCCTTGTAGACTACTGTAAGGACTTTGGCTTCTATTCTGATTGAAAGGGAAGCTATCGAAGGGTTTTAAACAGTAAAATGAAACCTAATTTTTCAATTTTATTTTTAACAGCTTTGGGGTATAAGTAACACATAAAGTCTACAGTTTGATAAGTTTTGACATATGTACGCACTCACGAAACCATCACCACAATCAAAACAATAAACATCCATCACCTCAAAAACTTTCGTGTGTCCTTTTTGATTCATGTTTTACCAGAATCACTCTGGGCTGCTATGTTGAAAACAGGCTGAAGAGGGGCAAAGGCAGGCAAAAGGAAAGCGGTCAAGAAGCCACTGCAATCAGAGGAGAGATGATGATGATAGCTTGGACCAGGGAGGTGAGTAGGCAGTGGCTGTAATGAACAGTTGATTAATAAATCACTAAACTTCTCGCTGATTATTCACTCCACTCTGAAAAGTTCTTAGGATAAAATAAAATATGTTAAATAAAATACATGATAAAAATGTTCTTAGGATAACACCCTCCCTTCAAAAAGGTCTGCTAGCTCCCAATTGCCTTCAGGCAACTTCTTAAGGCCCTGCTTTTTTTTTTTTTTTTTTGAGACAGAGTGTTGCTTTGTTGCCCTGGCTAGAGTGAGTGCCGTGGCATTAGCCTAGCTCACAGCAACCTCAAACTCCTGGGCTTAAGCGATCCTACTGCCTCAGCCTCCCGAGTAGCTGGGACTACAGGCATGTGCCACCATGCCTGGCTAATTTTTTTTTCTATATATATTTTAGTTGGCCAGATAATTTCTTTCTATTTTTAGTAGAGACGGGGGTCTCGCTGTTGCTCAGGCTGGTCTCGAACTCCTGACCTTGAGCGATCCACCAGCCTTGGCCTCCCAGAGGGTTAGGATTACAGGCGTGAGCCACCGCGCCCGAAGGCCCTGCTTTTTAATCACTCTCAATCCACACCTTGGCCTCCTTCCTGTCCTTCTCTGGTCACTCCCCTCCACTCCCATTCTTTTCTATTCCACCACACGTCCACCCCTTTCCCGTGTCTAAATTGTGCCCACACAAAGTCCCACTTTTTCCAGAAAGTCTTTCGGGGTCTCCATTTGGGATCTTTCCCTTTGAATCTCCAGTTGTCTTTGTTGTTAATACCTCACAGTAAATTTATTCTTTTTAAAATCCCACTATAATTGCTCAGGGACATCGGTGTACAAGCTCTCGGGACCCCCTCCCTCCTCCCCAAGTGCGGGGCTGGGCCTATGCTACTACAGGCGCTCGCTGCCAAAGCGTGTCTGTCTGCGGCAGTGTCCTAGTCGTCCTCCCCTCCTCCTTCGGCATCTGCTCTGCATTAGTCTGTCCCAGGCCTCCGCAGGCGCCGATGATTAAATCATCATCATTAACAGGGCCTGCCCCCCCTCCATCCCCGGCAGCAGGGGAAGAATAGGGGGGTAAGATCACTACCAAGTCCCTGGGGATCTCTCCCTTCCCACCTCACCCTGCACCCTCCTCTCCGAGACTCCGCAAAGCCCCAGGAAACTCTCGTCGCGGGGCCAGGAGAAGGCCTGCCACCTGGGTGAAGCTCTGCTACGAGGACGCCTCAGCCAACTAGGGCGGCATTACGAGAGGACCCAAGAGGGGCATCTTCAGCCCGGTCGTCGTCCCAGGAGACCGACGACCCTATCGGGTAGCGGGTGCAGATCGCCAGGCCTTTTAGGGTAGGAGGGGGCAGTCTTTCGCAGGCTCCAAAAGTTAGTCCCGAGGTCGTGTAGGGTCCATTGTGATGATTCCTACAGGAGGTCGAAGAGATAGGACCCTTCCCCACAGTCCCCCCCACTCCCTAATTACGGATTGAGGAGGGGGAGGGGCCACTGGGGCTCAGGTGAGCACACGGGGAGAAAGAGACGTGGGCGGGGCCTTACAGAGGGTAAGCGAATCCAAAAAGACCTAGGCCCTCGTTGCTGGGAGACAAGTCCCGCCCCGCAGGCGGCACCGGAAGTGGCAGGCCAGGATCAGCCTTTAAGATGGCGTCTCCTCAGGGGGGCCAGATTGCGATCGCGATGAGGCTTCGGAACCAGCTCCAGTCAGTGTACAAGATGGACCCGCTACGGAACGAGGTGCAAGGGCGGCAGGGTTACTGCTGTGGTCGGCTAGCGGTGCGAACTGGGGCGGGCTAGAGGACGGGCGGTGGCTGGCCGGGCGCCCTATGCGCCTGCGCAGAGTGAGGGCGCCCAGTGCGCCTGCGCGATTGCGATCGGGTTGCCAAACTCCGGGCTAGGACGCCTGCGCATTGTGCTGCCCACGTCCTGTAGTCTCCCCTGGGAAAGGAGGGTCAGGCGAGTCCACGTGAAGGGTGCCCCCGCTGTGCGCGGAGCCCTCTGCTGGGCGGAGGAGGAGTGCCACTGGTCCGGGAGTTGATCCCCTGCTGACTGCACAAGGTGCGGGGCTTGGCTGTGGAAGCGATGAAACAGGCGACCCCCAAGTCAGGAAGGCGCACAGGTTTGGGGGTGGGGATGGGTGATTGGTAACAGAGGGTGTATCTGCAGGAGGAGGTTCGAGTGAAGATCAAAGACTTGAATGAGCACATCGTTTGCTGCCTGTGCGCTGGCTACTTCGTGGATGCCACCACCATCACAGAGTGTCTTCATACTTGTGAGTGCCCTGGATGGAGCCTACCTGGTTCTTCCAGGCCCTAGTCCTCACCAAGCTGACTGGCAGCTTCTGCGCTGCCCACCTCACCCGTCCAGGCACCCCACCCAATCCATGGATCGAGTTTCCAGAGGGCCTGAACGTCTGCTTTTCTTTTCCTGCAGTCTGCAAAAGTTGTATAGTGAAGTACCTTCAAACCAGCAAGTACTGCCCCATGTGCAACATCAAGATCCACGAGACACAACCACTGCTCAACCTCAAACTGGACCGGGTCATGCAGGACATCGTGTACAAGCTAGTGCCTGGTTTGCAAGACAGTGAGTGGTGGTTGGTAACCTGACTTTGAGGGGCCTCTTGAGGACTAATGCTGAGTAGCAGCTTGAGATGACAAGGGTTTTGGTGGGAATCATGTAGGTAAAGAGGTCGACAGCCAGAGGAACAAAGAGTGAATGAGGGCTAATGCTTTACTCCCATACTTCACCCACTTCTAGGTGAAGAGAAACGGATTCGGGAATTCTACCAGTCCCGAGGCCTGGACCGGGTCACCCAGCCCAGTGGGGAAGGTATGTCTCTGGCAGCAGGAGGGTGAATTAAAGTGCCCAGAGTATTCCTTTTGCCCAGTTTTCCCCTCTGGGGAGAGAGGGGTGTGGGACCTGTACCATCCTCCTTACTACCCTGTCTTCCTCAGAGCCAGCCCTGAGCAACCTTGGCCTCCCCTTCAGCAGCTTTGACCACTCTAAAGCTCACTACTATCGCTATGATGAGCAGCTGAGCCTATGCCTAGAGCGGCTGAGGTGAGGGGCAGGTTGGGGGTTGTATGAGGTGACAGTGCTGATGACCCAAAGCCAGGAACGGACCTGGAGGGAGGTTGAGCAGTGAGGGAGTGTCTGTTCCCTTGAAGAGACTATATTATGGCTCTGGGTCGGGGAGAGGAGGAAAGGTAGGACTCCCTAACCTGTGTCTGTTTCCCCTCAGTTCTGGCAAAGACAAGAATAAAAGCGTCCTGCAGGTGAGAGGGGCTGAGGGGAGGACCTCTCTAAGGAGACTCACCTCCCCATGGCTCTTCCCTCACACACCTTGTCCTCTTCCCTCCCCTCCCTTCCCCACCCCCAGAACAAGTATGTCCGATGTTCTGTTAGAGCTGAGGTACGCCATCTCCGGAGGGTCTTGTGTCACCGCTTAATGCTAAATCCTCAGCATGTGAGTAATCCCATAGTAGGTTTTTTGAGGGAGAAGATGCTAAGAAGGGAGGGACAGAGTGTAGGGTGGACTAGGGTAGTTCTTGACTTGTCAGACCTGTCCAAGAGGAGAGTTCCTAAAGCTGCCCCCTTCTCCCTTCTAGGTGCAGCTCCTTTTTGACAATGAAATTCTCCCTGATCACATGACAATGAAGCAGATATGGCTCTCCCGCTGGTTCGGCAAGGTAAGCCAGTGCCTAGGCAGTCCTTGGGGCAAGTGTGGGCTGAGGGGGCCTTTTGGCTAAGGACACTCCCCACTGACTGCTTCCTTCCCTTGTTCTCTCCTTAGCCATCCCCTTTGCTTTTACAATACAGTGTGAAAGAGAAGAGGAGGTAGGGGCCGAGCCCCCACTCCATCCCACTCCCCTTCCCTCCCCAGATATTTATGTGAAATTAATCGTGGCTTTATTTTTTGAAATAAAAACATTAAAAAAGTGTCTCTCTTTTTCCTTATCCTCCGCTGGGTTTCATTGTGAAGAAGGGCCTCTCCTCTATGGCCATGAGCCCTCAATGTCTTGCCAAAGGAGAAGGGTAGAGGACCCTATATGTGTGAACCAGGCCACCCACACCACTCTTGTGGTTAAGAGAAGGCTTTCTGGATGGGAGCGCTTGCCCTCCTCGTATGCTGCAGCACATGTTCAGGCCTGCGTGGAGGTGTCCAGATTCAACAGTGGTGGGAGGAGGGCTGGGGTTGGACAGTGGCTGCTGCAGGACTGAAGAAGAGTGGTATTTTAAAGAAAAATCCAAAGAATTGCACGGTGGTTTTATAACAGGAGGGAGAAGTCTAAAAAACAGATTGGGTGGGGGCCACAGGGATAGTTAGACATGGAGGCCTGGCTGTCTATACAGTATTCAGCAAGCCCTAAGGGCCTGGGGCTAGGTGGAGCCAAAGTGGGGAAAGGGTAGTTGAGGAGGAGAGGGAGCTGATAGGGAGGAGAGAAGGACAGCTTCAAGGAACAAGAGGGAAGAGGCAAGACAGGAGTTCCGTTGATTCAATCAGCCAGCAGTGCTTGGTAGGTCTTGTGTACTGGGTGCTGCCAGTGACCCTGTCCTATGGGCCTCTCAGTGGGGTAGCCAGAAACTTGCCCAACTGGGACAGGAAGAGAGGGAGGCCAAGGCAAAGAGTTCCTGAAGGCAGCAAATGGGGTGCTGCCCAATCTGGGACAAGCAGAATGGAGCTGGCCTTATAAATGTCACCAGAACCTGAATTTAAAGCCTAAGTTCCACACTGGCCCAAGTCTGACTTCAGGACTTCTAGGGGGTGGTTATGCCTAGCTGCGGTTGGTGAGGGCTGAAGACATTGAGCTTCCATGGATGGAGGCTGGGTGGCAGAGGACAGGGGGCAGGAAACAGGGAGTGGTTACAGTAAAGGAAGCCTGAACTGTGTAAGAAAGTCCTAGATTCCCCTTGCCCGATGTGGTGTCAGCGCCTGTAGTCCCAAATACTGGGGAGACTGAGGCGGGAGGATCACTTGAACCCAGGCAGCAGTTATGATGGCAGCACTGCACTCCAGCCTGGGCCACATAGGGAGACCCCTTTTCTAAAAATAAATACATTTAAAACAAAGAAAGCCCTAGACTCTGGGGAAAAATCTGAGTACGGGTCAGGTGCTCTTTCTCGCCAGTCTCCCTGGGCTTCTGGGAACGTCTGCACCTCTGCACTGAAGAAGAGTGTGTGTAGGCCAAGAGGGGGCTCACATGGAGAGGCCACAGATGCCCAGGAAGAGTGCTCCAGTGCGTGGGGCAAGCAACGGTCTGGGGCCCATTGCGGGGACACCTGCAGAGTCACCAGCCTGGATAGATTCCTTCCTCACATGATCCCCAAGATGACCAAAGCTTCCAGTGTTCCAGGCCTTCTGCCTAGAATGCTCCCCGCCCCCCACCATCTCCTTCAGGAAGCACTCCCCCAGCCAGAATCAGGGCTTCTACCACTTTTGAGCCTGCCTGGACGCCAGCACACATCTGGAGGTTTGGGGTTAATTATGTCCATTCCAGGACTCCCATCTCCCTTTTCTCCGAATTGAAACTCTCTGTGGGCACTGGGTGCCCAGGAGTTCTCAAGGAGTTGGCGCAGAAAAAGGCCTTTCTTAGGAGTGACGGGGCGGTGCGGGGGAGGAGTGGTGTGGGCTGGGGGAAGGAGAGTAGAAACGCTCCTGCGGACTTTTCAGGGGCCAAGCAGCTGCGGGAGTTGGGGGCAGCCTGACTGGGTCTTCTTGGAAAGCTCTCCGTCTGGGGCTTGGCGGCACCTCAGTATCGAAAAAGCTAAGTCTGAAAAGTAGTGGGTGTGATGCCCCAGACCAGAAGATCAAGCGTCTCGGGATGAGGCCTTTGATGATACATGCCTTGAGGCCAAGGAGCAGCGGAAGACGCTCGGGCCTGGATCTAGGGTGGAGAGGCCGCCCCACCTCCGCGCAGCTCCGCGGAGCCTTCGTTTTGTCTGTCGGCGGCGGTGGCGGCGGCAGCTGCAGCGCGTCGCCCGGGGTGGCTGATGCTGACCAGCTGCGGGCTCCAAGCCGCTTGCTCCTGGCCTGTGGATCCATTCCTCCCTCCCACCCTGACCCAGGATCACTCGGGTCTCGGTCTGTGCCAGGGCGGGCGATCACGCCCACGATTCTCTTGGGCTCCGCAACCCAAAACACACCCCAAAGTGGCACCCCGCTCCGGAGTCAAAAAAGAGGCGGCCGCAGGGTCGCCCCAGGACTCAGTCTGCGGTCCCTGAGGCGTCCTTGGCCTCGCTGTGCTTCCTGGAGGAGACATCAGTCCTCACCTACAGGGCCAAACCCGTCCTTGCCCCTGCCTTTCCCATCCCTGCCATTTCAGCGGCTCACGCTCGCCCAGGGGAGGAGCACAAGGATTTGCCCCCGCCTTTGGCACAGAGGAGAACAGGTCCCCCACTCAGCCAGACCAGTCTCTCCCAGGGCTTGAGGGGAGGGAGGAAGTGGGCAAAAGGACTGCCTGAGAACGGCGAGTCCCAGAGGAAAGGAGGAGAGGGAGCGGGTCTGAGTTCGCATCCCCCGGGGCGTCCCAGCCCGCACGCGGCCGGGATGGCTGTGGGCGCGCGGACCCTCTGTAAGCCCGCGGACGGGGCTGAAAAGACCTCACAGACCCGCCAGCCCCAAAGTAACGAAACTAAAATTTTAGTGTCTGAATAGTTCACTCTGCAACAACGTATTCTTAAAGAGAAAATCCCACGGGTGTGCGAGATGGACGGACTCGCTGTTCCGTGCTCCTCAGAGCGGACTTTCCTCCCTAAACTCCCACTTCCCTCACCCCGTTCACGGACTTTTCCTAAGGATGGGAAGGAGGGGGATAAGCACATCTCTGAGACTGTCCTTCTCATCCACCGCCCCAAGGGGTTATTCTGAAGGTCCCCCCTCTACACACACAGACACACAGACACACACTCACAGGGTTCAGAGGAATGCCTGGGGCGGGCAATCTCGAGACTAAAGGTGGTTTATTGAGCCAGCCTCGGTTGGTGGGGGGTGGTGTCGAGCTGGGGCGGGCCTGGGTGGGGGAACCTGCCCAGTGAGAGGTGGCATGTAGGGAATGAGAGATAAGGTGGGGTAGGGCTGAGAATGGGAAACCTGAAAGGGGGTGATGCAGGGAGGCGTGAGAAAGAATCCTAAAATGGGAATTGGGGTCCCTTCCCAAGGCAGTAAATGTTGGCATGTGGGGATCTCTACAGGGGTAGAGAGCGCAGGACCCCGACATGTCGGACGGGATAATGAGAGGAATCTGAGAAGTTGGGAGACACGAGAGATTGCCTCAGAATGACATGGAAGGAAAACCGTGGGACCCGCAGGGCAGGCGTGAAGGCTCCAATCGGCAGATCTCCTGGGAAGGACCCAGGGCAGGGAGGGTTGGACATGCGGCTGGGAGGTGCGACCAGAAGAGACTCGCAATGATTGAACACCCAGGAGCTTCTGCGCTCCCAACGTGGAGTGGAGGGGAAGGCTATGAGACAGCTGAGCGTCTCCCCCCCGCTGCAGCCCATAACTGAGGTTTAATCTTTTAATCTTCATCATTAATCACTCACCCTCAGCCTACCCCTCTCCGCGGATCTGGTTTCGCCCCAGCTCGGGTTCCAGAGACTTCACTTGGAAAAGCCCCCTTCTGTGGCCCCACGATTGTCTGGACTAGTCCCTGGCTGCTGGGATGACCTTAGCGGGGCCTCTGCTGTCCTGGGCTTTCTTTACTAGTCTCTGCTTCCCTCTCCTCCCCCAAATTCGTATTTGGGGACCGTCCAATCCCAGTACCTGAGTCCGGCTGCAGAGAGGAGAACGTAGGCAGGAGACATAGAAGGGGAGGAAGGCAAAGGCCCATCAGGAGAGCCCAACACTCCTCACAGACACATGCAAGTAATTGAAAGCAGAGGTAGAGACAGACATAAAAGCCACATAGAGGATGCATCAGTGAAGGTCGCAGTGTCTGCTTGGTGACAGGCTTGGGAGGGGTGGGGCAGTTCCTGCTGTCTCCTGGGAGCTGCTTTCATTGCAGATTAAGTGAAACCACAAGGATGGTTCTAAGGGCTGGGGCCTGCAGCCGGTAGGATCTCTCCAGGCCCTCCCCTGCCCCTCACCATTAATAACCAATTAACAAGGTCCTTAGGCAGCTCAGCTTTCCATGTTGGCCTGGCTCTACTGTTTCAACCAGCAATGGCCCATCAGGCTTCGAGTGTGTTGCTCAGGACATCAGGAGGGCACTACGTGAATGTCTGGGTATTTGGGGGATGAGGGGTTGTTGGAGGGAGCCCTTTACCAATAAGACCCCCACTATTAAGATGCCTTCCCATCCTTGTCAAGAGGTCTTTGGCCCAGGTGCCTTAGATATTCTAAGCCCTGTTTAGGGCACCCCAACTGCAGGCTTCACTTGCCCCAGATAACAGGTAGGTGGACACAGAAGACCATGGTACAAAATAGTAGGAGATATAGAGGCCTACAGGGCAGGTGACATAATGGACAGTTCAGGAGGAACTGGTCTGGTTCTTTGTGGCACTGTTCAAACAAAACAAAACTAGAAGAACATCATTTCCCGACTAATGGACTAGCAAGTTCCTTGGGAGTGGCAGGGCTTCTCTGCCTCTGGGCTGTGAATTCTCCAGCTATTTGGGGGTGGGATGTCAGAACAAAACCCATATCTTGCTGACCTCCACTGCTGGAGCCTCCAGAGCTGCCTTCCTCCTACGCAGGATGGCTGTGGGGTGCTCGCCGGGGTGCTCCCCCAGGTGCTCCACCAGGCCCAGAATGTGGGAGAGAAGAGAGACAGGATACAGAAAAATAGGAATGAATATGCCAGGCTTCAGAGTTTGTGCCTGGGTTGGCAAGGGTGCCTGTCCCACAATCTGGTTGGGTCCATGAAGTCTGCACTTAAAGTCTCTTCTGTGGGGAGTGACCCCTCACTGGTCAGGGACCCTTGGCTGTTTCTGATCCTCCAAAGGCTAAGAAAACCATACCTGAACTATAGGAACTTAATAAAAAGACAAAGACAGACAAAATCAACTGATTTTTTTCAGTCCTTACTGGCAAAACTCCCTCCTGGGCAGTTGATCCAGCTCCGGGTTTGCTGTGTCTTCTCTTCTGAGGCCCAGGTCTCTGGCAGCTTCTCCATGTGTTTTGATTTCGTCAAGGCCTCTAAGCTGTGGGTCGGCCTCGGGTCCACTTACCTGCGCTTGCTGCTTTGGGGCATCCCCACTATTTCCGGTTGCAGTCGCTCCACCAGGCGGGTCCTCCCAAGTCTAGTGCCCCCGACCCCTTTCGGCATGAATCACTTCCAGCCTCTTCAAGAGCTTTTGGCAGGGTTGGGTTGGGGACAAGAGGGCCAGGTTAGGAGACTGAGGTCCTAGCTGGGATCAGGGATCCTAGCATAGTCAGCCCTGATCTCTCTCTTCGGAACTTTGCAAATCTCCAGCCTAAGGGAAACGGGAAAAGCAATTTTATCTGCCACAAGTCTATGAGCCGGAGAGGAGGCACACAGAGTCTGGGGAAATAGGCCCAGCTGGAGTGCACACCCTGCGGTGTCCCGCAGCCCTGGTCTGGTGGGTAATTCCGCCTGTAGAAATACCGCTCCCTGGTTTCCACCGGCTGCAGTCCCGCGGCGGCCCGGGGTGGAGAGGTGGGGGCGCAGGAGGAGGGGCACACCGGGCTCAGGCCCAGCGCCGGGGGCGGGTCCGAGGCTGGGGGCCCGGATCAGGAGCCGAGAGCTGGGGCCCAGGCGGCTGCGGAGACTAACGCCAACGCAACTGGCAGCAGGACCATCGCAACAGCCCCGCTGGCCATGAACTCGGGACGCGAGCAACGGACACCCCGGACACCCTTCAGCATCACAGATATCCTAGGCCAGCGCATGGTCCCCCGACCACCCTCTGCGCCGCAGCTTCCAGAGTCGGGTCCCAGTCCGTCGTCGCCGCTGTGCGCACTGGAGGAGCTGACTAGTAAAACTTTCCGCGGACTTGACGGGCGCGCTCTGCAGCCCTCCGAAGGTATAGCACGGCTAAAGTCGCGGACTCTGACTTGGC
This sequence comes from Lemur catta, assembly GCF_020740605.2. Taxonomy (NCBI): domain Eukaryota; kingdom Metazoa; phylum Chordata; class Mammalia; order Primates; family Lemuridae; genus Lemur; species Lemur catta. The sequence continues at coordinate 57,672,612 of NC_059131.1, read as the reverse complement.
CTTCTCCCTACCTCTCTCCTCCTGGTTCCCCGTCTCAAACCTTCGTCTGGCCCCGGCCAGGCCACTCTAACCCGCCCCCTGCCCTCAGCCCACGTTCCAGGATTCGTATCTGTGGCCCCTCACGCCTCCGTTAGCCCCCCAGCTCTGCGGCCGTTCCCAGGGGTCGCCAGCGCCGTGGGGAAGGGCCATGCTGTTGAGAATTGAGCGACCAGTTGGTCTGCTCGCTGTAGGTGGGGCAACTGCGACAGAGAATGGCTGGAGAAAAGGAGACAAAAGGCTTGAGCCGCAGGCAGTAAACGAATAAGCCAGAGCAGGGGCTGCGCAGAAAGCACTAGGAGGCAAGGCTCGGGTCTCTGTGGGCGACCAAGCTCTGCTCCCGGGCACTCTCTTCTCTAGGAGGTATAGGGAGCAAAAGGTCCTTGGCGGCCGGGCGCGGTGGCTCGCTTCTGTAATACTAACACTCTGGGAGGCCGACACGGGAGGATTGCTTGAGGTCAGGAATTCAAGACCAGCCAGCATAACACAGTGAGGCCTCGTCTCTACTAAAAATAGAAAAAATTAGCCGGGCTGGTGGTGCGCACCTGAAGCCCCAGCTACTTGGGAGGTTGAGGCAGAAGGATTGCTTCAGCCCAGGAATCTGAGGTTGCTGTGAGCTAGGCTGACGCCACGGCACTCTAGCCCGGCAACAGAGCGAGACTCTGCCTTTAAAGAAAAAAAAAATCCTAGGCGTAGATTGGTTGCGGGACTCCACCCTCCATTTTTCCTCACTCTATATACCAACACTATCTCCCTTTTGAGCTCGAGGAGAGGGAGCCAGTGTCATCAGGGAAGTGTAAACCGAGTGCCCAACACGATCCACGATCTAAGGAAGAGTAGGGTCCAAGTCCTGTTACCTCACCCTGAGGGGTCGCCTGCCTCTACTCTTACCCCCTCTAACGCCACCCGCAGCCTGCAAGCCCGCTCAGCTTGGGGCTCCGAAAGGCCTCAAAGGCCCCGCCCCAGACGGCCTGACCCTGTACCAAGTCTCCTCTGGCCTGTCCCACCCTTCTGTCACTCCTTTGCTTCCGCAACACGCCCTCAGCATGCTGCCTCCATACCCCAGCAGCCCGCCCGGCTTTGCGCCCCCTACCTTTACCTCGGCTTGACCCCAGAGCGCCTTGGTAAGGGATCACAGTTCTGGTCCCTGTTCGCCTTCCTGGCTCCCTCCCTAACCCGCCCGCAACCGGCCTGACCCCACCCCCAGCTCTTCCTCCCAGGCCACCTCCTGATTCCGGTAGGCTGGAAGCTGACCCCCGCCCTATCCTCGCAGGCCGGGCAGCCCGGGACGCGCTAGGCCCTGGCCCTGCCGGCCGCAAACGGCGCAAGTCCCGCACGGCGTTCACCGCGCAGCAGGTGCTGGAGCTGGAGCGGCGCTTTGTCTTCCAGAAGTACTTGGCGCCATCCGAGCGCGACGGGCTGGCCACGCGACTCGGACTGGCCAACGCGCAGGTCGTCACTTGGTTCCAGAACCGGCGCGCCAAACTCAAGCGCGACGTGGAGGAGATGCGCGCCGACGTCGCCTCGCTACGCGCCTTGTCCCCCGGAGTCCTTTGCAACCTGGCACTGCCCGACGGCGCTCCAGGCCTGAGCCTCGGTCCCAGCCTCGGTCTCAGCCCCGCCGAACCTGACTCCGGGGTCCACTTGTCAGACGAGGAGATACAGGTGGATGATTGAAGACAAAGCCGCTGCAAACCCTGGGCTCCGAGGCCCCAGACTCCTCACCTCCCCGCTCTGCGCTTTATCCTGGTTTCAAGGCGGAGGGAGGGGCTCCATTCAGGCCTCTGCCGGCCCGCAGTTCAGGTACCCACCTTTCCGGGTTGTTGAGAATAAAGTTGAAACTCCGCCACACTGCGCTCCAGTCCCGACGCCCGCCCGGAGCCAGCAAGAGCAAAATCTGCGCATTACTGCGGAGATTCCGCGCTTTGCACTGTGCCGACTGTCTTAAATGCGGGTGTTTCCTTTAATCCTCATAGCAACTTTATAAGGTAGGTGATAATTATGCCCATTTTACAAAGGAAGGACCCAGAGGTCAGGATTTGGATCTAGTATCCAGCCAGCCTTCAGAGCTGGTGCTTGTGAACCTACTGCTAGGGAGACAACTGGCCCAGAGGTGTCCGGCCCACTTAACTGGCCTCCGATCAGCCACTGCCTGGGAGACCTCGCTTCTAACCTCTAGGCTGGCCCAGCTTGACGACACGGTGCCTGAGTCTTTACGCTTTCCTCGCCCTTAGGTCATTTGTTACAGGAGTCCTGACACTTCTCCCCGCCCTGCCAAAAGAACCCTGTGCTGGGACACAGGCAAAGTGATGGACGCCCAGAGAGGGCACATCCCAGACCTCCTCCACCAGGCTCCTGGACCGGAAATGTTCCCGCCAGGACAGTGGCAGCAGCGGGAGGGGGAGGGGGGAAGGCCTGGCCCCCTGAGGTGAAGCTTGGAGTTGCAGGCTTATCCAGTACAGACTCTAGCCAAGCTCCTCCTGGGGACATTTCTGACATTCATTTATTCTGCAGGCAATTAACACCCTCCTGCAGTGTGATGGGGAGGGAAGGGGAACATTGGTAGCTACAGGCACTCCCCATTCCTGGCCATCCCAGCCAATCTGCAGGAGACCAAGCTTCACCGGCATCTTTTGGGCTTCCCTTCCCTCCTTGTCAGTCTTCAGACCCTCTGGCTGTCCTCAGATCTTCTTCTGCCTGTGCCCAGGGATAACAACTCCACTTTCAAGGATGCTCCAGGGGTTCAAGAGGGGTCAGCTAGGGCCTCAGATGCAGGTGAAGGGCCCAGACAATGATATTCCAGGGACTGTGAACAAGACTGGAAGCAGAAGGGAACTTGGCATTTTCAGACAATAACTACAACTAACTGAGCAGTTCCAAGTGCTTTGCATGGATTAATCCTCACAATAACCCAATGGGACAGATTTTTATTCTCATTTTAAGGACAAGGAGACTGAATCACAGAAGCCTGAGGGAACCTGGCCAGGTCATGCAGTTTGTAATTCATGGGGCGGAGACTCAATTGCTTGTTTGTCTGACTCAGGAGCCCATGCTTTTGGCCACTACAGGTACTGTCCCTGTGAAGGGGCCTGGGCCTAACTGAAAGAAACAAAGAATTTACAGAGGAAGGAGAGGAGAATGGGCCAAAGGTAGGAATTTAGGGATTGTACTGTAGACAGAGCATGGTCCTTGTAGAGGTTTTAGAAAGAAGAGATGTGAGCAATGTTTAGGGCAGGCTAATCTGGTTGTGCATGCAGGGGGTGGGCATAAACTGACAGAGATCCAAGGAAGGGAATATATCTCTGGCCACTGCAAAAGAGCAGAGAGAATTCAGGGCCAGACTTGGGGGTGGGGCAGGGAGGTGGTCGAAGAAGAGTAATCAGTGTGATCCCTCAGTAACTGAGGATTGCATGAGTCAGTAACAACCTAGCAAACCTGGAACCTGGAAGAAAAATAGCATCATGAACAGAAGTAGACAATGACCATTGGTATAGAACTAAGAATCTGTCAACCATTATGTACAAAAAATATTCTTTACAACTGCATTGCCCCTTCAATACACATACACAACAAACAGGCCACCTCTGGCTCCTGTTGGGGGCCCTCCCTTATTCCCTTCACACCTTCTATAGATTGCCTTTCTGGAAACTTTCCAGTAGGGTGATCAGCTCTTTCCTGTTTGCCCAGCACTTTCCCAGGTTTAGCACTGAAAGTCCCACACCCCGGGTCATCCCTCCATCCCAGGAAAACCAGGATGGTTGATCATGGTACTTTCCAGTCCTGGGGACTTGGAACTCAGGCAGTTGGGTCAGAACCCTATCCATTAGGAGTGGTGGGAGTGGGGCAGAGTAGGGGCAAGGTGTGAGGAGTCACATGGCTCTTAGAGAAGATTCGAGTCCAGGATAGGCTAAGAGGTGCTGGGGAGGGAACATTTATCTGAGAAGATAGAATAGCAAGGAGCTAGCTCAGCCACACAGTAGTAGCCATTCTTTCAGGGGCCAGGAGCCCTAGGGAAGTCCCCAAAGCACACAGGTTCCCTCCTCCAAAGAACAGGAAGGCCAGTTGGGCAGGCCTCTTATAGAGCCACTATAATATACTCATCCCTTAAACAAACACAACCACCTCTCCCCCAGCCCACTCCCCAACCAGGGATGTGCAAAGAACTCCCAGGGCAAATAATTCTACTTAGGAAGGTAGGCTCCAGTCAAGTTAATTGGCTCTGAACCATAATCCCCCTCCACTGAGGTTTCCTAAATTCTAGCCCAGCTAGCACTGCCACCTCTTGTACTCAAGCCTTGGATAACAAAACTCAAACCTGTCCCACCAAAATGGCCTCTAGATGGGTGTCTGCTCTGCTAGGCCCTAGAACAGTATCCATCAGGATCACCTTGGGGACTTATTGAAGCACAAATTGCTGGCCCCACTCCCACAGTTTCTGACTTAGAAGGGCAGGGGTGTGGCCTGAGAAGTTGCATTTATAACAAGTTCCTGGGTGATGCTGCTGCTGCTGCTCCGGAGACCACACTTGAGAACAACAGTCCCAGGAACGATGGCTTCTGTGGATTTAAGCAGCAGTTTACTCATACTCCTCTCTTCCCACTATGGGAAGCATGAATACGTAGGACAGTTGCAAATAAAAATTGGTTTATTTAGCACCCACTATGTACCAGGCACTTAATAGGCATTTTCTCACACATTCTCTTTCAATCCTCACAACAGCCCTGTGAGGTAGGGATTACCCCCATTTTTACAGATGAGGGAACTGAGGCTCAGATGTTGACAGACCTGTCCAGGGTGATCCAGTTAGTAATGACAGACTTCATCCTGCTACGCGGTATTTAAGGGGCCTAAACCATAAACAATAAAAACATTTGGAAAAGTCCTACATAAAGAGATGTTTCAACACCTCCTCTCTCCAGGTGTGAATAGTATTGAGCAGGACCCATAGGGCAGCTAGATGAATGGTTTGTCTGAGAACGGCATGGAAGGGGGGCTTAAAGTCCCCTGCAGATCCAGACTTAAATGGGCTGAGAGTCCCAGGCAGGATAGGGAGGAACCAGCCAGGGGGACCTGCCAGGATCTTAGAGGGGAAATCAAAAGATCACGATTCTTACATAGGAAGTAGAGAATTACAGCCTCCTTTGGGGCAGTGACCCTTGGTGGAAAAACTGAGTCAATTCACATGGAAAGGCTGATTACAATGCCCAGTGCTGGGGTGGAGAAAGAGAGTGGCCAAGGTGGCAGCAGCCTGGGTGCCTGCCAAGGCCCCATTCAGCGGGAGAGCCAGTCGTTGAGAGTGTGAAGTGGCCTTGCCAGCTGCAGGCAGGAGCTGATAAGAGACTTCCCAAATGCAAACCCTTGGTGAATCCTCTAGTGGGTGAGCATCAGACCACTGGATAAAGGAGAGGTCAGAGTGTGCACAGCAGTGTGGACAGGAAACAGGGCAGGAGGAGCAAACTGGGCACTGTGTCTAGAGAAAACAGAGCAAGAACGGGGCTCAGGAATAGTGGAGCATCCATCAAGCTGAAAGCGGGGATGCAGGCCTCATCACCATAACCCCATTCCTGAGCACAGAGTTCTAGATGTGAATGAGTCCTCAAGGGCCAAAAGGCAGAGCAAGCCCTGGGTGCCTTCCTGCTGGCTCTGCTATCATCTAAAAACCTGGACTTCTGTAGTTCTCTTCTTAAGCCTTGGTGGATTTTATTTTTTCCTTACTGCCTGCAGAAGCCACCTGCTTGAAAACCAAAGAGAGGATGTTTCAGTGGATGTGGGGCTCCTTTCTCTCCAAGAAGGTTCTCCATGGCAAGAGGAATGACTGCCAGGGGTATCCTCAACTATGGATTTGGAGTACTAGGTCTCAAAATATGCAGTGAACTTCACCACAGTGTCCCCATCCCTTTGGGATGTACACATGGCCTTGCCCTATGAGGGACAGGTCCTCCCTCATCTGGCCTGAGGTAGGTGCTGGGGCCCAAGTCCCAGGACGCCCCAGCCCTTTGAAGGGTCCTGGAGATGGAGAGGCAGGGTCTTCTACTGTGAGTCTGGGGGAAGGGCCCAGTGGGGTGGCTCAGGTGACATGGGAGATAATGCAAGGGTGGAGACAGATGGCCAGGGACCCCTGGAGCAGTGCTTGGAGGGCGACTTATGGGGAGCAGGCCTGAGGCTCCCAGCTCAGCATGGGAAAGTGGCTGGGGGACTCCAGTCGACAGAGGTGGTACACAGATTCCTCCTCGCTGATCCTGCTGAGAAGGGAGAGAGGGGGCACCTGATGCTCCTTCTAAGCCGTACCATTCAGGCCCCTTATCCCACCCATTCCTGCCCCCTACCCTTCCAAGGCAGGAGGTAGTGCTGCTTAGCACTGCTGTCCCAGCCCGCTCTCCCAATGCCCTCAGCAGGAGAGGGGCCTGGCTCCCTTACCAGAGTGAGCTGAAGGAGGCATGAGTGGAGCTCCCGGGCCGCGTCAGGCTGGGGCCCACCTCTCAGTGTCTCTTGGAATATAGCAGCTGCCTCTTCAAAGCGCTTTGGTTTCAGAGGGATTAGAGAGAGGAAAGTGTAGGTGCCAGAGGGGTCAAGAAGCTTAAAACATCCCCCTTTCCCAAACTGGCCCTGCTCCTGTACCACTACCATTGTGACATTGTGGTACTAGGAGCTCATCTAGAAAACGCTGGTGTAGACCCACTCCCCACCCCATCCCACCCAAATCTCTCCTCTGTGTCCAGCCTCAGACCCATTACCTGTAGTCCCATCAAGGCCTTTCCCAGGCGAAAGAGGCCCCGGGGCCAACCAGGCCTTAGGGTAAGGGCCACCTGGGCATCAGCCAGGGCCCGTACTGGCTGACTCAGACGCTCATGGCAGAAGGAACGATTTCCAAATAACCTGATAAAGACAGAAGGTGGCCAAAGGTCGGAGTCCTCAACACCTTGCCTTGCCCTGACCTTTTAGCACAGTGGCCAAACACCCACCTACCGGTGGTCTTGAGGGTTGAGCTTCATGGCCTGGGTGAAGAGGACCACAGCCTCCTGGTAGAAACCATTTTGAGCAAAGCTGGTGCCCAACTCTGGAAAGAAGAGCCAGGTGGGAAGGTTCAGATGGGGCTGTCCCAGGGAGCGTGGGGTAAGGAGGGAGAGAGAAAGGATCTCACTTGCCAGTTCCTGGCTCCGCTGTAAGGCAGCTGCCAGCAGTCCTGGAGATGCCTAGGGATGGAGAGCAGAGTCAAGCAGGCTTCAAGGCCTCAGCTTCCCCAAATCCTTCTCATTTGTTCAAACAGATAACATTGCAATTAGCATCACCCAACTCATGTAATTCTCACGGCAGCCCTGGAGGATGGTATCAGCCCTGTCTTCCTAGACAGGGAACTACCGAGGGTCATGGTGAAGTGATGGAACCTAACCCCAGGTCTCTTGACCCTAGGGCCTGAAAACTCCTACTGGACACACCCCTCAACCCTTAGATCCTGTGCCTTCCCAGTGCCTTCCCAGTGCCTTCTGGTGCTCCTTCCACTGGTTCTAGTTGAACCAGGTTCTTCTGCCTACCTCACCTGTGGCTTAGGACTCTGCCTGGGCCTCTCCTCTCTTGGAAGGTTCCCTTCCTCTTGATCTGTCTTCTCCTGGGGGCCTGGGCCCCTGCCTTGGGGCTTCTGGCTTAGTGTCTTCTCTCTGCGGGTACTGGGGGCCCAATCCCCAACCTTGCGCAAAGCCAGTGACACGAAAGTGCTAGATAGATCCAGTGAGTCCTGTGGGCAAAAGGGAAAGTTAGGGAGGGAGTGGGATGAAGTACATCCTGGAGTAGGAGGAGGAGATGGTGAGTAGAGACCAAGAAGGGAAGGAAGGGGGCTCTCACCTCTTCCTCACTACACTGACCCGGAGCTGGGTCCCCAGGGCTGGATGGGGTGCTCTCATCCCCATCTGTGGTAGCCCTGGCCTGGAGAAAAGGTAGACGGGTACAGAGTTGGGATCACCATGAGCTGCCTTCTTAGCCCACCTTCCTGGCACTTGGTGCTCTTAGTACCTGCCTGTAGATACTCACCTTGGGCTCCCCATAGTCCTGCTCCAAGCGTTCCTGTCGCTTTCGTTCCTTTTGACGCTGCAATAATGATGATAATGATGTATTCTGAGCACTTACTATATACCATGTTCTTGGGTATGAGTTTTGCATGTGCTGTCTCATTTAATCCCTGCAGCTCTATGAATTAGGCACTTATTAATATCTTTATTTTACAAGTGAAAAAGCAGACAAGGGAGGTACCAGCCAGAGACCTCACAGTAAGAAAGTGATAGATTCCAACCCAAGATTCTAGAAGGATTCCAGAATCACTGCCCCAGATGGCCTCAAGAGAACCCCGAGTTCCTGACCCCTTGGGCCCTCCTGGCAAGAGGATCCACTGCAGGCCTCCTGTTCTCACAAAGCTTCCTCTTTCCCTCCCCCAAATCCCTCTGGGCTCCCCTCCCTCCACCCTCCAGCCACCTTCTTCTTGAGTCGTTTTTTCTCTGCTTTCTGTTTCATCCGCTCCTCCTCAGCCACCAGCTCCTCTGCCAGGCGGTTGGCTTCCTGGAGGAGGAAGAGTAGGTGACAGGAAAAGGGAAAGACAGACAGGGACAATGAGAGCAAACACAAAAGGGGGCAAGCAGTATAGAAGGATCTTGAAAGGTACAGGTTAGGGGAGAACATAAACATGGGAATACGGGAACTGAAAGAACCTAGGGGACTATGAAGCCTGTTCCTAAGAGTCTCACCTCTTCAGTCACCAGGAGCTTCTGGGGCAGGGCCACCTGAAGCAGGCTGTCTGAGGCAGGGGGGCTTTGACGGCAGGGCTCAGGCCCTTGGGGAGGGTATAGGAAGGACCTGTGGAAACCACAGTAGGTGCCCAGGTCCTCAGCCCCCTTGCCCCTGTCACTCTGTCCAGTTGTTTTCCCCTCATCACTGAAATGGTCCAGGAGGTAATCTGTCAGGAGGGAAAAAGAGACAGGAAAGAAAAAGAAACATGAGAGAGAGGAGCATCTGAGGGTCAGCCCCTCCCAGGGTACCAGCCTCAATCCCTGGGCCCAGCCCCTGCACTCCCCACCATGGTGCCACAGCTGCAGCCGCCCGCTGCTCCCATCCACACGGATCCGGTGCAGGCCCTGGGGATCACTCTCCACAAGCCGTTGAAGAAAATCCTCTATGTCCTGGGAGGGGGAGGGGAGGGGAGGCTGGTGTTGGGGGGCACTCTGGGAGAGAGCAAGGGCTTGGCCGGCTTGACCTCTCCACCATGGCAGCCACAAACCAGCCACCTAGGCCACAGACTCTCACTGGCTCTGACCTCTCCTTGCTCAGCACCTCAAAACATGCTGCCCCGGCTTCTATGGTATATCACCTCCCTTCAGTGCTCTTTTGCCTTCCCAAGGGTTGAGGGTGGCTTTCAGCCCAGTCTTCTCCACCATCCAGGTCATCTCCCCTTGACCTGCCACTAGGTCAGCCACACAGAGGCCCCTGGAATGGAGCCCTCTTACCTGCTCTTCCAGTTAGGTCCCTGTCCTATCTTGCAGTTTGAATGGCCCCGTATAACCCACCCTGAAGCTACCTCACACCTAAACAAGTACAGCAGCTCCTGGCTGGCCTTTCCCCTGCACTTCATCTTTTTCTCCCTAAAACCAAGCTCTCAGAAATTACTCCTTTATTCAAAAACTTCCAGTAATCCCCTACTGCCAGGGCCATGTGCAGGGCTGCATCTAGCTCCTCAGCCTAGGATTTGGAGCCTTCCAAAAAGCTCCCTGGCTGACATTTCCAACTCTCCCTTGTAATCCTCCTCTGATTAGCTGCCATTCTCCCTCCAGCCTTGGGGCCTTACCCCAGCTGTCCTCCAATCCCACTGGGCTCTGCACCTCTTTCTCACATCTTGTCTCATCTTCAAGGTCCAGTTCAAATTCCATCTCCCCTCAAAGCCTTCCCAGACCCTTTCATCTTCAGTTATCTCTGCCTCCTCTCAACCAAGCGGTACCCACAGAGTCTGTGTTATACAATTCAGAACCTTCCTGTTCATTGCTTCTTATTGTTCTCTTAACTGGCAAGTCAGCATGGAACTGGAAAGTGCATAGTGCTGGAGTGGAGCCACTTGCATCTGAGTTTTGACTCTGCCACTGCCTGGCTGTTTGATTTTCAACAAGTTGTTTAACCTCTTTGGACCCCATCCTCATTCAGAAAATGAGGCAAGACTCTTCAAGTCCTGGCCCACACATTCTTTGCTTCTGATGAGAGCCATTTCTCAGTGAGTATAAGCTTTGGAGGATAGGAAACATCATGTCCCTGTGTGGCCTAATCAGGCCTAACCAGAGCAGGACTGACTGATAAATTTTGTAGCCAATTAACTTTTGGACTTGTTGAGTTAGAAGCCACAAACTTAGAAACTCCAGGGTGCCAAAATAATGTGTAGGTAGGACTTCAGATTACTGAAAAATATATTCAACTTTCTAAACAATTTTAGATCCAGGGCTCCCCTCAGGAGTAGTCCTAACTCAACAGCATCTTCATTTACACTGCTGGGCACTTTCATCAGTCTTATTCTTAAATTCAATTTCTGCTGAGTTTGTTTCAACTTCCTTACGCATAAATAATGCATGCTCTGAGCCCCATCTTGGGCAGCCTCTCAGGATGTGCCGCTCAAATATATACTGTCTTTCCTTTATCTTCAACTTCTCTCCTCTTACTCAGACCAGTCCAGCCATCTTAGGAAAAAAAAAAAAAAAGACTTCCTTGACCTTCTGCTACCTCTCCCCAAAACACAGTCTATGCTGCTCTCTCAATTCACTACATGGCCAAACATGATCTGGTCCCCTAATATCTTCGTGAATTTTCTCCCACCTTCTTGTCACCCTTCTCCAGCCATAGTGGCATCCTTTCAAGTTCCTACAACATACCAAATGTGCTCCCATCTCAGGGCTTCTGCGTTTGTTATTTCCTCTGCCTAGAATGCTCTTCCCCCAGTGATTGGCTCACTCCTTTGTCCCCTTTAGATCTCTGCTTAAATGTCACCTTCTCAGGGAGGCCTTCTCTCTGACCACTCCTTTTAAAAGAAGAAACCTCCCAACTCCATTCAGCACTCCTTATCCTCCTTCTTGCTTTTCTTGGCACTTCTCATATTTGACATACTATATTGTTGTTTTTTGTTTTTTGTTTTTTTTTTGGACTGGCTGCCTCCACTAGATACTTCTAATTCATTGAATAGAAGAATTTTTGCCTGTTTGGTTTACTGCTGCCTTTCTAGTACCTACAGGTGTCTGGCACACAGTTGGTGTTCAGTAGGTGTGTGTTGAGTGAACAATGAGATTGGTGAGAATGCTACTGTAGTAGAGACAGAGCCAGGAACTGTGTTTGAATAACCTTGTGTGACCTAGTGAGTGTGGACATTATCTTTTTTTTTTTTTTTTTTTTTTAAAGAGAAAAGGTCTCTCTCACTCTGTTGCCCGGGCTGAAGTACAGTGGCATGATCATAGCTCCCTGTAACCTTGAATCCCTTGGCTCAAGCAATCCTCCTGCCTTAGTTTCCTGAGTAGCTGGGACTATAGGCATGTGCCACCACACCTGGCTAATTTTTAAAACTTTTTTGTAGAGAAGGGATCTTGCTATGTTGCCCAGGATGGTCTCAAATTCCTGAGCTCAAGCGATCCTCCTGCCTCAGCGCCTCCCCAAAGTGTTTGGACTACAGGCATAAGCCACTGCACCTGGCCTGAGCGTGGACTTTTATCTTGTCAGTGATGGGAGTGAAACGCTCATATGAAATAGTGCTGAGGAAAGAGATGAGTCTTACATGGAATGTTTAGTTAGCAGGCTATTACAACTGTTCAGCCAGTGGCACTCCTTATACTATGGGAATGGCAGTAGGAGCAAAAATGGAAATGAGGGGTTTCTATCAAGAGACATTTCAGAAGTAGATTTTAGTGACTAAATGTGTGAGGTAAAGGAAAAGGAGGGTTATAAAATGATTCTCAGATTTTTCAATTAAGCAACTAAATAGAAGTTTATATTATTTGTCAAAATTGGGATTAGAGAAAAAGCAACCAATTTGGAAACATGATGAGTTAATTTTTGGACTTGCTGAGTCTGAGGTTCTAGGGATGCCCAAGAAGCATTTGGAAGTATAGCTTCTCAATACTCCCAAATCTGATCCTGTCCCTCTGTCAATAACCTTACTGCCTACTTGAGGACATTCAAACCCCTGTGCCAGCCCAGGTCTTTCAAGCCCTTTGCTTCCTTCTCTCCCGCCCCATCTTTTACTGTTACAACCAAACTTTCCACTCTGGTCTCCCTTTTTGAAGTTCTCTTAACTTTTCCTTGCTTTAGTGTCTTTGCTCACACTGTCCCCTCTGTCTTATAATATCTTTCCCCAAGGAACTCGTACCCATTCTCCAATCCTCAAATCAGAAACCCTTGCCTGCTCAATTCTGCCTACTTCAAACAGGTATTACAGCAGGATCGTCCTTCCGGACCCCGCCCCTCACTTGCCTGATTCTCAGGGGCAGAGCCGGAGACTGCGCTTTCCCCAACCCCCCAGAGCCGCCGGTAGTGGGTCTCCTAACAGCTGATTGAAAAGGGGCTTGACCAAGATGGGCAAAGCTGGGAGAAACGGGGAGCCCCTTTTACCTCTTCGCGGTAGTCCTCTGGACCGAATTCCTTGCAGAGTTTGGGGACAGCAGCGACCTCCAGCGGGCAGCCAGGCCGCAGAGTGCAATCTACAGGAAAGGAGGGCGGTGCCGCGTCAGGGGGCTCGGGAAGGATGGGCCAGAGCCCTCCGCCATCCGCCTGAAGCATTAAATCCTGACGATGCTCAGACCACAGGCAGACCCAAGTGGGGCTTGCCTCCCTTCCGTTTTGCCAGACCGCTCACCTAGCTTGATTCGCCCTGCAGTCTTCGGAGTCGGCGCCATGGAGAACCGAAAGTGACCCGAAAGTGAAACACAGTCTAGTTAGTATTTGATACCGGCGGAAGGGCGCGGTAGGGCGGGGTGAGCGGCCATCTTTGTTAGGGGCTGAAGCCTTCCATTACGGAGCGCCAGAGAGTCCACGACGGTCCCCGCGGCTCCGGGGGAAGAGAAGACGGCTCTTGGCATGGGGCGGAGTTCCGGCTACGGCGAGCGTTGGGGCGAGCCGGGAAGTGGGAATCGTTAGGTTCGTTCTGGACCTGCCGCCCCATGGCCCAGGCGGCTCGCTCCGGTGGCCTTCTGCCTCCGCTCGCTACCGCTTCCCCGCTGTGGGCGCAACCCGGGGGCGCTGGGGAGGAGCCGCGGGACGGAAGGCGGGCGGGCGTTCTTCGCGGGGAGGCTGGTGGCTGGCCAAGGCTACCGGTTGCCAGGAGCATCCCCTGTCTGCACCCGCGGACCGGCGGAGCTCCAGGAGGGCAGCCATGGTTGCTGGAGGACGCAGGCGAGGACCACGAGGCTGATGCTGCTGACTGGAGAGGAGAGCCCGTAGCGGGCAGCCCGATCCCTCCCGTGCTAAGGCGTCTCCGGGCTGTGTTGCTGCGGCTGCACCAAGAGCGAGAGCAGCTCCTCCGAGCCCGGGACTGCGCCCGCCTCCTGCAGATGGCCGTGCGCCTCCTGAAGACCCCGAGTCCCGGCTCAGCGTCCTGCGACCCTAGCTCTTTGCTCCAGCTGTGCGGCGACCTGCATCTTCACCTTCCCGGAGGGGCAGTCCTGCGAATCGGCTTTCGGGAGACTCTGGAGTCGCTACTCCTGGCGCGCCCCATTGGACTAGCTGCCCAGAGCCTGGATGCTGCCATCGAGATGCAGCTTCGCGCTCTGGGACGGGCGCCCGCCAGCCCACGCCTGTCGTCCCAACTCGCCGAGCTGCTGCTGGCACTTCCCGCCTACCACGGGCTGCAGGGAAAAGCCATGAGCCACGTCCCAGGGGCTGCGCGTCCTTTCCCCCTTGCCCGTGTGCTCCGCCTCTTGACAGGGGAGCGGGGTTGCCAGGTGGCAAGTCGGCTGGATGAGGCGTTGGGGAGATCGGGATTGCGTGACCAGCTCCGCATGTGGTGCCATGAGGAGCGGGAGCTGCTACCAGGGCTGCTGGGCTTGGTGGGGGAAGTGGTTGGTTCAGCCAGCAGTAGCCTGGGGCTTGGAGGGGCCGGAGCCCTGTGGAGCCAATATTGGACCCTGCTGTGGGGAGCTTGCGCTCAGAGTCTGGACCTAAATCTGGGACCCTGGAGGGACCTCAGGGCAGCAGCACAACAACTGAGTCAGGCACTGAGTCAGGGTGAGTGATGGCCTGGGTGGGCGTTTGGGAAGGCTGGGGTCTCTTCCCTCCCCCTAGTCAGCTCCCTCACCTGCCAGCTTGACGGCAAAAAACCCTTTAGAATGAATACTCTCTGGGTTTAGACTATAGTTTCTGGCCTTTCAAGGCAAAGCCCTGCTTCCCATGCCAGTCTTGAGTCTTGGAGGAAGCCTCCCCTCTTGCCCCATCATTGAGTGGGCAGGGGTTGTGGAAAGTGAGGCCTTCTTTTCAGGCTCCAGTCATTTCTCTCACTAGCATCCCTGCCTCAGGAGTGTGAGAAGGAGCTGACTTATTTGTGTCACAGTCTACTTCATCAGTCTCTTATCTGGAGCTGGGACCAAGGTGAGAAAGAAGGGGCATTGGGGGTGATACAAGTCCCAGGTTGCCCTTCCCCCCACTAGACTATACCCTCATCCTCAGGTTTCTGCCAGGCCTTGGGATCAGCTCTTGGGGATCAGAGCAGCCTTCCCTCATCCTCGTGTACTGCAGAACTTTTGCAACAGCTCTTTCCTCCTCTCTTGGATGCCCTTCGAGAGCCCAGGCCCGGACTGATTGTCTGTCGGTCTCCAGGTGAGACAAGGGGCTGGGGGACAGAACAGTTGAGGATATCCCTTTTTCCTTCACTCTGTTCTGAAGTCTGCCTCCGCCCACTCCATGACCCCTAAGATATTCTGCTTCTCCCATCCCCAGGTCCTGCACCCATCGCCCTGGGACTCTGTACTCTGCAGACTACCTTGCTCTGGTTGTCGGGCAGAGCTCAGCAGTACCTGGCAACATGGGCCCCAGGTTCCTTTCTGCTCCTGATCCAAAAGGACTTACCTGTGAGTGGCTGGGGAGTGGGGAGGGGAGCAGCATGGGCTGAGCTGAGCCCTCACTCCCTGTTTCCACCCAAAGCTTCTACTGGATGAGGCAGAAGCTCTGTCTAGCCTGGCCTCAGAGGAAAGCTCAGCTCTGGAGGTGGAGCAGCAGCTGGGCCTGGAGATCCAGAAGCTGACTGAACAGATCCAGGTGAGAACAGGGGCCCTGACTGGCAGTTTAAGACCTTGTTCTGTGCCAACTGTGGAAGGAGGAAAGTGGAACATCTGAGTCACTTAGAATCTCCTTGGAATCTCTGCTAAATTTATCTTGCCCTGTTCATTTTTTGTTCTCTTTAACTTTTTTCCATGGAAAAATTCAAACATATACAATTGTAGAGAGAAAAGTATAATGGACCCCCATATGCTCATTACTAAGCCTTTAACAATTATCAACTCATGGTCAATTTTGTTTCATCTGTATATCCCTCCCACCCCCATAATGTCAGACTCTCATTTTGTATGTTAACAGCTGGTCATGCCTAGATTCATTATTTCATTAGAGGCTGCAAAGGGGTGACATCCCAAGTCTGTCTTTCATTCTTCATTTATTAGTTGGATTATTGCTATAAAGGAAAACATATCAGTAGCTTTGTTTGGACCTTTATTTGCCAAAAAAAAAAAAAAGAGAGAGAAAGAAAAAAAAAGAGGATAAATAACTGCATCTTTCTCTTTACTTACCAGTTCAGTTTTCGGTATGTTTCTGTGCTCTTTAAAAGTTTAATTTTGGCCAGGTGTGGTGGCTCATGCCTGTAATTCTAGCACTTTAGGAGGCTGAGGTGGGAGGATCGCTTGAGGCCAGGAGTTCGAGACCAGCCTGAGCAAGAGTGAGACCCCTGTCTCTTCAGAAAACAAAAAAAGTAGCCTGGTGTGGTTGGCACATGCCTGTAGTCCCAGCCACGTGGGAAGCTGAGGCAGGAGGATTGCTTGAACTCAGAAGTTTGACGTAATGAGCTATGATGATGCCACTGGACTCTAGCCCAGGTGACAGCAAGACCCTGTCAAAAAAAAAAAAAAAAAACTTCAATTTTTGTTTTATATTTTTATTAAAATAATGCATGTCCATAGTTTAAAAAGGAAATAGAATAGTATTTTATAAGATTTGCAATGAAGAAATAGTGCTCTATTGCCCCCCCCACCCACCAGATTGCTTTTTCACAGTGGTAACCTTCATCCATACTTGGCTGTTTAAGATTTTTCTTGTATATTTATGAATAAAGCTATTATACTTCTATTTTAATTTTTCCCCATTTTGCACATTATCCCTACTATGAAAGATATCTGTTCTTTTGTTTTTTCTTCTTGTCCAATTTTCTCCTCTTTGCCCTGAATAGGAGCATGGCTGTAGAGTTCAGTCCTTGACTCTGCTTTTCTCTCTGCATTCCTGCTTACCCAGTGTCTTGATGCTGTAAACTCCCTTTTGGTTCCCAGAGTTCTGTCCAGCATCTGCATTTGCCTATTGGGCATTTCTACCTCAGTCTATTGCTGTCTCCTTAAACTCAGCATGCCTCAGAGCAGATTCATCATAAGGAGGGCAGACAGTGATGGTCGTGGGAGCCCTGAGAAGGGAAGGCCATGGTGAGCATGGGGTTTACAGAAGGCTCCATACAGGGCCTGTGGCTGGGCAGCCTCAGAGGAGCAGCAGGGTTATTGGAGGTGGGCAGTTCATAGATCTTTGAGGGAGTAGTAGAGAGATGGCCCGATCAGAGCAGAGTTTCCATGTGTTTGTGTCAGGGTGAGGTGGGGGGATGGAGGAGGAAGCAAGTTGACATCAAATTGTGGAGGGCACTGAACTCCAGCCCCAAGAATTTGGACTTTGTCTCATGAGTGATGGGGAGTCACTTTAAGAGCAGAAGGGAACAGTGAAGAGGGTGATGGAAATCTGATCTAGCTGTAGGGGCAGGGTGAAAGGTTGGCTCTTAATAGTTAAGGTGAGTACAGAGCAAAAGGGACAGGGACAGTGAACCAAACACTGTGCAGAGCACTCTACATGCCTTGCTTGTCTGCCTGGTGATTGTACTATTGGGCTTCTGGGTGCCCCAGCACATACAGTACTAAGATGACAAAGAAGAGTCAGGCATTGTGACTTTTCTCCCCAGCTGGACTTAACGTGAAAGTAAGAGAGAGAGAGAGAGAGAAAGATACTGTCTCATACTGTATAGCTTGTATTCCCTCAGTGTGTTGAGTACACAGGTGCCTAACAAATGTTTATGGACAAAAGGGTAATTTCCTTGGCACGAATAAGGAAGGAGAAGGGATTCAGGATTGTTAGAGAAGAGAGGAAGAGTCTGGATTTAGGCTGTTGTCAGATGTGCCAGGAGCCACATGGGTCCCACCCCATGCCTGGCCCTGCAGGCCTTTCTGGCCCTGCAGGCCTTTCCTCTCTTCAGGCTCCCTGGCATCCATTTTTTTCTTTATAGAACTGCTGCCATTAACCCCATTTATCTCCTCCAAGATGGGGTGTAGAGCAGAAACCCTCTTTATTGCTGTGTTGTCTGCCTCCAAAAACAAAACCTATTAAACAAGCCAAAGAAACAAACAAAACCAGCATTTAGGCCTTTTCTTGCTTTATGGTTTATATTGCTCTGGAGTGGGCTGTCAAGAATATTCAACGTAAGGACATTCCAAAGGTTCTTGAATTTCAGAATGTTAAAATTGTCATTGCTTCTTATCTACATATACTTCCTGCCTTCCTTTCCTAGATGATAAGCAGAAAATTGTTATAATTCTCCTTTCCTCCCTCAGCCTCTGCCCAGCTTCAGATCATGCAGAGCCACTCTCTGCTCTCTGGCATGTGCTTTTTGAATACTGGTGGTATTTGGGGGTGGGAGGAAGGGAGGTAGTCTCTTTTTTTCCTATTTAAAATTCCTATAGAATAAAATTGACCTCAAGGATTTTCCATTCTCTGAACCAAGCTGGGGAGAGCAGGGTAATCCCAGGGCAATTGTTCATAATTTGGGTCCACGTCCAGACCTCTTACAAAACCCAATGAAAGCTATGGCATCTCTCCTCAGAAAATGCCCAGGGCAGGCCTACACAATTATGCACACAATTCTGGGGTTTTATGGATGCCAGGTTAAACATTTCAGATTTAGAGGATTGTTATAATTTGACAAGCCCCTAACAGATCAGCCTTTTTTACTTTCTCCTTATCCCCACAGCTTCTCCCAGAAAAGTCACTAAGTCTCTTTTCTCAAGAATGCCACAAACAAGCCATACATGGTTTCAAGATCCACATGCCACGGGGTCGGTACTGGCGGCTTCGTCTCTGTCCTGGTAACTCCTCATCCCAGCTTCCTTTTCCAGGACCCCAAGGGGGTAATAGGGTCCCAGCCCCTCCAGATTCTGGCTCCACTCCACTGTCTCCATCCTTGTCTTCACTTTATGTGCCCTTCCCTCCAAAATCCTACCCTCCTGGGGGGCGGGGGAAAAAAAAGAAAAAAAAAAATCCTACTCTATTCTCCCAAGCACTCCATTTAAGGGTTCAGTGAATCTCCATAGCCTCATATCCTGTCCTTTCTTTCTCTTCTCTCACTCCAGAACTTCCCCGTGTTCCTAGTGAGTATGCTGGATTAGTAGTCCGCACCATACTGGAGCCTGTGTTGCAGGGATTGCAGGGATTGCCACCTGAAGCCCAGGCTCCTGCCCTCAGTCAGGCTCTGACAGCCATCCTAGGTGCCTGGCTTGACCACATCCTCACCCATGGGATCCGGTTCAGGTGGGGAGAAAAGGCAGCAGTGGCAGGGGGATGAATGGAACTGGGAAAGGGAGGGGATAGGTGGGGCAGGGCAGTTTCAAGAGGCAGGAGGGTCAAGTGGCTACATTGTACCTCGGCCTTCAGCCTGCAGGGGGCACTACAGCTCAGACGAGACTTTGGAGTGGTCAGGGAGTTACTGGAAGAAGAGCAGTGGGGCCTGTCCCCAGATCTTCGCCAGACTCTGCTTATGCTCAGCATCTTCCAGCAATTGGATGGGGCCCTGCTGTGCCTGTTGCAGCAGCCCCTGCCCAAGTCTCAAGTCCACAGGAGGCCCCCCTGTTGCTGTGAGTCACTCCCCCTCCCTCACTGCTTTGTGTGACCCACACCCCATCCTCACCATTGATCTGGCTTCAGCATATCCCCATGGGCCACCTACCTTCCACTCCTGCCTTACCAGGTGCTTGTAATGAGATCCAGACCACAGAATTTCCCAGCAGCAGCCTCAACAGCCTGGAGAACTTGGAGACACCCCTCCAGCCTGGAACATCCCCAGCCCAGACAGCTCAGCTGCTAAGCACACTGAGGGGAGGAGGACCTAGCCCTGAAGTTTACCTGGTGGGAAATCAGCAGGCATGGCTTGCCCTGAGGCAGCATCAGCGCCCCAGCTGGCACCTGCCTTTTCTTTCCTGCTTGGGGACCAGTCCTGAATCTTAAGGAGCCTGGGACCAGGAGCCAGAAAGTCAGAACTCCCCCTCTAGCTGGAAAAGTCAGACATTTAGAACTGCATATTAAAGAATCCTAGAATTGGGAGCTTGAAAGAAAGCAAACCTGAGAACCACAAGTGACACAAAGCCTGGACTTAAAGCTACGAATCCCAGATCTCAGCACCTAGAATCCAAAGTAAAGAGCAAAACCACAGCCTGGAAGCTGAAGGTCAGCATCCTTGGGAGGCTCAGCCCCATCAGTGAAGGCATCTAAGGGCTGGAAGTGGGAGAAGGGCTAGAGAGTTAGATCTCAGGGGATAGGGAAAGGGAAAAGCAATAGAGAGCAGAGAGGCCAGATGCCACTTTCATTAAGTCCCAGGAGCCAGGCTAAAAAGAGTTAATTAAGCAACAGTTAAATCATAAGGTGGAATAGACTTTTCTACCTCTGAATCAGTCCCAAGGGCTGTATTACCCTGTACTTCCCACCCCATTACTGTTTTTAGTCATTTGAGAATATTGGGCTGTAAGGACCTTCAGTTTAAGCTTTGGTTACTCAGTGTTCGACATGCTTACACTTCAGTTACCTGAATGGGGTTTACCTCCTGGTAGGCGGATAATCCCTGTTGTGGGTAGTGCTCTCTCCTTGGAAGGGGCCAGGACTTAAGATAACGTTAATCTAGATGGGGCACAGCAAGATAGGGAAGGGAAGAGGCTGCAAAAACCGGATATATTTTTGTGCAAAGGGGTTTTTGTACTATTTATTTATGGTCTTAACCGTGGTATAAGAGGACTAATAATGATAGGTAGTATTTAATGACCAATAACTTTGGGCCCCTCCGTGCGTTGTCCCGAAACCACCTCTGTCCCTTCCGACCTTCCTCCTCCTCGGGCCCCGGAGCGAGGGTTTAAGGGCCCGCGCAGTGGCTGACAGCCGGAAGTCCTACAGCGCAGAGGACAGCCGGCTGCGGAAGCCAAGCCCAGCAGTCACAGCCTGCCGTACAGGTTGCACTTCCGCCCGAGTGAGTCCTTCCGGGGCAGAGGTAATCATGGCCTCCGCCTTGGCTCGGCTTGGTCTCCGGTCCGTTAAGCAGGTTCGGGTTCAATTCTGCCCCTTCGAGAACAACGTGGAATCCACGAGGTACGAGGGGGAAGAGGGTGGGAGCGGGGAGAGGCACACGTTCCTTTCGCCTGGGCTTTGGCCCCCTCAGCCGGTCTTTCACGCCATTTTTCCCCCCACAGAACCTTTCTCCAGGCGGTGAGCAGCGAGAAGGTCCGCTCCACCAATCTCAACTGCTCTGTAATTGCGGATGTGAGGCACGACGGCTCCGAGCCCTGCGTGGACGTGCTATTTGGTGGGCTTGGTGGGGAGACGGGCGGGAGCGGGCAACAGGCAACCTGTGCGCCTCTCAGCCCTGCAGTCCTCCGGTGCCTGACTCGTTTATTTCTCCCGCAGGAGACGGACATCGCCTGATTATGCGCGGCGCCCATCTCACCGCTCAGGAAATGATCACTGCCTTCGCCTCCCATATCCGGGCCAGGAGCGAGGCGGGGAGTGGGGACAAGCCGGGCGCTGATACTGGCCGCTGACAGCGCCGAAGATACCAACAAGCAGATTGTAGCCTGGACTAGGACCCTTATCTTCTTTAAGAAGAGCTTGCCTTAGTTATTCAAATCACTATCTGAAGGGCTGCGGAATGCAAAACAAAAACTGCGAGGGGTGTGAACGAACTTGAATTTATGTCACTTTCTCTACCATCACTCACTGCCTAACCCTTTTGAATTTGGCCTCCCCACCACTTACTCAAGGTACCTCTTACTCTTATTTATCAAATCCTGTGCAGAAAAAACCACTGACAGGCTGAGTGTTGTTATCTCAGTCCTCATCTTTCTATCTCAGTAGCATCTGCCACTCTTAATTCACCCTGTACTTGTGAAACCTCTCTCCCTCTTGGGTCCTTTTTCTTAACCATAGAGGTGTACCACCCTCATTTTCCTTTTCTTCTCTCTTTATTTTTTCTGAGGCATCTCATATTCTGTCATAATTTGAACTGCCTTTTCTGGGGTTAAACTCTATATTTCTGTTTGATTCTAATCCCGGGCATCCTAATTGTATAAAATGGAGTGAATGTTCCTTAATTCCAATTTATGTGCTGTAATCATATAGTCAGGTTACCTACTACCGGTTTCCTCCAAATCCCATGAACACTGTTTGTCTAAAACAGAATTGAGGGCCGGGCGTGGTGGCTCACGCCTGTAATCCTAGCACTCTGGGAGGCCGAGGCGGGCGGATTGTTTGAGCTCAGGAGCTCCAGACCAAGCCTGAGCAAGAGTGAGACCCCGTCTCTACTAAAAATAGAAAGAAATTAGCTGGACAACTAAAAATACATAGAAAAATGTAGCCACGTGTGGTGGCACATGCCCGTAGTCCCAGCTACTTGGGAGGCTGAGGCAGAAGGATTGCTTGAACTCAGGAGTTTGAGGTTGCTGAGCCAGGCTGATGCCACGGCACTCTAGCCTGGGCAACAGAGAAAGACTCGGTCTCAAAAAAAATAAAAATAAAAATAAATAGAATTGATAATCTTATATATACATATACTTACCTCCCACCTCATCCCCCCAACTTCCTCATTCCTTTTATTTTTTAATTTGCTGGAACCACAGTGTTATCTCTGGTTCTGCCCTCTCCCTTTCACTGCATATCTGATCAGTCAGTTCAGAATATTCTGTCTTTTTAAAAAGTTCCTGAAGTGATCTCTCCATTCCCATTCTCTCTCCTCTATCATTATTGCATTCTCCCTCTCAGGCTTTTTCCAAATCATTTTTGCTTCTGCTTACTTTTATCTTTCCAAAGTACATGATTGGTTTTATCTCCCACTACTACCTGTTTCAGAAAACAGTGCCTAAAGTGTTCAGCATTCACTGGTGTGGGTAATAAAATCTATTTAGGGGGTTAAATCAGCCTTTTTGGGGAAAAAAAAAGTAAAGTAGAATAAAAATTATCAGTGCATGGCACATGGAATGGGAAGTATTCCTTTGGGAAGTATATAATACAATCATATATACTATAAATGCGTGTATATCTGTGTGTATCTGCATGTACTGGGTTTCAGTACAGAATTATTTTTTACTTGCAGTACAGAATTATTTTTTACTGTGGGTTTTAGGGGAAAAAAAGTGGTTGAAATCACTGCTTTAGAGAAGAACTTAAGAATGCTCATCTAGAAGGGGGAGGGGAGAAAAAAATAGGAAAAAAATAAAAAGAATGCTCATCTAGGGCCGGGCGTGGTGGCTCATGCCTGTAATCCTAGCACTCTGGGAGGCTGAGGTGGGAGGATTGATTGAGCTCAGGAGTTTGAGATCAGCCTGGGCAAGAGTAAGACCCCATCTCTACTAAACATAGAAAATTAGCTGGGCATCGTGGTGCACACCTGTAGTCCCAGCTACACTTGGGAGGCTCAGGCAAGAGGATCACTTGAGACTAGGAGTTTGAGGTTGCAGTGAGCTACAATGGCACCACTGCATTCTACCCAGGGCAACAGAGTGAGGCTCTGTCTTAAAACAAACAAAAAAAAAGAATGCTCACCTAGGCAATGAAAGATTTCTAGACATTAGACATTGGCTGCTGTGTACTTTACCAAATACATTTCTCATGACCCTCCCACAGCATTACTATACCTCTTCCCTGTCTAAAAGGTTGCTATATTCAGAAGACTGTTTTTCTTCTCCCTATTTAAGAAAGAAAACGACCACAAGGCAGTATAGTGTAGTAAAGAGCCAGACTACCTTGAGCTGAAATCCCAGCTCTGCCTTTAAGTAGTTGTGTGTCTTAGGACAAATTAATCCATCAGTGCCTGTTTCCTCATTTGTAAAACGGAGATAATAGTACCTACCTCATAGGATGGTTGAGAGGATTAAATGAGTTAATATCTGTAAAGTGCCTACAAGTTGCTGGGAGTATAGTAAGTGCTATTATCTAACAGGCCTTACTCTATTCTAAAGTTGAAAGAACACCGACGACTTGGATTTCAGTTCCCCAGCTCCATGGGGAAGACTGGATGTTATTTTGGGCCAGTTTTAATCACTCTTTTCTCATCTGTAAAAATGGGGATGGTTCAACATGGATTAAGTACTGACACTGCTTCTGGATTGTGAATCTTAGGTTGGAGCTGTTTTCTCTAGGTCCCCAGGACCTTGTGTAATGTGATACAGAGTGGATAAACATTTGTTGGATTTATCAATATTTAGCATCTACCTTGTGCCTACAACTTAGTATTGAGACACAAAGATTAATAATGAAACTCAAGTATGTGATAAATGATACAATAGTGATGTGCACAAGTGTAATAGTAGCAAGAAAGATAACAGGACTGGCCACTGGGTTTGTTCAGAAGATGATTGTTGAATGACAATGGACATTGGAGACTCAGGTGGGTGTGGGATGAAAAATTACCTATTGGGTACAATGTACACTGTCCAGGTGAGGGGTACACTAAAAGTCTAGACTTCACTATACACTTCATCCATGTAAAATACCTTTTATTCCCAAGCCCACTAAAGTAAAAATTGTTTTTTTTTACACTGGGCTGTTATAAAAAAATTTTTTTTAATTTTAAATTTGAAAAAGATGATTGTTGAATGAGCAAAAAGTCTACCAGTGGACAGTAGGGTCAGAAATGAGATTATAATGAAATATATAAGCGGGCATGTTGCATAAAGCATTAGTTTTATGTATTGAGTTTGAATGAGAGGTGTGATAATAGCCAGGGGTCATAAAGTTGTAGAGTAGGGCTATTTTTCATTTTTTTTTTTTTTAGGAAGGGATGGGCTTCTACTTTATGAAAATACCTTTAATGTTGGGCTGTTGGTGAAAAATTAGTAACTAAGAATCTAAGTTGCATTTCTGAACTGCCATCAAATGTAATGTTGACTCTTCTGGGCAAACCTGAGGTACAGATGCTACGTGCTTCCTACAGTCTTCTCTGACCTGGACATAAGTCATTCTTTCCCTAGGCTCTTGCGTCCTGGGTTGTAAGGGGAAATGCCTTCTGTAAGTATGTGCACCACCATTATGGCCCTTTTAGGGTTCATCTAGATAAGGAATTCTAGGCTCAGTGGAGATATGACTCTGAAGTCACAGCTGGAACCAGACCCCAGGCTTCATTTGGGGGCCACTCGTGCACTCTCAACTCCACCAGGAAAGAAGTCACCCTGTGTGGGCAAAGTGATACAGCCCGATTCAGACACACCTGGGTTCAGAGCTTCCCAGCTCTGTGGCCAAGGCCAAGTTATTTGTCCCTCCTAGGCCGCGGAATCTGCCACCTGCTTGGGGCAGAGCAGTGAAATGTAAAAACACTTGGAATAGTTCTTAGGTTCGTAATACATAGTCGTTATCTAAAAAAAAAAAAAAGAAAGAAAAACAGCCCAACGCGAGATTGGTTTTATCTTCCAGCTTGGGAACTCCATGAGCGTGCCAGGTGGGATACGCAGACCCGGTGAGCCTCGTCTGGGGGGCCGACCCGGGTGACCAACCCTGAGCCACACCAGCGACGGCTGTTCCGGGCTGGAGGGACTTACCCTGACGTGGCGGGGCGGGACTTCCGGCGGGAGGCGGATGTGGAGAGGGAAGCGCGGGCCGGCAGGTGCGGCTGCAAGGATAGCGGTTGCCGGGGTGAGGGGCACGAGCCCGAGAGCCGAGGCAGGACCCGGGTTTCATTGCTGCCTCTTGGACGTCCCTCCTGCGACGCCGACCTTTGTGCCAGGATGGCTCGGGGAGAGCGGTGGCGCCGCGCAGCGCCGGCAGATGGAGCGCGGACAGCCCAGAGGGCGGCTCGGGGCGGCCCCGGGCGACGGGACGGCCGGGGCGGTGGGGTCCGTGGCTCGACTGGGGGAGTGGCTCTGGCCGTTGTGGTCCTGTCTTTGGCTCTGGGCCTGTCGGGGCGCTGGATGCTGGCGTGGCACCGTGCGCGGCGGGCGGTCACGCTGCACTCTGCACCCCCTGCGCTGCCCCCTGACTCCTCCAGCCCTGCCGTGGCTCCAGACCTCTTCTGGGGAACCTACCGCCCTCACGTCTACTTCGGCATGAAGACTCGCAGCCCGAAGCCCCTCCTCACCGGTAACTGGGCCCAGGGGCGGGCAGGCGGACTTTTAATCTGGGCGCCCCAGCTTCAAGCCAGAACAAGGGTGGGGAGGAGTGAATCAGGAGAGTTAGGAAGAGGGATGACCCTGAAGTTCTCGGAGACCCAGAGGGTAGGTCCCTTTCTCTCTTTGACTTACGTGGCCATTCTACCCCCAGGACTGATGTGGGTGCAGCAGGGCACCACCCCAGGGACCCCTAAGCTCAGGCACACGTGTGAGCAGGGGGACGGCGTGGGTCCCTATGGCTGGGAGTTCCACGACGGTCTTTCCTTCGGGCGGCAACACATCCAGGATGGGGCCTTAAGGCTCACGACTGAGTTCGTCAAGAGGCCTGGGGGTCAGCACGGAGGGGACTGGAGCTGGAGAGTGACTGTAGAGCCTCAGGTCAGGGCCTCAGGACACCCTTTCCTCAGCCCAGACTCCCTCCATCCTTCCCTTGCTGCCAACAAATGCAGTATGAAGTGGGAGTTACCAGCAGGGTCTCTGAGTCTGGCTGCCTGGTTTAAAGCTTGACTTAAATTGCCCATTTGACCATCTTTATTTACCATCTCTAAGCCTTTATTACCTTATGTGCATAGATAATAATGGCACCTAACTCACAGGATTGTAAGGATTAAATTAATCTGTGTAGAGTTCTTAATGTAGGACATAGAACAAAAGTACTCTGTTATTTCCCAGAGAACCTTGTGCAGGACTCTTTATCTCATCCCACTGGGTGTACCTGCTTACCCTCAGTGACCCTCAACACTGCCATCCGTGTGTTGTTTACCATATCACTGCTGCCTTATATTCCTTTCCCTTACTAAGGCTGATTCTCAGAGAGAATGTCAATATAATGCTGTTCTTTTCTATCCTCCTTGTCACCCAGGCCTCGGGTACCTCTGCCCTCCCTTTGGTCTCCCTGTTTTTCTATGTGGTGACAGATGGCAAGGAAGTCCTGCTACCAGAGGTTGGGACCAAGGGGCAGTTGAAGTTCATCAGCGGGCACACCAGTGAACTTGGTGACTTCCGCTTTACACTTATGCCACCAACCAGTCCAGGGGATACTGCCCCCAAGTATGGCAGGTAACAGGGTAGAGAGTGTGGGGTGGGGGTAGGGGTGGTATGGATGATGACTTAGCCTGATTTCTGTCTCCCCTACCATACCTCCTTTCCACCAATTACTTCCATTCTCACCAGTCCCCATGTCCCCTGCCCAAGACCTCTCAACGTCACTCCCGATCACTTCATATTTCTCTTTATAATCCCCACCACCTTCCCCTGAACAATATTTCCTATTTATCTTCTTCCTTTCAAGCTACAATGTCTTCTGGTCCTCCAACCCAGGACTGCCCCTGCTGACAGAGATGGTAAAGAGTCGCCTAAATAGCTGGTTTCAGCATCGGGCCCCAGGAGCCTCCCCTGAACGCTATCTCGGCTTGCCAGGATCTCTGAAGTGGGAGGACAGAGGCCCAAGTGGGCAAGGGCAATTCTTGGTACAGCAGGTGACACTAAAAATCCCCTTTTCCTTGGAGTTTGTGTTTGAATCAGGCAGTGCCCAGGCAGAAGGAAACCAAGCCCTAGAGCAGCTGGCAGGCAGCCTACTGACCCAGGCCCTGGAGAGCCATGCTGAAGCCTTTAGAGAGCGCTTTGAGAAGACCTTCAAGCTGAAGGAGAAGGGGCTGACCCCTGGGGAGCAGGCTTTGGGTCAGGCTGCCCTCAGTGGCCTCCTTGGCGGGATTGGCTACTTCTATGGACAGGGTCTGGTATTGCCAGACATGGGGGTGGAAGGGTCTGAGCAGAAGGTGGACCCAGCCCTCTTTCCACCTGTCCCTCTTTTCACTGCTGTGCCCTCCCGGTCATTCTTCCCACGAGGGTTTCTTTGGGATGAGGGCTTTCACCAGTTGGTGGTACAGCGGTGGGATCCTGGCCTCACCCGGGAAGCCCTAGGCCACTGGCTGGGGCTGCTCAATGCTGATGGCTGGATTGGGCGGGAGCAGGTACTGGGGGATGAGGCCCGAGCCCGGGTGCCTCCAGAATTCCTGGTGCAGCGGGCAGCTCATGCTAACCCCCCAACCTTACTTTTGCCTGTAGCCCACATGCTACAGAATGGTGACCCTGCTGACTTGGCCTTCCTCCAAAAGGCCTTCCCTCGCCTGTACGCTTGGTTCTCCTGGCTCCACCAGAGCCAGGAGGGGCCAGTACCACTATCTTACCGCTGGCGGGGCCGGGACCCAGCCTTGCCAACCCTACTGAACCCCAAGACACTGCCTTCGGGCCTGGATGACTACCCCCGGGCTTCACATCCTTCAGTCACTGAGCGTCACCTGGACCTGCGATGCTGGGTGGCACTAGGTGCCCGTGTGCTGACGCGGCTGGCAGAACATCTGGGGGAGGCTGAGGTGGCTGCTGAGCTGGGCCCACTGGCTGCTTCACTGGAGGCGGAGGAGAGTCTGGATGAGCTGCACTGGGCCCCAGAGCTAGGGTTCTTTGCAGACTTTGGGAACCACACAAAAGCTGTACAGCTGAAGCCTAGGCCCCCTCAGGGGCTGGTTCGGGTGGTGGGCAGGCCCCAGCCTCGTTTGCAACATGTGGATGCCCTGGGCTATGTCAGTCTTTTTCCCTTGCTGCTGAGGTTGCTGGACCCCAACTCACCCCGCCTTGGGCCCCTGCTGGACATTCTAGCTGACAGCCGCCATCTCTGGAGCCCCTTTGGTTTACGCTCCCTTGCAGCCTCTAGCCCCTTTTATGGCCAGCGCAATTCAGAACATGATCCTCCCTACTGGCGGGGTGCTGTGTGGCTCAATGTCAACTACCTGGCCTTGGGCGCGCTCCACCACTATGGGCACCTGGAAGGTCCCCACCAGGCCTGGGCTGCCAAACTCCACAGTGAGCTGCGGGCTAATGTGGTGGGCAATGTATGGCGGCAGTATCAGGCCACAGGCTTCCTGTGGGAGCAGTACAGTGACCGGGATGGGCGGGGCATGGGCTGCCGCCCTTTCCAGGGCTGGACTAGCCTTGTCTTACTGGCCATGGCCGAAGACTACTGAGGTGGGGATGAGAGAGGAGCCAGGTCATTCATGCCACTCTGGATCTGGAGGGACAAGGTCTCTGGCTTCTGCCCGAGCCCCTCAGATACCAGTAATTCAAACCTTCCTCATTTCATCTCAGGTGTCTCCTTACTGTCAGCCTACACAACCCCAGGGTGAATATGAATTCAGAGTCTATTTTTCTAAATAAAATGGAAAAAACACCAAACTCTATTGCTTTTGCCAGCTTTGCTGCACCAAGAGGTTTTGGCTCAGTCCATGCCTCAGGGATGCCTGCTGTCATCAGGAAAGGTGGGATAAATGGCTGTAACCTGTCTCCTTCAAACCCAGTCAGGTCAAGTGCAAGGCAGTAAATTGAGCTCTAATCCACCCAAATCCACAAAGGGCTGGTTCACATCTCTTTAATGAGATCAAAGGCTCCTGTGTATGTCTTGGGGGATAGAGCTAGGACAGTCCCCCAAACACTGCCCCTCTCCTCAGGGCTCCAGCCCTTTCAGGCAGATTCGGGGCGGGGGGGGGGACCAAAGAGAACCCTAGGAGTTGGGACCAGAGCTGTTTCTGGTGGGCAAGTAACCCACCCACCCTTCCCAAACTATTTATGGGATGTCCCCTTCACTGGAAGCCAGCCCCATGGAAGAGACCTGGGGTACAGGATTTGGGGGCAGTGCACAAGGGGAGTGGTCCTCCAGATCTAGTGGGGTGGCACTAGACCTCACTTCCTTGACTGGCTCACCCTCGCTGGAGTCAGGACAGGGGCAGAGCTCGATACCCGAGTCACCAGTCAGGCGGCGATAGCGGCAGGAGGGTGGTGTGGGGGCAGGGCTCACCCCTGCCCCAAGCTCACCCTCCTGATGAGGAGGGGCACTCTGGTGGGAGGAAACACTTTCCACGTTTGTTCCCTCGCAGGGGGCAGGGCAGCTGGATGCAGAGGAGCAGCAAGTTTGTTCACTGGAAGCAGTCAAGGGGCAGCCTGGGGCCACAGTATAAGGAGGTGGTGGAGTGCCTGGTCGGTGAACCACGTCCTCGTAGGCTGGGGGTTTGAAGGCGCTGAGGAGGCCTGCAGGGAGAGAATGGCATGGTTGGCTGAAGGCAACCAGGGATGGGATGGTAGTCTCTGGCATTAGGGAAGAGGGTGCTTTGAAATGTCTGGAAAAGGGCATGTGGGATGACTTTGGGGTCCTGGTTTAGGAGGGGCCACTAGCAACAGGCCCAGAGTCTCAAGTCACTCACGAAGGTCAAGCAGTGAACCAGTAGGGACAGGGCCAGCTCCATGGCATGCCCCATGGTAGGCCAACAGGTTGATCTCATGCTGCCGCTGCTGTTGTTGGAGCCGGAGTTTAGCTCGTCGGTGGCGGAAGGCGCAACAGCAGCTAAATAGGATAAGGACAGTCCAGAGCAGCCAGAACCCTGCAAGAGGTGAGGAGGGAGTAACTTAGACACCTCCCATGCAGAGAAGGGTCCTTGAAGGCTGGAATCTTGAGGTCCAAGGGAGGGTGGGCAGAGGGACCTGAGAATAGCCCTCTTGGAGACTCACACCAGAGCTCATAGTAGTAGGTGCAGCAGCCAGTCTCCCCGCAGCAGTGACCACTCTCACAAAGGTAGGGCTGGTTGTTCACTCCCGGGCACAGCTCTCGAAGCTGGGGGCAAGGAAGCACTTAGAGCTAAGGGAGATTCCAGCCCCAGGCACAGTCCACCCCCACCTCCTGCAAGCACATACACAATCCCACCCTGTGAACGAAGTTCAGCTTGGAGAGATGGGGAGAGTGGGGGATGCTGAGAGGAGTGTTCAAATATCTGAAGGGCTGTAAACTTGCAAGATGATTTGGAATAGCAAAAGTCAGTCTAGAGAACTACACAAATGTAAACATACAAAGAGGGAGATTTCAGTTCTGTATATATGAGACTTCCTTCACACTAGGGCCTGGCACCCCAGGATGCATTCTGTTAAGAGAGTATTTTGGCAACAGCCAGAAAAACAGTCCGAGCCATCTCAAAATCTCAGACAATGGGTAGGTGTTTAAGGTCATTTCCAAAGCTAAAATGCTTTCATCATCCCACATGATCCACTGCTCCCCAACCTCAAGCTGGGTCTTTCCACCCCTCTGTCTCAGGCTTCCTAGGGTAAAAGAGGGGCAGTGTGAGACTCAGAGTAGTGCTCCCAACCAGATGGGATTGCTCTGGATGATAAAGGATGGTATCCAAGGCGCGAGTCTGGGTTCCAGCTCTTCTCCAAATTGCTCCCTCAAGAGAAGACGCTGCCGGACTCTGTTGTGACAATAGGCACATAGAAAAACATCACAAATAACTGCTGCAAGATAGAGGGAGCCTCCCTGGGGCCTCACTATGCCTCTGGTCACTGAAGAGTCACTGCAAGCTTCCACTGCAGCGCTGGGATGGGGTCTATGAGACTGCAGGCAAAGTCAGCTGCATCTACGTTACAAAGTTTAGACAAAGAGTGGAAGGGACAAGTTTAGGAACTTCACAGTACCTTTGGCTCCTTAAGTTCCGCCCCCACCCCCAAAAGGAAGGGACAAGGAAAGGGGAAAGAGAAATAAATGGCTGTCGTGATAAGCTTTTGGAGCTGTTGGGATACCTGATGTTGCGGTGCCCGAAGTGCCCCCCAGGCCTCCTCGCTGCCGTTCCCGCTGCTGGCCCGAGCCATGCCTCCACCTACAGCCCCCTGAAGACCACAGCCTCCTCTACCGCCAGCCGCCCCGCCCCTGCCACCTCTGCCGCCACCGCCATGGTCCCTGCCCGGCCCATCTTCGCGGCGGCCACCATCACTCAGCCGCTGGAGCTTCCATCCGGGGAGAGCTCCGCCAACTAGGACCCAGACCGCCCAGTCCTACCAATCCCCATCGCCCCTCGACGGGAGAGCCAATAGGAACAGACCAGAGGTTTCTCCCTGTGACCAATCTGCAGCAGCGACTCCGCCGCTCTCCCAGACAACAAGAGCTTGCACAGACAAAGAGTGGGGTAAGGTTCTACCCCGGTCCTGACTGACAGCGACAATAGCCAATAGGGACAACGGAACCGGCTTTGGCTTATCAACCAACGAACAGCCCTTCAACAGAGCAAAGTTCCTGCTGATTGGCTTGAGCCATATTTTCGGCATTACGCCAAATGCCAGACCACGCCAGGTAATCCCAGCTGAAAGAGGCGGGGTCCCTAAAGTCAACCTGAGTCTGGGCGCAGTCCGGCCCTTTCCAAGCCGCAGGCGTCGACGCGAGCTCCGACCGAGGCAAGATGTGTATACCGGAGATTGGTCTGCCCATATCCCACTCCCCCAATTCTGTTCAAGCTGAAGCACCGGATGAAATTTAATAGGGTGGGGAAGACACTCAAAACGGGGCTTGGGAGAGGGCGCAGAGTCCAGGTTAGGTAAGGGCCTTAAGTAGCCAAAAGGGGGGATCCTGGGCCTTCGGGCCCCCCGAGCCGCATCTGCAGATTGATGCGGTAGCACTGAAGACTGCAGAGCGCCTGGCCGGTGCGGGAACAGGCGTAACGGCGCGGGTGGGGGCAGCCGGGGACAGAGCAGCGCGGAGGAGGGCCTGATGGGGATGGCCGCTGAGACAATGCCGCGGGGGCGGGGACGCCGGGTGGGAAAGAAAGGGTGGAACCCTGGGCTCCACTGCTGTAGCGCACCATGGGGGCCGGAGCCGCGGCCCGCCCTCCCCGCCGCTCGCCCCGTGTAGCCCCCCGGCCTCCCCGCCCGCTGGGCGCCGCAGTCTTGGTGAGGCGCTCGATAGTCTGGTTCTTGTGCTCCTCCGCCCGCCGCGCCGCCTGCAGCCGCCGCTTGCGCGCCCGCTCCTCGCGCTTCAGCAGCATCTCCTCGGTGAGAGCTGGGGCTGGACAGCCACCTGCTACAGGCAGCGGCAGCATCGGGGAAGGTTGACTCCTCGCCTTCTGGAGCAGGGCTCGCTGGGGAGAGACAGAGATAAGGTGGTGTCTGAAAATGGAAGAAAGAAAGGCATGATCTGCAAGATCGGGGGACGGAGAAGAGAGGACATGGAAGGCAGTGTCTTGAACAGCGCAGGCCTTAGGAGAAGGGTTATTAATGAGCACCCTTCAGGGGCCGTTCAGACTGCCTACCCCCAGGTCTCCTGACATTCAGTTATAGGTCCTTGCTCTTAAGGGGGAAGGCATCAGTAATGTTACCTACCTGCCCTGTGTACCAAAACTCTGTTACCTCTCCCCGAAGGGGTGGTGGTTGTTAATCTTATCTCAATAAGATAAGCACCAGTTGGATAATTGCTCAAGCCAAAAATCCAGGGTTAACTTCAATTCCTTTTTTTTTCCTCTTTTTTTTTTTTTTTAACACACAAGACAATATTCAATTCCTTTTTAATCCACTCCCCTCCCGACAATTATCTACTTTCAAAATATACCCAGAATTCATCTGATTTTCTCCATCTCCACCACTTTCATCTTGGTTCAGGCTATCACCATCTCTCAACTGATTGCTTCACCAGCTTCCTAGCTGGTCTCCCTGTTTCTGTCCCTTACCGCCAAAGACATTTTCACATAGAAGCCAAAGTAATCTACTGAAATGTAAATCAAATCTGTCACTTCTCTGCATACAGCCATTTGGTGGCTTAACAACATTTTTTCTGCTCTTTTACCCTGCTAGGCATGTTCCAGTCCCAGGGTCCTTGCACCTGCTGTACTCTCTGCCTGAAAAGCTCCTCTAGCACTGGAAATGTCTCTTCCGAGAGGCCTTCTGACTACCTTTATCTAATGTCTCTCGGCTGCCACTTTCTATTTCATCACTCAATTTTATTTTTTTCATAAACCATAGACCTTTTTGAAAGTACTTATTCACCCTCCCCTAAACACACACACTAGAATACCAGCTCCATGAGAACAAAAACCTTGCCTGTCTTTTTTCCACTGCGCACATCCCCACTGCCAAGCAAAGTGCTTAGGACATGGAAAGTTCTCAATACTCTATATATTTGGTGAGTGAATAAACAATGAACCAACTTACTTGTCGAGCAGTGAGCAGCCGCTCATTTATCTCCTTCTTGAGATCTCCATTGTCATCTAGCTCCCCCTTCTCCAGGGCATCCAGCCACCTCTGTTCCTCCTCTTCCTCCTGACCCCCTATCCCCCCTGACAGGTCCCGAAGTGGGGAGGGGGACAGATTACTGTCTTCATCTGGAAAGGAAAGGTGGAGAGATAAAAACAGAATTGTTCAGATGGAACACCCTAATTTGGCCAAGTTAATACTGGGATATTCAAAATTCTAACCCACTTCAGAACAGCCCCCTTCCCTTAGCCAGACATAAGGACAAACCCAGTTTCCCCACCTCCAGATCCTTCTCACCCAGCCAGGCACGGTACTGTTCAAGGGGGACTCCTTCCATAGGTTCCTCTTCATTATCCACAACCATAAGAGGAGAGGGTGAGCGGGGCCCCTCTGGGATCACAGTGAAGGTAGGAACACTGCAGAGAGGCAATACTACTCTGTAAACTGAGCAAGTGTCTCCTCCTTCTGTTCTGTAGCTACATCCAGTCTTCCCTACCCTCCTGGGTTCTTGCTGCCTAAACCTGAGCCCTGAAGTCCCAGTGTTCATTCTGTCTTCTAGAAAGCCCAGTCGGCTTCTAACTTCTACCTCTGCCTGCTCCTAAAGTTCCCCAAGTAAAACCTTGACCCTCTTGGCCTCACCTCTTGGTGCCCAGGACCTGCCCTCCCAGCTTGATTTTAAGTTTGAGCTGGGGCTTCGCAGGAGACGGCTGCGTGGGCCCGGCCTCCTCTTCCTGATGGTGTTTCTTCTTGTGTTTCTTCTTGTGCTTCTTGTGCTTCTTCTTGTGCACTCCGTGGCCGTGGGCACCCGCCAGGCTCAACTCCAGGGCTTCCCCTGCGGAAGGAAGCTGTCAAGTGTTCGGCTGCAGGGGGGCAGGGGACGCCAGTAATAACCTAATAACCCCTGAGGGATCGCACCCTACCCGCGGTACTAGCTGTTACCATAACAACAGCACTGCCCTTCTCCTTCCCACTTGTGGCGAAGTATCCTGGAAGCTCCGAGGAGCGAGAAAGGAACTTCTTTTCTAAGAAGGCCTAAATTGCTTGATCTACCAACACTTACCCGGCTCAGGGGCCTCCATAGCCCCAGAGGTGCTCCCGCGCCGCCACAGCTTACTCATGAGGGTCCTGCAAGAAAGGGGGACTGGAAATGGTCGGCACACTTACAGACACGCCTCTTCCGCCCCGCGGAAGAACTGCCTCCGCCAAAATAATGGGCTACTTCCGGGGCGTGGCAACCATGCTTGTGCGGGGCACACTTTGCGGCCAAAATCCTCCCTGAGAAACAACGATCCTTGCAACGACAGTTCCAGGTCCTCTGAGGCCGAGACCGCCCAAAGAGGCATGGCTTTCCCCTCGCTCCGCCTCCCCACGCTAGATTCCAGAACTCAGCGTGGGCCAGTCAATTATTACACTCCAGCTTGGTCGGTGATCGTATATTCCGGGCCAAGGGCAGGGGACTAGGCTAAGAGGATACAAAGAGGAATATGAATATCGCCCCTGGCCTTGAGGAGCTCACACTTGTATGGAGGAATATATAAACTGTTAATATATTGCCGGCAAAATGGCAGAAGTGCTTAACAGCACAAGTGCCCTAAGAGCATAGCACCTAAATTTTCATCAGTAGGATAAGGTGCAGCTATACAATATGGAGCATCATATTAAGAAAAATTGAGTGATAAGTAATTAATAAGATTAATACAGAATTTAGATCCCATTGGGTAATAGCATTGGAAACAAACCAAGTGTTCCTCTAATGGGACATCAAAATAAATTTGGTCCATCATACAATGAGATGCTATGCAACTATTAAAAGAAATGAGGCCCCAGAAGGCTACCCAGGAAACTGGTGACAACAATTGCTGATAGATGGCTGGGTAACAAGGGTGAAGGGAGTCTTCTTTCTTATAATTTCTCTTTTATGCCTGTTCAATTTTGCATGAAACATGCATATGTTTTACTTAATTTAAAAAAACACACAAGGCCGGGCGCGGTGGCTCACGCCTGTAATCCTAGCACTCTGGGAGGCCGAGGCGGGTGGATCGCTCGAGGTCAGGAGTTCCAGACCAGCCTGAGCAAGAGCGAGACCCCGTCTCTACTAAAAATAGAAACAAATTAGCTGGCCAACTAAAATATATATAGAAAAAATTAGCCGGGCATGGTGGCGCATGCCTGTAGTCCCAGCTACTCGGGTGGCTGAGGCAGGAGGATCGCTTAAGCCCAGGAGTTTGAGGTTGCTGTGAGCTAGGCTGATGCCACGGCACTCACTTTAGCCAGGGCAACAAAGTGACACTCTGTCTCAAAAAAAAAAAACCCCACAAAAAACACAAGGCAGATCTTTATGGGTTGGAATACTGAATAAGAAAAGTGAATTTCAACTTTCATTTAAGAAAGCATGATATGCTAATATATACACAGAAAAAAATTGAAGAGTATATACTATACTGTTAATGTTGGTTTAATGCAGAAATTGAGGCTGGGGAACTTTCACTATCTAGCTATGTAATGAATTTTCTTTCTTTCTTTTCTTTCTTTCTTTCTTTCTTTCTTTCTTTCTTTCTTTCTTTCTTTCTTTCTTTTCTTTCTTTTCTTTCTTTCTTTCTTTTTTGCTCTGTTGCCTGGGCTACAGTGCCGTGGTGTCAGGCTAGCTCACAGCAACCTCAAACTCCTGGGCTCAAGCACTCTTTCTGCCTCTGCCTCCCAAGTAGCTGGGACTACAGGCATGTGCTACCATGACCAGCTAATTTTTTTTCTATATAATTTTAGTTGTCCAGCTGATTTCTTTCTATTTTTATTAGAGATTGGGTCTCACTCTTGTTCAGGCTGCTTTCGAACTCCTGACCTTGAGCAATCCTCCTGCCTCGGCCTCCCAGAGTGCTAGGATTACAGGTGTGAGCCACCATGCCCAGTCTGTAATGAATTTTTTTATAGCCAGTGTATATCACATTGATAATTAGAAAAAAACAACTGTGTGCATACATCTAAATATATATGAAAGTCTGAACAGGTTTGCAGCAGTCAACAAAGAAAGGAAAGAACTCATTCAAGAGACAGTTCAGTGATAAAATTATCAAGAATCAATGAGCAATTATATTAATATATGAGAATTCAGGAAGAAATCAATGAAGTATGTGATTCAGATTAATAAAATGGACTTTGGAGTCAGACAAGCCTATTTTCAAATCCCAGTTCCATTGTTTATTAGCCATGTGACCTTGGGCTCAAAGTTATTTAAGCTTTCTGAACTTCAGAATCCAGCTTTGTAAGACAGAATGAAGTAGGATCTACTTCATAGGGTTCATTCAAGGACTAAAGCAAATCAAGAATTCCAAGTACCTGGGGTAGTATTGGGCACATAGTAGATACTTCAATAAGGAAATAGTAATAAATGATTTCTAGGTTTGTAACCCAAGTATGTAGAGAAAAGGTGCTGTTTTCAATAAGGAAGGGAACATAAGAAGAGAAGCAACTTAAGGATTTAGTTTTGCCCAAGGTGAATTTGAAGTGCCTGTGGGAACAAGGAGATGGAGGGGGAATAGCTGAGAGAGGAAGCCAAGGCTGAAGGTGTGAGTGGGGATGTCACTAACATAATAATGGAGGTCCCTAAGGGATGGGAGCACATGAGACACTCAGTAAAGAGCAAGTAGATGAAAAGGAAAAGAACCAGGAATAGAACTGAATGAGCACCTGTCCTGGACACCCAGGCAAATGGGCCAGGCAGAATAGAGGAAAGGAGGTTAAAAAGAGACAAAGAGTATCAAGGGACTGAGGCTGTGAGCAGCTGCGTACAGTCCTGCAGAGGGCAGGCTGAGCTCCAAGAAGAGAATGCGTTTTAGTAGGTGTGAAGGCAAGGAGTTAAAGTGAGGAATCACTTGCAGTTAGTATTTGTAGAACAAATACTACAACTTGCTTTTATATCCGTTCTCTTCCTTGATCCCCATGGCAGCTCTGTATGGGAGACACTATTGTTTTCATCTTATAAATAAGGAAACTGAGGCTCAGAGAGATGAAATGTTTTGGCCAAAGTCACAAAGTTAGGGAGTGACAGACCCAGCTTCAAACAGAGGCTTCCTGACATCAGTCCAGTGGTGTTTCCTCTACATCCTGATGCCCAGCAGGGAGGAAGTGGTGACAGTTAAGTGGTGGCTGGCTTACTTATTTTGTTTTTGTTTTTAGTTTTGCTTTGTTTAGAGTGGGAGATATTTGAGCTTGTTTGTAGGCTGAGAGGTACTCCTCCTTCTGAAAGAATTCTTACCTTTATCTTTCAAAATTAATTTATTTTGAAATAACTTACACAAAAATTGCAAGACTACAAAGAACTCTTTTATCTCCTTTAACCAGATTCTGCAATTGTTAACATTTACTCACATTCATACCCATTATCATTATTCTTTTTTCTGTTCAATTTAAAATATGATGCTATTTCTCCCCTAAATATTTGAGTGTGTATTTCCCCCAAACAAGTACAGTTTTCTATAAGCTTCACACAATTGTACTAATGAGGAAATTAGTTAATACAATACTTAATATTAATACAACACAACCATCCAATCCAGACCCCATTCAAATTTCACCAACTTTGCAATGCCTCCTTTTCCTTTCTAGTCCAGGATCCAAATTCAGGATCATATATTACATTTATTCTTTAATTTTTTTTTTTTGTTGTTGTTGTTGTTTGTTTCCTTTTGAGACTCGCTCTGTCACCCACCCAGCAATGGTGCAGTGGTGTTATCATAGCTCACTGCAACCTCAAACTCCTGGGCTCA
This sequence comes from Lemur catta, assembly GCF_020740605.2. Lineage (NCBI taxonomy): Eukaryota > Metazoa > Chordata > Mammalia > Primates > Lemuridae > Lemur > Lemur catta. The sequence goes on along the minus strand of NC_059131.1, from coordinate 57,634,121 downwards.
AGCAATTCTCCTGCTTCAGCCTCCTGAGTAGCTGGGACTACAGGCACGTGCCACCATGTCCAGCTATTTTTTTCTATTTTTTGTAGAGACAGAGTCTTGCTTTTGCTCAGGCTGGTCTCGGATTCCTGGCCTCAAGCAGTCCTCCCTGCTCAGCCTCCCAGAGTGCTAGGATTACAGGCATGAGCCATGGAGCCCTTCCTTTAAATCTGTTTTAATATGGAACACTTCCTCACTTTTACCCTGTCTTTCATGACCTTGACAACTTTAAAGAGTGTTGGTCTTTAATTCTGTCCCTTAAGGGTGTCCCTTAACTTGGATCTGTCTGGTGTTTCCTAAGATCTAGACTTATAAATCTTGGTGGGAATACCACACACACAAAGATTGTGCTGTGTTCTCAGTGTGTCCCATCAGAGGGCTCATTATGTCAGCCTGTCCTACCACTGACAATGTTAACCTTGATCATGTGGTCAGTGGTGTCTGCCAGTTTCCTGCACTGGAAAATCATCACTTTTGCCTTTGTAAATAATAAGTATCTTCTGGGGAAATACCCTAATATCTCATTCCAAAACTACCCTAATATCCCATTCTCCATTGAACCTCCACTCACCAGGCTTAGTATCCATTTATAAATACTGTATGAATCAACTCTATTGTAATAATTGCCAAATGGGGATCTTTCTATTTCCACTATTGCATTTAGGTGTATTAGTTAGCATTCTACTATAGTGAAAAACTTTCTCTTCTTCTTATATTAACATTTATTTGCATATATATTTATTTATTTCAGTATTCCTATTTCAATCAATGGGTTGTAACCCATTGCTATCATTATTTATTTTGATGCTCAAATTTGTCCCAGATTTGATGAGTGGGAATTTCTTTAAGCTGGTGTCTGTGTCCTTTTTGACACATCTCCATCATTCTTTGAGCACTTTTTTTACTTTCTAGCACTACAAAATGTTTTGGGCTCATCTCATATTTTCCCTGGATAAGAAGTGAGAACCAAGGGTGGCCAGGCAGCAGGGACACGTGGTTATTCTAGGGCCACACTGAAGTCACAGGAACTTGCTGAAGAGGATTTCCTGCTGGCACCACCACCCTGCTCCTCAGGTGCTGCAGGTGCAGTGAATGTATATCTTGAACTCTCCCTGGGTCTTGTCTGTACTTCCTCAAGATTCAAAGTCTAGTTGGATGTATTCCACTTGGTTGGCTCGAGCCAATGTGAGCTTCAGCACGTTAATGCACCCAAACTGTCTCAGTGGTTTTTTTCTGGGTGTGAGGAATTGGAGGTAGGGAAGTCATGCTTTTATTCAATTTTTTTCACTTTACCCTTAGGCTGTGAAGAAGTGGGAAGGAGGATAAATATTCTCCAGTTTCCATAAAGGGGCTAGAGCTCATCTTCCCAATACTGTCCACAGTGGGGAATTGTGCAGAAATAGGAAGATGATTTGAACCCTGGGCAACCCACAATCCCTTCCCTAAATATCTACTTCACAGTTGGGGAGATATAGATACAGAAATAAGCAAAAGGCAAAAGTTGGGAAGACTATGCACCAAACCAGTGGCATGCTGGTAAATGTTTAACAAAAGCTCCCCGGAATAAAACAACCCTGGTTTGCAGTGCTCACCTATTTCTGTTGTGTAAATACTCCTACCATGTCCAGTTTCAAATGCGACATCACTGAACACAGGATTAGGAATAAATGTGCAGTGCACACCATTATACAGCATTCCCACCACACAGAGCCTATAGATGTAAATAACCTCAAGAGATCACAGTAAAATGCAGTAAACTGATTAGGAAGTGATGAGTTTTGAGAATACATCACCTTTGCTTTACTATAATTCATTTAGTTATAAGTTTATATAATTTAATTTTGAATTAAAGCAGTGTTTGGTTTGAGCCCACCCAGGGACACAAAACTAATGACAAAAACAAAAACAAAACAAAACACAGTATGTAACAACTAGCATGCACAATTTTGGAAAATTCAGCAATTGTCTCCCTTGAGCCAGTGTGAACTTCAGAACATTAATGCATCCAAACCGTCTCAGTGTTTTTTTCTGGGGGTGGAATTGGGGGTAGGGAAGGCATGCTTTTATTCAATTTTTTTCACTTTACGTGGTTTTTTAAATGGTAGCATTAGGGGTGTTTTTAAAAACTGTAAATGTGTTTTAAAGTATTTTTCAAATATTTTTTTTTCAAGAGACAGTGTCTTGCTCTATTGCCCAGGCTACAGTGCAGTGGTGTCCTCACAGCTCACTGCAGCCTTGAATTCCTGGGCTCAAGTGATCCTCCTGCCTCCATCTCCTGAGTATCTGGGACTATAGGCACACACCACCCTAATTTTTGGGGGGTGTGCTAGAGACAGGGTCTTACTATGTTGCCCAGGCTGGACTCAAACTTGGAGGCTCAAGCGATCCTCCTGCCTCACCTGCTGAGAAGCTCCACCACACCCAGTTAATATTTTAATTTTTTGTAGAGACAGAGTCTTGCTATGTTGCCCAGGCTGGTCTTGAATTCCTGGCCTCAAGCAATCCTCCCTCCTCAGCCTCCTAAAGTGCTGGGATTATAGGTTTGAGCCACTGTGCCTGGCTATAAAAATTTAATTTAAAAAAGAAATCCACATGAACTCCTAGGATCCATTAAAAAAAAAAATCCATCCTCAGTTGAGAGTAATGTTATCTGGCTTCCCTGACCCCAGTCACAACTCCTCCAACTGACTTAAGCAAAAGGCTGCCAAATCATGATCTCTAAAATATAACTGTGCATCACTCCTTTCCAAAAATATTCAGCCACATTGAGTACAAACTCTCAGGCAGGATTTTAGCCCAACCTTCTTCCCAAACACCCTTCATTCCTCTAGCTCCTGCCTGGGTCTCAGGAGAGGGGTTTTCAAACCCTTCCATAGAGTCTACGTTCACAGAGGAGCAGTGAGTGGCTGAGGGCTTGTGGGGGCAGGGGGATATGGCGACAGGCTCTGGCACCTGCTTCCATCACAGCAACTCTGATTCCATTTCATGTATTCCAGGTAAGATTTCATTTGGTTAAAAGCAAATGCTTGAAATGAACAGCTTTAGTCCAACAGGACAGCTCATCTCAGTCAAGGACTCTCAAATCTGCATGCTTCCTTTAGATATCTCCTTTATTTATTTACTCCAGCTGATGTTTATTGTGCACTTGCTGTAGGCCAGGCACTAGGGATAAAGCATTAGACAAGACAGAGCGTTCTCTCTGAGAAGTTTATAGTTCAGAGGAGTGACAATCAATATTTGAAGAAATTAAGGAAGAATGTCTTTCCCTTTCTTTCCCCTCACCCATCCTTCAAGGTTTATCTCAGATGCAATGGACTTTATAAAATCTTTTTATCTGTCTTTCCTCCTGACCAGAAGAACTCCCTTCTCCATGTGAATTTTTGTGTGTAGAGGATGTTTATTGTTTTTCCTGTCCATTATCCATTCCCTCACCTTCTGGTGATAGTACCTGGAACATTCCTTGGGGAACAACTTCCCCTCCTCCCCTCTTCCTCCCAGCTCACTGGGTTCCAGTTAGTCTGGAACCCTGGCAAGTGACCCAGGCCTGGCTGACTGGCACACAGAACCCCCTTAGCCACAGTGATTGGTTCAGCTCTGTCTACCCTCTGGCAACAATGATTGGTTTGGGTTGGATGAATGATCCCAAACAGCTCACAGTGAATCCCAGACCTGTGTAGGAGCCTCTGAAAACAGATGCTCTCTTTTCAGCTGAATTTAAGCATGAAAAGATGTAGACCCAGGATTTTTGGCAAGAATTTTGTTCCGTTGTGGAGAGTGAAGCCAACATGGAGGAAAGTAGAGCCAAGTGGTGGGAAGAGACGGGATCCTTGTGACACTCAATGTCTGAGTCAAGCCACATCTAAAGCCTCACCCCTGGACATTTCAGTTCCATAAGCCAACAAATTTCCCCTTTTGCTGAAGTAATTTTAAGCCAGCTTTTCCAAAAGAATATTGTATGATTTGCCATAACAGAGCAATTCTAACCTGGACTCTCTAAGAGGTAAAGTCTGATAAGTCTCTGGGCGGAGCCACGCTGCTATGTAGGAGCCCCACCCTTGCTCATGTTCTCAGTGAGTTCTGAAGCCTCCAACAGACCCCCTCATTCGTGGTCAGCAAACTAATCCTCTGCCATTTCCTTCTTTCCCACTGGGCTGCCAGGCACTACGCTGGGCATTTTACACTGTTTCTTATGCGTAATCCTCATAGCAACTTGAGGAGTAGGAATAATTACGGTATCCCCATTGAACAGATGCGAAAACTGAATCTCAGAAAGGTCAATGAATGGACCAAGTCAATGATCTGCACGGTTACTCAGTGACAGAGCTGGGAATCCAAGACATGTTTAAGCACCGCCCCAAGAATTGTGGCCTCTAGGGATGGGTGGATAGCGCCGAAGGGAGCCCAAGGGAGGAGGGACACGAAGAAGGGACATTTGGGACTGTAGGAAGTGGAAACGGTCGCTTCAGAGGCTGACTGGGGGTGAAGTTGGGCACAGTCCCAGTCCCAGGGCCCGGCTAGAGCCGGAGTGTGCCACGCGGCGAGTCATACAGCCACGGGATTTTCCGTGCCTTGGGAGTCGGCGTGCCAGGTGGGGGCGGGCGGTGGGGCGGGGCTTCTCTGGGCCCGCCCCACGCCCAGGTGAGGCGCTCGCGCCCCCGCAGTGCTAGCGAGGTGGAGCGTGCGCCGGCTCTGGGGCTGTCGGGCCAGGTTCGCTTGGCGCCCCGGGACTGGCCGGACGGGCTGGGCCTTTGGCGGGGGTGGAAGAGGAGGGTTCCGCGCCCTGCCCGGGCCAGGTGTCGTCTCCGGGGGCGGGGTTTGGGAACCAGGCAGCGGGAGATTCCCGACCCGACTGACGGGTGGGCGTCGAGGGACAGAAGCACAGAAGAGCCGGCAGGGCGGCCAACCTCGCGGAGCCGCCAGCATGTTCTCCCGAAACCACCGGAGTCGGGTTACCGTGGCCAGGGGTTCCGCCCTGGAGATGGAGTTCAAACGCGGCCGCTTCCGACTCAGCCTCTTCAGCGACCAGCCAGAGGTGAGAGACCCGCGCCCCTGCCTTCCCCTCCCCGGCTGTCCCCCGCAGCCCTGGCCGCGCGCACGCCGAGGGGCGGAGACGCTGCAATCTGGGTACAAACCCGCCCGAGTTGTTGACTCAAAAAGTAAGGTGCGGACCGTCTGCGCGTTAATCGGATCTGTGCTGCCCTAGACATTCCCTGGTTTGGTTGGGATGATTTGCCTCTGCCTACAAAAACTCCGGGCTGGCCTCAATTTGAGGGACCCCGGGCTTGATTTCCAAATTGTGCCTGGACCCCAGCCCCTCCCAGGCGCCCTCGGGCCCAGGGCAGTGGGCAGCAACGCGGGGACCGCCAGCCCCATCCGTCAACCTGTCTCCACCGTCTGGGCCAACCTCGGTCATCAGTCTGCACTTCTAGGCCAGTTCTGCCGGCTTCGCGGAAGCCCTTTTCAACGGCTCCTCTGTGTCCCTGAAGGGCTAGGGGAGTGGGGAGCTCGCTTTTAACTCTTCGGAGTTATTTTCCACACCCAAACTCTCCGCCTTCTTTCCTGGGGCCTACGAGGAGTCCAGCCTCTATGCTGAGAGTTTCCTCCTGGTACATCAGTTCACGCGTTGCGGCGTCTGAGCCTTACCCGCAACTGCCTGAAGAGCCTCGGGTGGGGCTGAAGGTATATGTGGCTGAGCCAGGACTGAGAGGGCGAGTAGCCACCGCAGAGACTCTTCTGTCCCAAGGTCAGCCTCACGCTTGCCCAAGGGAAGCCCAATTCCCAGCTCTCCTTCCCTCCCAGGCCTGGAAAGGGTTAAGTGAGGTGGGCCTTCCTCCCGCCCCCTCTCCCTCGGGCTGGGATTCCAGGCCTGGCTTCTGCCCTTTCCCTCCAGCCTGCCCAGAACAAAGGCCCTTTCACACCCTTGTCCCAGTGTCCCTGGCCTTCTCTGACTCAGAAGCTAGTGGGCCTGGGGAGAAGACCTTTGTTGGGTACCCCGCCCCTAAACAACTTGGCCTGAGGAACCCGTACCGGGCCAGCGTGGGGGAATGAGGGGCGAGGCCGGCGACAGAGGAGGGACTTGTGAGCTGGCGCCGCCCCTGCGATCAGCCCGGCTTTCGGCGGCCAGCGCTGAGGAGCCGGGGCGGAGCCGCAGGGCCCGGCTGGCCGCCGAGCGGAGTGTGACTCCGTGGGCCTAGGGTGGAGGGGGGCAAAGCTGCAGCTGGCTGGGAATCGGGGCTGGTTTCCTGTCTGGAAGGGAAGGGGCCTGCAGAGGGGAGCGGGGGCAGCAGCAGACAGGCACACCCCTGCCTTCCTCCCTCTCTCTCCTCCCTTCTGCTGGAAAAGCGAGGTAATTGTGAGCCCAGGGTGGAGCGGGCTGGATGGGGGCCCCAAGTTGGAAGTGGTGGCCCTGGGGGCTGGGCCGCATTACCGACTCACCCCTTTGTCCCACTCCTTGGGCTCACTCTCCCAAGTCCTCACCTCTGTCCGCTCTTCTTTCTAACTTTTTCAAACTAAGCCCTTTTCGGAAAGCTTCAACCTCTTGACAAACCCCATGACTCTGTAGAGCCTGCTTGAGGCGTCCTTTCCCTGCCCCCTTCCAGCTGTGCCTGCCCCTCACTGCCCTCTCTGCATACAGATTCTCTGTCCACCAGGCCAGGGATGTGGGCGGGGGCTGGGGAGGGGCCAGAGTCGGAATGAAAGGGCCTTTTTCTTCCACAGCTGGGAGAACAGCTGCCACCAAAGCAAGACTGGACACTCTGTGCCCAGAGCCCCTCTGCAGCTGGCCTTACCTCCTGGGACCCCACTCATCTTCACCTTACTTTCCTTTCCTCCCTTGCCTGGCTCCCACCAGGGCCTTGGAACAGCAGTAGGAGAGGAAAATTTGTCACAGCAGCCAGAGGGGTCTAACAAGAGTGCACAGGGAGAGGGACAGCCTCTGCCCAAGAGCTGGCCGCCTCTTTCAAGACTGAGGGAACAGTGGGAGGAGGAATTGTGGGACAGCGTGGTGCCTACCTGCCCCCCTCTGGAGGGGTCTACAAGGGAAGGGGAACTGGGGGGCACAGAGATGCAGGACAGATTGCACATCCTGGAGGACCTGAATATGCTGTACATTCGGCAGATGGCACTCAGCCTGGAGGTAATGCCCCCACCCCTGGAGTACATACCTCTGCTGCTTGCATCCCAGCCCCTGTCTCTGCCCTGCCCATCCCTGCTGGGGCAGAGGGTGGGGAGAGTTGGGCCTGCTTAAAATGGGGAGAGGGACAGGTGGTTCTGTATGCCCTGCATTGGGTGCTATGTGTGGACCCAGGCTTGGTTCTGCTGATCAAAGACTTATGTTGGCAGCAGGGCCTTCACACCTATTTCTGGAAGTTCTGTGTGCGGGTGTGGATATCTGTTCTGGGGACAAGGGCTCCTTTTAGGTATGGGAAGAAGAGAAGAGTTCAATGCGAGAGAGGTTTGCAAGAAGGATGTAGCCTCACTAGAGAAGGGAAAGGAGAATCTGGGCTAGGAGTAAGTGTTCTGCTGGCCCTAGAGATGGCAGGGAGCTGTTTAGTCTTTATTCTTAGACACATTTACTGAACATGTTCTATATGCTAAGTTCCTTTCTAGACCATGGGATACCTCAGTGAACAAGTCAGGAAAAGCCCATTGTGGTGGGAGAACAGACAATAAACATGCAAACACATAAATGAGATCGCACGGTGCAATTATGATGGAAGTGGGGATTAGATGTGGAGCTCAGGGAGGGCCTCTGTGAGGAGCTCTTTGAGCTCAGACCAGAAGGATTTGAAGATACGTGGAGACTGGAGGAAGGGCTTTCCAGACAGAGGGCATAGCACAGGCAAAGGCCCCTAGATGGGGATGAGGGTGATATATTTGTGGGAAAGCAGGAGAGCCAGTGTGGCTGGAATGTGGTAGTTGGGGTGGGGCCGATGGGCAGGGGCCAGATCATTCAGGTCCTTGAAGGCCATGATGAGGCACTCTGATTTTACTTTAAGTGTGATATTGGGCCATGGAAGGGTTTTAAGCAGGGGAATGACTCATGTGATGTTTTTAAATGACTTCTGTGGAGAACAGGCTGAGTGTGGAGTGGAGGATGGGTTGGCAAGAAAGGTAGCAGAAGACCACCAGGTGGGAGTTGTTACAGTCATAGGGGAGTGAACCTGGTGGTGTGGATTAAAGTGCTCATGGTGGAGATGGGGAGAAGCTCATGGATTTCAAATGATGGGGGCAGACCTGACAGGACTTGCTGATGGATTGGATGTGAGGGGTAAGGCAAAGACAACTCCAAGATGAGTCCCAGATGTGTGACTAAGCAACTGGCTGGTGTGGTCATTTACTGAGATGGGGAAGATGGATGAAGTTGTAGAAGTGACTGCCTGGACCAGGCAGGGCATTCCTTTTGAGAGAGATAGGAGGCACAGCTAAAGAGTCTAGATCAGGAATGGCAGTTTATTGGACACGAGCTGCCCCCTCAAGCCCCGCCCCCACTCCCTGGATCTTAGTAGACATTACTAGTCAATCATGACACTCTTTACCAAGGAGCCCAGATGTGGCCTCAGAATCTTTCTCAGCACAGTCTTGGCATTAATTATGCAGGTTGTGATTTTCATACAGCACCAGTCAGAGGCAGGAGTCCTCCTGGTCTGCTTTCATCTGCATGAGGAGTGGGTACCTTTATCTAATTTGTTTGCCTGGAGAGGGTCAGCATTTTCTCATTTGCAGAAAGTTGTTCATTCAATGGACCTGTTGGGACTCTGATACTACCTAATTGTCCTGTGTTGGCACATGAGATAAAACCTATTTTGCCATTCATAGTCCTCTGCACTGTCCATGTTAATAGTTACGTATGGCTGTTTAAATCTTAATGTTAGTTAATTAAAATAAAACATTTAGTTCCTTAGTTGCTCTAGCCACATTTCAAGTGCTACATGACTACTGAACATTTTCTATCATCACAAGTTTTATTGGAAGAGTTGGTCTAGGTATGTAAGTGTTTAAATTCTGCAACCTGCTCTCCTCCAAACGAATGTCATTTTTTTTCCGTGGGAGGCCTGTAGAAGTTCTGGGGCAGAGGAGGGGCTTAGTTTTCACTTTGGTCACCTCTCCTTCAGCCTTCGCTGAGAGTACTGTGAGTTCTTTCTCTACCAAGTTCAGCAGGTTCTCAAAAGAAAGATCCATTGATGTTTCAGTGATTAGCAAGAGAGGTAGTCATGGAAGAGTAAATCCAAGAAGACTTTTAGGAGGAGGCAACTTAAGCTGTAAGTAAAGGGGAGGTGAGAGTGAGAGAAAACTTGTTTTTAAATATGTGGCCGGGCACGGTGGCTCACACCTGTAATCCTAGCACTCTGGGAGGCTGAGGCAGGAGGATCGCTTAAGGCCAGGAGTTCAAGACTAGACTGAGCAAGAGCAAGACCCAGTCTCTACAAAAATAGAAAAATTAGCTGGGCATGGTAGTCCCAGCTACTCAGGAGGCTGAAGCAGAAGGATCGCTTGATCCCAGGAGTTTGAGTTTGCAGTGAGCTATGATGATGCCACTGCACTCTAGCCTGGGTGACTGAGCGAGCCCCCATCGCCCCCCCCCCAAAAAAAAGTATTAAATATGTGCTAGGCCCAAGTGGAGATTAGACTTTCCCATTTAATCCTCAAACAATGCTATGATGAAGGAGGTGGAATACTTCCCAGTTTACAAACCGAGGCTCCAGAGGTTATATTGTCACAACTTGTCAAATCCCTAAACCAGCATTTGAACTTAGCCCTGGTGGAGATTCTGAAGGGAACAGAAGGTGATGAGAAACAAAGCAGGAAGTCAGGGACAGAAGGACAGGAGGGGCGGGTAGGGATGTCCACAGAGAGCCTAATGTGTGCTGGGGCTTCTGCCCATGACTCAGCCTCCTTCAGTCCCTTGGGATCTGACCCAGGTCCGGCTGACACCCAAATCTGGGTTCTTTCCCAGGAGAATGTGGGGGGCGGGGCGGGGGTAATGCTTCCTGCTTGGGGAAAGGGTGTTTGTGTGTGGAGGGGGCAACAAGGAACTATCCCTGGGATGGGGAGATGGGGCAAAGCACTAGGATCTGGAACCTGAGCCAGGATTCCCGAGATCCTGTGCAGGAAAGGGTGGGAGCCAGTTTTCTAGGGCGCTCTCGGCCTTGGGCCGTGGGAAAGTGGATTTGGGGTGGAGGGGGAGGTGTCTGGGCCCCCAGTCCCACTCGTCCAGGCTGAGCCTAGCGACCTCTCTAGGGCCCCAGTTTTCCCAATTTATATGCTATCCTACTCCTCTTCCCCCATACTCCCAGGCAAAGGGTCACCTTGGAGGGCAAATGCTACGTGGGAGGGGCCTCCTGGAGCTGGGACACTGCGCGAGTTGCGGAGCCCTTTCTAGGGCGACGCGGGACCTCCCGGAAGTCTCTTCCGGAGATCCTTTCCTGCCGCGAAGGGGTCTCAGTGGTTGCAGTGGTTGCACCACCTGGCTAGGCGCTTGGAGGGACCGCCCGTGCCCCTGCGCCCCTCGGTTGCTCTCGCGGCAGTTGGGAGCTGATGTCACCAGCTCCCTGAGCGCTGCGTGTGGAGGCGGTGCGGAGGCGGGGAGGTTACCCTGCCTCTCTTCCACTGCCGGTGCGGTGCGGCTCCGCGGATCCCGCGCGCGACTCTGCCTCGCCGCTGCATGCGCAATGGACAGGGCTAGGGAAGGATCCGTGAGTGCTGGGACTGGGACAACGAGGCTAGCCAGGAGCGTGCTTGAGGATGCCTCTGTGTCCCCCTTCTCCCGAGCTCTCACCTATTTGGGATGTTTGCGGTGGGAGCTGGGTACAGACTAGGGTGGAGGGTAAGTAGCGAAGCTTAGCAGAGATAGGACCCTGGTGCAGACAGATAAAACGAGGTTAGGAGAAGATATGTAGTCTAGGAGGGCTTCCTGGTGAAGGGGGGCTTTGGGAATGTGTTGGCCTATTTCAAAAGGGAAACAGGTGGATGGTGCTGGGGTGAAGGGTGATAAAAAATCTGGCCTACTACAGTGGCTCAGGAAATAAATAGTGAAGGAAAAATCTGTAGGCAGGTAACGTTTTTGGAAGTGGGAATTTGGGGTGTTCAGGTCTTAGAGACTTGAAAGCTGGAGCCACCAGGGACAGAAACAAGGGCACAGGGTGTGGAGGCAAGCTGGTGTGAGGAAATACACAGATTTGAGGTGGTCACTCACTCCCATCCTCTAAGTGGGAGGATCAACTTGATCCTGAATTGATCAAGTTAGTCTTCCATCTCCTCTCTGAAGCTTTCCCTGACCACCTCAGCCAGAAGCAAACAGGGTATTTTCCTGTGAGCATGATTATGCTGTGACATGGCACTTATGGAGCAGCCATTAATGTCTACATCTCTCACCTCCTAGCTGGATTTTAAATGTAGAGCCTTAGACAGCACAGGGATGCTCCAGTGTTGACTGGATGAATACTACTGCTGCCAAAGTAGCATCAGTGATTAAGCATCCTCATCATTCATGTGTACCATGTACTAGGGCTGTGCTAAGTGCTTTATATCCCTGTCCCACTGAATCCTCATGACCTTAGGATATGGGGACTACTAACATTCTGATTTTACAGATGAGGAAACCAAGGCTTAGGAAGGTTGAATAAATTGCTTAGTGCTTTTTAAGCATCAGGGCTCCTTTCTGAGTGAATGTTCCTGAGAATCCTGGTGCCTCTCATAGTGCTTCCCATCTGGTCCTTATGCCCAGCCTGCCCAGCCCCTCACTCCTGGACCACTTATCTTCCCATCCCCATTCCTTGCCTCTGACCTCACCTCCCAAACTCAGAAGGCCAGGAGGTGGTAGACCCCTAATTTGGGATGTATATAGGGTTCTATGCAGCATGGGTGAACTCTGTAGGTGGTGTGTTCCTTCTCTACTGATCCCTTGCCAAATAGAAGTCCCCCATCACTTGAGTCTGGGGGATAACCCTGGATTTCCATTCCCTTTAGTTGGTGGTTCTCAGCCCTAGCTGCACCTCACAATCACTTGGGGGAGTATTCCAAGAATGCACATGCCCCACTCCTAGAGATTCTTATTCTGCAAGTCTTAGGTGGGGCCTGGTAATTTTTTTTAACTCCAAAGATCTAATATTTTTTAAAGGTAACATAATTTCCAATAGTATAGAAGGGTATATATAAAGTATCATAAATCTGTTTTCCATTCCTGGCTCCCAGGTCCACAACCACTAATATTTTATGCATAAACATACGTGTGTGTGTGTGTGTATAAAGTAGGTTGGTGCAAAAGTAATTGTGGTTTCAAACTGTGAACTTTAAATCATTATAACTAGGCTCAAACACATCTTTAATAATCAAAATAGTAACCATTACAACCAACACATTTTTGCCAATGAGAAATAAGTTTGTTTATTCCTGTAGTGTAAAAATCCATGCTTCAGGATTCCACGAACTCTTGGAAAGCATTTTCTGCATCCTGCTGTTTGTGGAAGCATTTCCCTGCAAAAAGTTGTCGAGATGCTTGAAGTCTGTTGGCGAGAGGTCAGGTGAATTTGGCGGATGAGGCAAAACTTCATAGCCCAATTCGTTCAACTTTGGAGGTGTTGGTTGTGCAATGTGTGGTTGAGCGTTGTCGTGCAGAAGAATTGAGCCATTTTTGTTGACCGATGCTGGCTGCAGGCGTTGCAGTTTTCAGTGCATCGCATCAATTTGCTGAGCATACTTCTCAGATATAATGGTTTCACCAGGATTCAGAAAGCTGGAGTGGATCAGACCGGCAGCACACCATCAAACAGTGACCATGACCTTTTTTTGGTGCAAGTTTGGCTTTGGGAAGTGCTTTGGAGCTTCTTCTCAGTCCAGCCTCTGAGTTGGTCATTGCCAGTTGTCAGATAAAATCCACTTTTCATGGCTTGTCACAATCCAATCGAGAAATGGTTTGTTGGTGTTGCGTATAATAAGAGAAGATGACACTTCAAAATGACAATTTTTTTGATTTTCAGTCAGCTCATGAGGCACCCACTCATCGAGCTTTTTCACCTTTCCAATTTGTTTCAAATATTTGTTTCAAATATAAAACGACCGTAGAGTGGTTGACGTTGAGTTCTTTGGCAACTTCTTATATAGTTGTAATCATCAACTTCAATGATGATTGCTCTCAATTGGTCGTTGTCAACTTCCAATGGCGGGCCACTGTGCTCTTCATCTTCAAGGCTCTCGTCTCCTTTGCAAAACTTCTTGAACCACCACTGCACTGTATGTTTGTTAGCAGTTCCTGGGCCAAATCTGTTGATGTTGTGAATTGTCTCTGCTGCTTTATGACCCATTTTGAACTTGAATAAGAAAATCACTCGAATTTGCTTTTTGTCTAACATCATTTCCATAGTCTAAAATAAATATAAAATAAACAGCAAGTAATGTTATTAGCAAAAAATAAAGCGAGAAATGCGCATTAAGATGATGTATAACATAACCACATTTATTTAAGAATGTATTCCAACATCAAACAGCAAATTTCAACAATGTTAAATGCGCATTTTGTACCAACCTAATACCTGTATATACACACATATGTGTATATATCATGCACAAATGGTAACATATATAATACTGTTCTTTATTTTCTCATATTGTTTATTTTGGAGATTGTTTCATATCTGCACACATGTCTACCTCATTCTTTAATGTCTGCAATATTACATAGGATAGACATGCTGAAACTTATTTAATCAGTGCCCTATTGAAGTGCTTTTAATTGTAGTGTTTAAAACAATGCTGTAATGAATATTTTTGTATATATAGCTTTACCCAGTTATATGTGTAGCATAAACTCCTAGATATTGGATGGCTGGATCAAAGGATATGTGACTTTGTAGTTCTCATAGATTTTTCCAAATTGTGCTCAAAAGAGGCTGAAGGAATTTATACACCCAACCATCAAATGCATATGGATATCTGTATTTTTTGTTTTTGTTTCTAGAGATGGGGTCTTGTTATATTGTCCAGGCTGGACTTGAACTCCTGGGCTCATGAGGTTCTCCCATCTCAGCCTCCCAAGCAGCTGGGAATACAGGCATGCCTTCGGAGCTCGGTTACACAGTTTCTCTGGTTATTCTTGGGCAGCTGAGGTTGATACCCTATGCTTGCTCTTGAATTGCCTAAAGCATTAGTTTCTTGTCAGTTTCTCCTAGGCCATAGCCCAACTGGGGTCTGGGGGTGCTTCAGCCTATTCCCTGTCTGACATTTCCTCCTCACCCTTTGCCTGATCCTGGCTAGGACACGGAGCTGCAGAGGAAGCTAGACCACGAGATCCGGATGAGGGAAGGGGCCTGTAAGCTGCTGACAGCCTGCTCCCAGCGAGAGCAGGCTCTGGAAGCCACCAAGAGCCTGCTAGTGTGCAACAGCCGCATCCTCAGCTACATGGGCGAGCTGCAGCGGCGCAAGGAGGCGCAGGTGCTGGGGAAGACAGGCCGGCGGTGAGCAAGGGGAAGGCAAGAACTCAATGGGAGCAGGAGGCCCTATGGGTGGTGGTGGTGGTGTGTGTGCATATATGGAATGTGGACCACCCTGAAGATGACCTCCCCATGAAGCCGAGTCAGGGGCCTGGAGGAGACCTGGGTGTTTTACCACCTCAGTGTGTTGCCCAGAGGTGCACTAGTGAGTAGGTAGGGCTGGACTCAGGAAAGCCAGTGTGTCTGGTGAAAGGCTGGCAGCCTGAGGGGTAGCAGGTAATGCAAAAACACTAATTTGCTAAGCCCTATGTATGATCCAGTGAGTCTGGCTGTCTGGCTTTTAGAAAACTCATTTTCTCAAGGACAGTTCACCAAATGGCCAATTTGTTAAATGGCAAATTTACCACAAACTGACAATAGTTTGTTATACCTGGGGTTCACCATGAGAAGCAGGGATTGGGAAAGGAAATAATAAAAAACCACTTAAACGAAAGCCGACCCATTCATAGGGATTAGGTCATGCATTCTAACAGGGCTCAGCATTTGGATGTAAAACACAAGCTACACTAACATTAGACTGTTTATTGGACAAATCTACAGTGAAATGGTTGGGGTGATGCTGTAGTAAAACAAAAATATTGGAGAATTTGGCAAACTGATCATTCTGAGGACTGGCCCTTTTTGGCAAATTGGTCACTTGGAGAATTGGCTTCTGGCAGTGGCCTGCTCGCCCATTGCAGCTGCAAGGGGAGACGGTCCTGGCCCTTCCCTGGCATGGTGCCCATCCCAGCCACGAAGGCTGACACAAGGTGAGGCTGCCAGGAGCTCACCCGTGAAGCCAACAAGAAAAGGCAGGAAACCCACCCTACAGCTATCCCATGAAGCTAGAGGAAGGACAAGCAGGCAAAGGAGACAGCCTTTCCTGTGAGTGTGCTGCCTCCTGAGAGGTGGCTGTTGACAGGCTCTGCCTGGCCTCGGTCCCCACACAGCCCCGCAATGTGATTTGAAGTATACCCCAAGTCCCTAGCATCTAAACGCATTGCCAGTAGTGCCACATCATTTAGCATAAGGCTCTACTAAGTCAGCAATTACATTAGTGGTATTGTGAATAAGTACAGATAAACTGTTACTTTAGGAGGGGGGCACATGCTTGGTGAGAGTCCCGATGATGGGCGGAGAGGTGAGGAAGGCTGGGTGTCTGGGACCCTTCATTTGGGGACTGCGGAACTTGGGGCACTGGGAGGGCGCAGCACATCTGGCCAGGAGGAAAAAGAAGAGATCAAAGCTGGGGGAAAGGAGAGGGTCGGTGGCAAGCGGAACACAAATGTTCCCTGCTTGTGTTTTCTCTTTTCATTAAACACAGACCAATTATTTTCTGACTGACCCGGTACCCTCTTACATCAAAGAAGTGATGAGATGGTGGAAATCAGCAGCCTCTCTATTAAAAAGAAAAGCCTGCAAACCCCTCTGAGCCTGGAGTTTAACGGAGGAGAGCACATGAAAGGCTCTCTGTGGGCACCTGTCCCAAAGCCCCACTTGTCTCTGGCAGGGGTCTGGAGAGGTGGTCAGGGAGGGTGCTTGGAGGGGAGGAGCCCTGAGCTTGCCTATTGTATGTGAGTTAATGTGGCTCAAATGTCCCCAGCGTCCCCAAGCCTGGCAAATCACTGGGTGCAATTGAGAACTCTTGCTCACAGTCCCTCGGCCCTGTCCTGTCAGTCTGGTGACCTAGGGGCTGAGACCCTGGGACCAGGGGGATCCTAGAGCCCTTAGGAACCAGAGCAAAGGTGAGTAGTATCTAGAGGCCAGGCCAGGACATTGTGCCTTATCCACAGGCCTTCTGACAGCAGCTCGCCTGCTGAGCGCTCACCCTGCCGCGGCCGGGTCTGCATTTCCGGTAAGAAGCACAGCTACCCCAGCTGCTGGCACCCCTGGCCCAACCACACGACCTCCTGACCCATCTTAACATCTATTCCTACCCCTCTGCTCCTTAGACCTCCGGATTCCACTCATGTGGAAGGACACAGAATATTTCAAGAACAAAGGTGGTGAGTTCCACACACCCTGGGATAAATTCAGGGGAGTGAGCCTGAGGTAGGAGACTCTTGTGGGGCATGTTTTTATCAGTTTTGCTCTCTTTGTCCCCAGACTTGCACCGCTGGGCTGTGTTCCTGCTTCTGCAGCTAGGGGAACACATTCAGGACACAGAGATGATCCTGGTGGACAGGACACTCACGGACATCTCCTTTCAGAACAATGTGCTCTTGTGAGTACCTCGTCCCTGTTCCAGGGGACGGGGAGGAAGGGAGATGGGCACCTGGGCTTCTCTGGGAGCTGCCTATACTTGCACTACCTACGTTCCCCACCCTCTGTGCCTCCCCAGATTTCCCCATGGCCACTCTCCTCCCTTCCTCCACTAGCACCGAGGTGGGGCCAGACTTTGAACTACGGCTGGAGCTATATGGGGCCTGTGTGGAAGAAGAGGGTGCCCTGGCTGGTGCCCCCAAGAGGCTTGCCACCAAACTCAGCAGCTCTCTGGGCCGCTCCTCAGGGAGACGTGTCCGGGCATCGCTGGACAGTGCTGGGGGTTCAGGAAGCAGTCCCATCTTGCTCCCCACCCCGGCTGTGGGGTAAGGCCTTGCACTCCGCCACTGCCCTAAGCCACTTATACACAGGTGATCTTTGAACTGTGTTGAGCATGCAGAACCCATTTTGCGCTGCTGCCAGGATGTGCAGGCATGCACGAGCAGCAGCCACACATCTGGGACGTACCTGGCCTGTACCCCAAGGCAGTTCAGAAGGCCAGTAGGAAGCAGGGAGAGATAGGCTCTGGGGTCATAACATTTTAGCAGCAGCAAATATATCTTATATTGATAGGACACAGCTCCTTACATGGAACAGTGTAGCCCAGGCCCTGTGATGGTGCCTACAGGCACCTAGAGACACCTTGTGGAACTATTGGGACTCGTAAGGAGTTTGAGGACCAATGGGGTAATGAACAGAATATTGATTTTGGACACAGACATGGGCGCAGATGGGTTCAAATTCTAGCTTCACCACTCAACAGCTATAAATTATGAGAAAGTTTCTTAACCTAAGCCTGAAGTTGAATTTGCCTCATCTAACTAAAGAATGCTACCTCTTTATCAAAGTGTCTTCTAAAAAGTGAAAAATAAAAAGAATAATGCCACCAGTCTCACAGGGCTGCCATGGGAATACAGTGGGATAACATATATTCAATATAAAGCACAGGTCCTGGCTCTTAGCAGGAGCTCAGTAAACATTTGTTCCTGATCCCTGTTGGGCAGGCAAGCTGGTTTTCTGTGGGGCAGCCTGAATGATGGGGGCAGACCTGCTTAGCCCTTAATAGTTCCTGCCGCCCGACATGCCCCCCACTCAGCTGATGGCTCTCCTGTCTCTCCTTCAGTGGTCCTCGTTACCACCTCTTGGCTCACACCACTCTCACCCTGGCAGCAGTGCAAGATGGGTTCCGCACACATGACCTCACCCTTGCCAGTCATGGTGAGTATGTGTGTGCGTGGGGGACACACACACGAGATGGTGACAAGAGGGTCTGTGGGATGATTCCCTTCTCATTCCCCACCCTCACCCTGCACTTCCTCCTCCCCCAGAGGAGAACCCTGCCTGGCTGCCCCTTTATGGTAGCGTGTGTTGCCGCCTGGCGGCTCAGCCTCTCTGCATGACTCAGCCCACAGCAAGTGGTACCCTCAGGGTGCAGGTGAGGGGGCCCTGAGGCGTGGAAGGGAACAGGGAGAAGGACAGAGGACAGCTGGATCACCTAGGAATAGAAGTATTGAAAATTCAAGAACTGGGTAGAGGAAGGGGGTTATGGCAAGATGATGGGAAGAATGGACAGGAGGGTGGGCAGAGGGAGCAAGTTCTTGGTGGGGTCGCTAAGAGGGGTGTTGGGGGGTGTGACTCCCCCAGGAAACATTGAGTCATTTATGCAGCAAGCAGGGGAGATGCAGAACTGGGCACGAGTGCATGGAGTCCTGAAAGGCACAAACCTCTTCTGTTACCGGCGACCTGAGGATGCAGACAATGGGGAAGAGCCGCTGTTTACTATTGCCATCAACAAGGTGATGGGTCTCTTGGTGGTGAGGCCACCAGGTGCCGGGGACCAGAAACCTCTCCTTCAGGTCCCAGGAGGGTGGGTGCAGGCCTCAGAGAGATGCAAGCTGACCTTTTGCTCCTAACAGCACCACACCCAGCTTTGGGGCTGGGGATGCTGGACTGTGTTCTCCCACACCACAGCACCACTGGAAAAGGGTCATCCCACCCACTCACGTCCTCAGCCCCTGCCAAGTCTCAGAGAGGGTTTTAGCAACAGTTTAGGGCTTTTCATCCTCCTTTCCCCTCAGATTCCAATTTGCATCTATTTTACCACTTCCTGTTTTTCTCTCCTGACACAGGTCCAATTGCCCGTCTTTGCTCCCTAGCCCTTTTCTTGGCTCTCCTGCCTACTTTTTGGAAGTTCTGAGGGATCTTTGGCTTCAGCATTCTTGCCTACCTTTGTGTCTTCCCTGCCTTGCTCAATCCCTTTCCTTGTCCCAGCCTGCTCCTCCCTCCCTGACTCGAGACTGTCTCATCCCCAGCCCTTTCCTGCCATTCCTTCCCACCCTGGTCAGTGGGAGGCAAATGAGGGCTCTTCCGTCTAGGCAGGGGTAATCAGAGCTGCCTGGTGTCACTGCCAACTTCCATGACCAAGGTGGAGGTGAAAGCAGACCTCTTCTTTTTCCTGCAGGAGACTCGAGTCCGGGCGGGGGAATTGGAGCAGGCCCCAGGAAGGCCTTTCACCCTAAGTGTCAGTAACCGGTATGGAGATGACGAGGTGATGCACACCCTTCAGACAGAGAGTCGGGAAGCCCTTCAGAGCTGGATGGAGGCTCTGTGGCAGCTTTTCTTTGACATGAGTAAGAGAGAAGGGGGCTGGGATGAACCTTTGGGAGAGACTGGGGTTTGTTACTTTTACCAAGGCCTCTATTTCAAGATTGCAAGGGAATGTAGCAGGAGAGAGGGCAGCCTGGCCCTCTCTTCCAATCAGTGCTCTTCCTCCAGGCCAGTGGAAGCAGTGCTGTGATGAAATCATGAAAATTGAAACTCCTGTTCCCCGGAAACCACCCCAAGCACTGGCCAAGCAGGGGTCCTTGTACCATGAGATGGGTGAGTGAGATAAAAAGTGTACTCTAGGAACCTGGTGGGAGGTGGGGTCGGGGGGCTTCAGGGGAAGCCAGGTCATGGAAACAGAGAGAAAGCACACTTGGGGGTAAGGCAGATCTCTGGGGACCAAGTCTCACCCAGTTCTGCTGTATTCCTTTCTCCTCTCTGATTCTTCTTAGAACCATCTCCACCAAAGTTCAAAACAGAACCCCAAAGAGCCAGACTCATTTCATGTATTTCTTTCCTAATTTCTTTTTTTCTGTTTCCCTTTCTGCATGCGGATTCCTGTCTCTTCCTCTGATCCCTCACTTGCCTGGCACTGCTTTCATTTTTCTCCTCTTTCCTGGTTTCTTCACCCACTTCTGCTCCCCTCCCCATCTACCTTATACCCCATATGCCACAGTCTTATCAGAGCCTGTGGCCCCAGGGGGCCCAGGTGAGGGGCTGCTCCTGCAGGATAATGCAGTCTCGGCTGAGATCCGGGCTTTGCTTTCCTCCTATTACAGTGACAGGTGATAGTCAGGGATGGGTAGGTCTGGGGCCTGAGCTCTGACTAGCCCCACCCTCAACCTTTTCCTGGTGCCACAGCTATTGAGCCGCTGGATGACATCGCAGCGGTGACAGACATCCTGGCCCAGCGGGAGGGAGCAAGGCTGGAGACACCCCCACCCTGGCTAGCAATGTTTACAGACCAGCCTACCCTGCCTAACCCCTGCTCGCCTGCCTCAGTGGCCCCAGCCCCAGCCTGGACCCACCCCCTGCCCTGGGGGCGACCCCGAACCTTTTCCCTGGATGCTGTCCCCCCAGACCATTCCCCTGGGGCTTCTCGCTCGGTTGCCCCTCTCCCTGTGCAGCAATCCCCACGGTCCAGAGGCCTCTGCAGCAAAGGCCCACCCCGCACTTGGCTCCAGTCACCAGTGTGAGAAAGAAAGGTGCTGGCAACAGGATCTTGCCAGAAGAGAAAATGACCCATGTGCGATTGGTCTCTGGATACGGCACTGTCTGTAGCAAGTTGACCAGCTTGGCCTCTTCTTCCTCTGCCGGACTGGGGGTAGGCTGGGGAAGGGGGCCAGAAGCCCCTCTTAAGTTGTGGTTGCCATGGTACTGAGGGACTCATTCCCGGGACTGGCTGGGACCCCCTGAACCCTTCCTGGGAGAAAACTGGAACCAACTATGCCCTACCTCCCTGCACTAACCACCTTTGAGGATGGCACTGAAGAGCCCTGGGAGGGAAGGCACCTCCCTTGTGACTCCTATATCAACCATTAAAGTTATTTAACAGCAGCTGTTACCTGGTTCTTGAGGACAGGTTGTCTCTCTCTGATTAGTCTAGACGTGTCCCACCTCATCCCTGGGGCTGAGTTCACCAGTTGTGAAGTATGACTGTGATACTGAGTAATCAGACCAGGACTGGGTGGAAGGGGTACTTTATAAATATACAAAGTATAGGGAGAAAGGAAGCTGCTCTTCTCTCACACACTGCTGAATCGCAGGATCTCAGCAAGGTCGTAGCCAGTCACAGCAAAGGAGTTGCCTGAGGGATCACAGAATCGAGCACCACAGACCTGGGTGTCGAATACACACTCACCATGACAGTGTTCCACCTGGAGGAGAAACGGGCTGGTCAGGGCCTGGTGCCTCATGCTCGGACCCTCCATCCCACCCCTCCCGTGACACAGACCTCAATGTGGCCACTCTCTGGGCTTCTGCTCAGCTTCCAGATATGCACAAAGGTGTCCTCAGCTGCAGAGAGTAGCTGTTTAGACAAGCAGGGAGGAGTGAATGGGAGTCAGAATGCCCTGGCAGGGGACAGGTATAGGCTGGAATATCCAGTCCAGGAGCCCTGGGGAGGAGGACTACATTGAGTAGCAAAGACAAGCCTGTGGTGTTCTCTCAACATCCCAACACCAGGAGAAAGGGTATGCAGGGATGGACGAGGAGACTGACCTTGCCCATCTCAGGAGCTAGGTCCAGGGCACAGATGGCCCGGGCATGGGCGTTGATCTGGACGTGCAGAGTTCCTGTAGTAGCCTCATACAGACGAATTTGCCCATTCCCGTAGCCTGCTGCTATGATCCCCTGCCACAGCTGCACAGAGGGGCATGGGACTCTGCAAGGGTGACACCCAATTTTGATTTCACCAGACCCAGTCCCACTCCCCATCCTGAAGCTACCTCAGGAAGGCCTTCACCCCCTTCTGCCTCACCTACCCGAATCCTGGAATGCAGGTCAGTAATGTGAATTCTGGCCCTGACCGCCAGACACACAGCAAGCCTGAGTCATCTGCTGTCACCATGTCAACCACACAATCCTGAGGGGGAAAGGTGGGATTAGCCCTTCCCTTTCTCCCCTGCTCTGGTCCTGTATTCAGGGCAGGAGAGGAAGGAAGGCAGTATTTGTGTGGAGCCCTCACCAGCTGGACCCACAAGAAACCCCCAGGGTTCCCTCAGGAAGCATGAACTGCTTCCCTTGCATTTCTTGATAGAGTCTCATAGCTTCCCTCTCCCACACACACCATGTGTTAAGAGGGGATATACAGTTGTCTTCACTGAATGGATGATATCCTGAGGCCACAGTGTCATGACCTTTGGAGGGCTTGCAGTGAGCGAGCCAGTCAGTCATGCCTAGACCCTGGTCCTTCCAACCCCCAACACCAACACCTGGCAGCCAGCATAGCCCATGGGCCCACCCCTGTGCCAGGCACAGTGGAGAGTATGAATTAGGAAATACATACCCTGTTCTCAAGGGGTTCACAAACCAATTGGGGAGACAAGAGTTGTCTTTGAGGGCAGTATCAATTCAGGGTTCAGCTAAGGAAGATCAGTGGGAGCTGGAATAGGGGGAAGGCTTCCTGGAGAAGATGGCACTGGAGCTGGGCTGGAGTAAGTAGGATGTGCCCAAGTCCAGAGAAGAAAGCTACACGTGTCAGAGCTAGAAAGCAACTTAGAAATTCACACCTGTATTAAAAAGTTTTAGTGAACTACAAAATGCCACACAAATAAAGTATCTCTGGCTTTCTCACTGGATCCAAGGTTGTCAAAGACTAGGGAAGTGAAGATTTGCCCAAAGTCATCCAGCTGCTTAATGGCAGAGCCAAGACTTGAACCCCAGTCCCCTGCATCCCAGAGTGGGGAAAGTTCCAGGGCTCACTGGAATGGGTAGGGGAAGTCCACTCACCTGTCCCTGGGCAGACTCGGTGGCAATGTCTGTGACTGGTGTCTGGTGCCCAGCCAGCTCCTCGCTCAGTACAATGTTGGGACCCTTGGCTGGGATGTCAAACACCAGCACCTGGCCTGACCATGTTCCTGCAGCCAAAACCAGTGCCCCACTGATGGCTCCCTGACCCTCCTGGGTCTCCAGCCACCACACTCAGCACTCCCTCTGTCCCAGAAACCTTAGTAACAAACCCACCTCTCACTGCTCTGACAGCCCTGCCCTTCCATTCACTACCCTCCTATCCCACCCTGCCCCTCTGAACCCCTCCATGGCTTTTTGGAATTCTTTCAGATTACCCTCCACCCCCACCCTTCCCTCTAACCCTCCACAATTTCCTCAGGCTCTCAGCATTCTCCTGCCCAAAGCCCATACCCCTATACTCCCAGCACTCATCAATGCCCTGCCCCTGGCCCCCTCACCCACACAGATGTAGTGGCCACTGGCAGCAATTCCTCGTGCAAACACAGCCTGTACTGAGTATGAAAGGGGAAAACTATCAGAAATAGTGCTTCCCCCAGCCCCAGCAAACACTCCCTACCCCCACCCCACTTGGTCCTGCAGGTACCTGGAGAAGCATCTCCAGAGTCCAGAGCGTGCCAATAGACCATGACAGAGCCATCAGACTCATACATCTGCAAGACAAGGGCAAGGATGGGGGCATAATCCAGCTGACCTCTGCTGGCTCTGTACTGAGTACTTCACATATACATGTTAGCTTTAGCCCATTTAATCCTCAAAACAATTCTGGCAGGTAGGTACTACTTTTATCCCCATTTTACAGAGAAGGACACTGAGGCTCTGAGTAGTTAATTACCTAAGGTCATACAACTAGTAAAGGGGCAGATATTGAAGGTGGCACCTGGGAACTAGAAAAGATGTAAGAAATTAAGATGAGAAATAGAAAAAGGGAGTGGGCTAAGCATGTGAAAAGTTTGGAAGTGTTTAGAGGCAAGTGGGGAAGGGTCTGGAATCCTGGCAGGGGAGCTGACAAAACTGTGGGGTAAGGCAGGAGGGTGTTCTTCTTACCTGTATTCCTCGGTGTGAGGTGAGTACCAGCAGTACTCGGAAGGGGAGGACACACCAGTGGACCTGGAAGGAAGTGGATCAGTGTAGGGAGAAAATCAGAGCAGGGGACATGAGAAGTCAAAGAGTGTAAATTCAGAGGTTAGGGAAGGCCTATTTCTTTGAGATTTGGAGAGAAAGGGTAAAGGGGTAGGCCCGGGTTCAGCAACACCACTCCCAACTCTATGCCTCACCTGAGTGATAAGTGGGGGGCTCACTCCAGCGCCCTCCTTAGCGTGGAGTTGGCGCTGGGCCAAGGACACACCCTCAGGGGCAGCGCTGAGAAGCTGGGCGCTCGGTCCGTGAACCACTCCAAAATGCGTGAGGTTGCGGGCCGGCAGTTGCAGCACACTGAGGTTGTTGCACAGGGCGGCGGCTGAGCCTCGAAGGGGAATGGAGCGCTCTCGACGGAACATCCTAGGAAGGGACACCCAAATCACTGGGCGCGCGGGAAACAGACGACAGCGGAGATTCCTGAAGGGGTGGCTATCAGGGGACACTTCGGGGGACCTCGGAGTCTGGGTCACATGAAGGGCACCCCGAGGGCGGTGACGGGGGACGGGTCACATGACGCGGAGAGTGACTCTGGAGCAGGAGAGAGAAGTCCCAGGGCTGAGTCATGAGGCGATGGGGGGGAATTCTAGAGGTGCAATGGTGATGGCACAGGACCACCTGGTGGCCCTAAGCGCGGGCTAAGAAGGCGTGATGAGGCCCCTAGACATTTTTTTCCCTCGGCTGAGCTCCCCGAAGCCCCCAACCCAGGTCAGAAGTCACACCCTCAGCCCCAGATCCCCTTGCCTGACTCCGGGTGCGTTCTCTCCCTCCGAATCCGCCGCCACCATGGAGACGACGCACGTACGCACGGCCGTTGGGCGGGGTGAATGGCCGGAGCGCCCAGCGCGGTTGCCGGGGCAACTGTGGGCGGGGCGATCCACCCTGCGCGTCGCGTGGTTGCCGAGGCGACCGTCAGGCGGCTGGGAGGCCCGGGTGCAGCTGAAACGCCTGGGTTGGTGCGGCCGCGACTGCGGTGGCGATGGCTCACGAAGGCTCGGTGAGCGTTAGCTGGGGGTGCGCCAGAGCCAGGGACGGGCGTTAAGGTCAGTCGGGAACAGTGGCCAGCTCCGCGCCGCCCGGCGCCCCTACTTGCTTCCACCCACCGTGTGGGCGTTCTAGATGACCCAGAGAGCCACGTCGGTATTTGGGTAGAAAACCTACACCTACTTGCATCACGCCCACTCACACGCTTTGTCACACTCGGGCCATTAGGGAAAGTGTTGATGGGTGGTGTAGAGCCTGAGAACAAGTGAACTTGGAAACAGCTAATGCACGTAATAATTCCCTTACATTGAGGTGCTTATTTAATTGGATAAACCAGAAATAGGCCTTTGGGGAGAGGTGATGATAGATAAATCATCTATTTCGGGAATTTCAGAAGGAAGAAATGAATTAAACAACATCTCTGAGGCTGCACTTGAAAGGCAAATTATTTAAAAGCCCATAAATTTTATAATAAAACAGATTTGAAGAGCCTTTGTCAAAACGTCTTTGTCCACGACCCTGTTGCCTGGGATAGAGGGCAGTGACGTGATCATAGCTCATTGCAACCTCACACTTCTGGGCTCACGCGATCCTCCTGCCTCAGCCTCCCAAGTAGAAGGCCAGCTAGTTTTCTATTTTTTGTAGAGACGGGTTCCACTCTTGCTCAGGCCGGTCTCAAACTCCTGACCTCAGGTGATCCACCTGCCTCAGCCTTACAAAGTGCTAGGACTACAGGCGTGAGCCACTGCTCCTAGCCAGGAACCAACTCTTTTGTCCCAGTCCTATCTGCCCCGCTCTGGTCAAGCTTGGCCTGGGCTGTGGGCCACTCCTGGAGCTTGCCACAGGGCTGTTCTCGATGGTGGCAAAGGGAAATGAGGCTTAATGGATTTTTTCAGTGTGAGATTTAGAAAACACCAGATTTCAGGGGAGAATGAATTTTAGGGAACATGAGGTATGAAACAATAATAAGGTTGAGTGTGTGTGTGTGTGTCTATAAGGAGAGTGCTGTAGACAAAGATTTAAGAAGATCACAATTGGAGGTAAATTTTGGAAGGAACCAGGTTCAAGGAGACTGTTGTGGGAAGTGAGGAGACTCTCAAGAGACTGTTAGTAAATTCCTATGTCCCTAACATGCGTTTTGGGGACTAGTCTTTTTAAGTGATTATAAACGGATACAAACTCATTGTAGAGCACTTCTGAAATAGAAACGAGCATAGGAAGGAAACATACCCTCTGTTATCATTTTGGTGTTTTCCTCTTCTTTAACACATACTAGTTTATATATCTAAAAACATAATTGTATTCTTTCACTAAACATTACATCGTAAGCATTTTCCTATGCCATTGCAAATTCTTCCTAAAGATTACCTTTAATCATTGCATAATATGCCATCATGTGTAGCACACACATATAGCACAATTAACCATCTATTCTTTTTTTCTTAGACATGTTTTCAATATTCTACTATTATAAAAAATACCACAGGGAATATGTTGGTAAACATGTTTTTATCTTCATTTCAGAAGATGCCTTTGGCTGTATTTATAGAACTGAAATTGCAGGGCTGAAGGAGTAAAAACATTTTTTAAGGCTCTTGATACACACTGCTGAGTGACAGTTTCAATTAACATTCCCATCAGCATGGTGTCACACTATGTACTTTACCAAACATTTGCCAGTGTTGAGTATTCCTATTTTGAAAATAATTTCTAATTTGATGGCCTAAAAATCAGAATCTCAATTAAATTTGCATCTTTTGATATTTTGAAGGTTGGATATCTTTTCAAATATTGTATTTATTAGTTATCTACATATCCTCTTTGGTGAAATGTTATGTCCTTTGCTTATCTCTGGGGTCTTAAATGGTTTTTCTTCTTTTTTGTTTATTTTTTTAAAGAGATGGGGTCTTGCTAGGTTGACCAGGCTGGACTCAAACTCCTGGGCTCAAGTGATCCTCCTTTCTCAGCCTTCCGAGTAGCTGGGACTACAGGCATATGCCACCATGCCCACCAGCTTATCTTTTTTTATATGAGTTTTGTAATATATTTGAGAGTATTTATCCTTTTTCATATTTGTTGCAAATGTTTTTGTTTGGGAGGCAGGATAGAATTAAGCTCTGGAGTCAGACAGACCTGCATATAAATTCCAACTCCACTACTTTCTACTTGTGTGATCCTGGGCAAATTACTGTAAAATGGAGATAAGAATAGTTGGTAAAAAAATATAGAAGAGACTCTAAATAGCACCAATAATTGCTATTATTGATCCACCATTTATGGTCTTGTCTTTCACAGGTTCTTTGAACTCTCAAGAATTTTGAACACTTTGCACTAGTGCAAATAGTAAGGGCCATGGAGTTAGAGCTTTATATAGCCAGGACTTGCTTACTGTGTGCTCCCAACCAAGTAATGGTTAACTTCTGTCAAACTTAAGTTTCTTTGTAAAATGGGCTTAGTGGGCTGATTTGAAAATTAAATTAATTAGGTCAAATACCTAAAAAGTATCTGTCACATAGTAGGCTCTTAGTAAATTGTTGTCCATTTCCCTTTTCCTTCCTACTAGACAACTTGAAAACGTTTCCTCCTATCCCATAGCCACTCCTTGGTCCCTGCCCTGACTGCCCTGTTCTGTTCCCACAGAGGCCAGAGAGACAGGAAAGGCAGCAGCGAGACCGTGGGGTGACCCGATCCAAGGCAGAAAAGGCACGGCCACCCACTGTGTCAGTGCCACAGGTGGATATCGTGCCTGGGAGGCTCAGTGAGGCCGAGTGGATGGCGCTTATGGCTCTTGAGGAGGGAGAGGAGGTGGTAGGTGACATCTTGGCAGATCTGCTGGCTCGGGTCATGGATTCCGCTTTCAAAGTCTACCTGACCCAACAGGTAGGCTTGGATCTGGGTCCTTTAGACTTATCTCCTGCCCCTCCCGCGCCTGGTTGTAGGCCTGAGACCCTTTCTCGCCCTTGCCTCCACAGTGCATTCCATTCACCATCAGCCAAGCCCGGGAGGCCATGCTGCAGATCACTGAGTGGCGCTTCCTACCCCAAGACAAGGGAGAATCTGCAGTGGCTGAGGACCCCACATGGGGCGAGGACGAGGAGCCATCGGCATGCATGATAGACTCCTGGGCTCAAGGTTCAGTGCCAGTGCTGCACACACCCACCTTAGAGGACCTGCAGGAGAACTTCAAAGGCGAAGTAAGCCCAGCCCCCAGCCCTCTCCTGACCCATGAACCCTGCTGCATCCTTGACTTCTTCAGGAGCCTCTCAGGACTCCCTTGTCCTTAGTGCTTTTCTCTCCTTTCCGACACCTCACTACCTGGTGTATTTCCCCAGGACCCCGGGAACGTGGACCGGATCGCTTTAGGAGGATCATGGATGGGTAGAGGCTCCCAAGAGCAGATGGAATCTTTGGAGCCTTCTCCGGAGCAGAGAGTCACCCCGGGCCTCCCTCCCACAGCGGAGCTGTTTCAAGAGGCAGAGCCCAGAGGTGCTTTAGAGGAACTGGACCCCCTCGTCGCCATGCCCTTGAACGAGAGCTTCCAGTCATCGTTGGAGGTGGAGTCTGCCAACAGTCCGCATCCTTCTCTGGAGCTGCCCCTGGTAGGGAGCTCCCAGGCCTCAGACGAGAGGGTACAGCCCCTCAGCTCCCAGTCGTTGGAAGACCTCAGCTACGGCATGCCCCAGCTGGCCGCGACTGGGGACCAGCTGGAGCCCAGGACAGAGGGGGTACCCCGCGTGACCTCGAACGTGTCTGTCCCCGCTAGGGGCAGCCCCACCCGGCTCAGTCCCTCAGCGTCCTTCCAGCCGCAGCAGCCCCGGCGCCCGCATGTGCGGCTGAGCGCGCCTCCCTACAGAGTGCGCCATAAGGCGGCCGTGCGCCTGGACCCCACGCGGTTCCCGAACCACTGGGTGCACCCCCTGGCTGAGGTCCTGGTCCCAGACTCCGATACGCGCCCCTTGGATGCCTACCGTGGGCGTCAGCGGGGTGAGAAGACCGAGGCCCGGGCGGAACCCCAAGCCCCTAGCCCCAGCATCCCCGTCTTCCAGGCAAAGTTCTTTCCTTTCCGTTCTGCCGTTCCTTTCCGTGGCTTGGGCCCAGGCCGCCGACCCCAATCCCCCACTTTAAACTTACGCCTACAGCCGCCATCCTTCTGGTCAAACCTGCCATTCCCCAGGCCCGGGCTACGCTTCCTTACCGCGCACCGGGAGCTCCTTGATGTGGCTCGCAGCCCCAGCCCCAAGCTGTGGCCCAGTGCCAAGTGGCCCAGCGGCTGGGAGGGGGAGGCCGAGCTGCTGGGTGACCTGTGGGCTGGCCGGACCCGTGTGTCTGCACAGGGCCTGGAGCGCACAGACAGGGAGGATCAGAATCCTCCTACATGGCTTCAAACTACATCCCATGTCCTCAAGGCCACGTCCCAGGTGATGTGGAAGCCCATGTTGCTGCCAGAAGCCACGAAGCTGGCCCCTGGTGTAAGCATGTGGAACCCACGCACCCAGGTGCTGCTCAGCTCTGCCGTGCTCCGGGAGGAGGACAAAGAAGGCGGCACCTTTCCTCCCATTGACCAGCACCCCATCCAGACAGGTGCGCCAAAGCCCCAGGTGACTAGGACACAGCTAATGAACTCAACCCCCAAAGTGTGGTCAGTCCCTTGCAAGCCCCTGCCCCATTCTGAGCTCTGAGCCTCTGGCAGTAGGAACTGGCCATTCCCTCTGTTTGCCTGCCAGAAATAAACACCTGAGTTGCCTTAAGAATTGGTCTGATGTCTCTGTCAGTTTCTTCCAAGGGTGTTTACTCTCTCACTGAACCCCAAGGGCAGCAGTTGTCCTGCAGGTCTAGAAGAAGATAGAACACTTGTTCCAGGGCATAGCCTTACCACCACCCTTAGGAGACCCTGCATTTGGGCCAAGGCTGCTCCCCAGCAGAGGCATTCTGGGGAAACCCACCTCCCCCAAGGAGTAGACATCAGCGCTACAAGTGGGTTTGGCTCTGTAGGGAAAACTTTCAGTCTCCTTTCAGTAGAGAAGGAAAGGGATGGACCTGCTTAGGCACAGAGTGATTCAAGACACATCAGACTTGATTTCTCACTTCCCTGGTCCCTGGAGCTTGGTCAATTTACCTTCGACTGCAAATCCATATTTTACTTTTAGAGACAGATTTGGATGTATACAGGACTCAAGGAAGTCCTAATCCTCTTGATCTCTGCCTTGTGGCAGAGACAATCAGGTGTCCACATTTACAGAGGAACTCTCTCAAGTTCAAACTGTGTGTTGAACAAGCTCAAGAGTGAGTGCCTCCTTAAATTTTCTATTAGGCTCCACACCTGCCTTATTTCTAGTCCCCACTCTGCTTTGATTTACCCAGCCTCCAACTTCCTCCTGTAGCACTTCCCAGTGTCAGGCCCAGGCTGTCTCTGTTCTATCGCTGTGGGCTCCACTTGCACCCTGGTCTGGGGCCCTGGCTCTGTCCTCCTTATTCTGGTCCTCCTGCTTGGACTATATGTGCAGCTCTGACAGAAGTCTTATCTCTGGGACCTCCAGTGCTGCTCCACAGATCTGACTGGGAAAATGGCAGAAGTGACTGAGGCCAACACTGGTGAGTTCTCCTCCTACCCTGTCACCTCACTAGGAGGCTTAGCCCTCAACAGCCCCAACAGGGTGGGGGCAGAGAGGAGCACTTGCCATGGGCACCCTTGGCCCTCCACTCTAATCACTGTCCAGACTAGCCTACTCCGAAGCTCCCCACAGGCATCAGGAAGGTTGTGTTGCAGGAGCTGGTCTGGTGTGGGGCCCATGTGCTCCTTGGCAGCTGGAGCCAGGAGCATGGACAGTGAGCCTGGCTGAGATCTAGGCAGCCTCAAACAGCTTGTCAAGATGGGTCTCAGCTCTATGGCCTCCATTCAGAGCTTTGTCCAGTGCCTTCTGCAGGAGGATCCTGAGGTATATCTGTTGGTAAACAAGGCTAGAGTCAGTAGTATGTGCCTTAGCTTGCTTCACCAAACACATTTCAGCAGCCTCCTTTCTAGCTCACGGATCCCAAAACAGGTATCCTCAAAGCCTACCCTATGCAATCCTGCTTAAACTTTCTAATCCATACACTCTCCTAAAAGGCTTACATTGAGTTATAGCCTCAAACTTCATTGCCCCCATCTTTGCATGTACATGCCCTATGACATTTCTCCTGAACCCCAATATATCCCCCCTAGACATTGTCTCCCTCGGGGTCGTCCCTTCCTTTCTCACCACTTGTGTTCTCATCTCCTCCCAGGGTTCTCCAAGACACCTACCCCAGAGGGCCTGGACCTCACCTTTGCCACCAGCTATGTTGGACCCTTTCTGCTTGCAAATCTACTCCAAGGAAGGATGGGCACCTACTGTGCCCATCTGTGCTGGCCCCTCTTCCCTGTACCCCAGGCATTCTGGTGACTTACTATCTCCCATAGCCACCTTCTGCCTCTTGTCAGGGGTCCCTTTTGGTCTTTATGTCACTATGTCTGCAAGTTTGGGGTCCATTGTCCTTTTAAGAATCATTGTCTTTCCAGACATTTTTGGCTAAATACTGCCTGCTAAAATTTGCATTTGTGATTCCTTCCTTCCTTCCTTCTGTCTTTTTCATTTTTTTGAGGCAGTGTCTCCCTCTCTTGCCCAGGTTAAAGTTCAGTCATGTCATCATAACTCACTGCAGCCTCGAACTCCTGGGCTTAAGCAATGTAATTCTCAATTTAAATGTAAAGCTAAAACAAACAAACAAATAAATAAATAAATAAAAGTTTCAAAATAATTTTAGCATTTTAAAAACAATACTATAAACTCATGTGACAACTACTATTTTTATACTTTATATAATCTAGACTTTTTTATACACTTATGTACTCTTTTAAAATTATTTTTTAAAAAGATTTATCTTGTTATATTGATTGGAATTTTGTTTTTATTCCTTTGGAAGATAGTTTTTTAAAAAAAATATTAAACTTGGCACTAGTTCTCCAGTGATGGTTCTCTTTAGTTTTTTTCTTTTTTAACACTTTCCCAAGTATCCCTGAACACATATTTCTTTTCCCCCAAACCTTGCACCCTAATGTCCCTAGCACCCAGCTTAGTGTCTGCCATATTCCAGGTACTTAATGAATATCTATGGGTTGAATAAATGAATGAATGAATGCATATATGACAGGCAGCTTTCGTGGCATTTCCAGCCTCTCCTTCCCCCTCTTAGCCATCAGTGAGATAAAACATATAAACAATGATCAATTAAGTTAGCTCCAACTAGCAAGCGGGAGAAAAGCAAGGCAAAACTCTAAATACTAAAGTGAAAGAGGAGGAAGAGCATTAGGAAAGCAGCTAATGAAAGTGAGGTCTCAGTTAACATTGAGCTCTCCTGTGCCTAGCCTGGGTGCCTGCACAGGGGGCCCACTGTACCTCTCAAGAAGCCCTGCAAGAGCTAGCATCTCCT
This sequence comes from Lemur catta, assembly GCF_020740605.2. NCBI lineage: Eukaryota > Metazoa > Chordata > Mammalia > Primates > Lemuridae > Lemur > Lemur catta. Next base: position 57,601,716 of record NC_059131.1, on the reverse strand, counting down.
GAAGAAGTGGGTTAGGGAGTGGGTCTGGGAGTTTACCCCAGGACTTGGATTGGAGGAGTTTGGCCCTCTCTCTGCCCAGAGGCTGGTAGAGCAGCCCAGGTGGTGATTGTGTCTTCTTTTCAGCTAGCACACGGGTACATTGATGAGGAGCACCTGACACGGGCTGGGGACCCTTTGACCTTCAATCAAAACTATGACTGCAGCAAACCGCTTTTGACTTCATTCACCAGGGAGTTTGCCTGGAGACTTCAAGGGATACCCCCTATTCCTCCACTCCCGACACTAGCCCCCAACGCTTCATATCTCCTCCCAACATGACTTGGCCATCAAATATTCCCAATATCCCCATACCAGCTGTTCATCTCCTGTGTTTATCATCTGTGCACCCTATATTTTTCTCAACCCTGTCTTCACATCTTTTAACCTTTCCTCACTCTTTTGTTATCCACAACATCCGTTTCCTCCCAGTATTTTCCAACACTAACATCATCCATCATGTTCCTCCTAAAGTTCACCCAACACTTTCAAATACCTACCCTTCCTTACTGGCTTGGATACTACCATTAATGTAAGCTATGGAGCACACGTAACCCTTTCTTTCCCTCATCGTCCTCTCACTTCACTTTGCACTGTACTTGTGTGTCACCCTCTCAGGTGTGACCATGAACCCTGGAGACCCCGGTGTCATATTCACGGAGATTACAAAGCATTTCTTTTGGCCGCATTGCTTCCTCTTCTGGCTCATTACCTTCTTCATTAATGTGGATGGGGAAGGGGCTGGATTGGCCTAAAGAGGGGTGGGGCAGGATTCAGCTTCTCAGTGTGTCCCCAGAGGGCTAAAATCTGCCTGGTATGACTGCTTTTTCTTCCCCCCTCCCACCACAGGGTCTCATATAAGATGCGATCCCAGTCTTCTATCTGAGCTTGGCAGAGAAGCTGAATGGTTTCCCTGGAAAGCATTTTAGCAGCTCCTGTATGATAACTGCTCAGGATCCTTATGTTGCCCAAAGCCTCTGGAATGCCTCAGTCCAACTAATAAACCTAGATGAGATGGACTGACCCTCTGTGACCCCTGCCTTAACTTGCCATGCTCCCTCTGACTTCCCGCCTTTACTCTGATTACGTAGTTTGTTTGCTGGTTCCTACGATCAATCACCTTGTCCAGTACAATGACCACTTCCTCTGTGTGTTGGCTGCCAGGGGACAGTTTCAGCTTCCACTTTATGGCCAGTTTTCTGATGGAAGCATTCACACCTTGGGCAGCACCATCTCCCAACCTCCTGAGTTCTAGGTTTTGGTGACTGGAAGGAAAACTCTTTCTAGGGAGTGTTGGGGTATCAGGAAGAAAGGAAGCTTTCATCTGTACCGCTTGGTTCCCAGACCTGTGCTTCCTGGTTGTGGGGAAGACAGTACTACACAGTGTCTCTGGATTAAGGCATATACCACATTCTGTAGCATAGTACCTGGCCCTCACAGGGTGTTGTCTCCCAGCTGGTATTGTATTAATAACAGAGCCTGCTCCTCAGTGAAGAGTCATGCAATCCAGTGAATTCTGGGGTTGTGAACCCATTGCTGCTTTTCTGGGGTCTTTGTTCATCTATATAGATTTTATTTTATTTTATTTTATTTGAGACAGAGTCTCACTCTGTTGCCCAGGCTAGAGTGCCATGGCATCAGCTTAGCTCACAACCTCAAACTCCTTGGCTCAAGGGATCCTCCTGCCTCAGCCTCCCGAGTAGCTGAGACTACAGGCATGTACCACCATGCTCAGCTAATTTTTTCTATTTTTAGTTGCCTGGCTAATTTCTATTTTTAGTAGAGATGAAGTCTCACTCTTGCTCAGGCTGGTTTTAAACTCCTGAGCTCAAGCAATCCTCTCGCCTGGGCCTCCCAGAGTGCTAGGATTACAGGCATGAGCCACTGCGCCCAGCCACCTTCCTTTCCTTCTTTCGCATTGGAAAAACCAATTGTCCTAGCACCATTTGTTGAATAGTGTATCATTCTTCCACTGATCAATAATATAAATATTTGGCCAGGGACGGTGGCTCATGACTGTAATCCCAGGGAGGCTGAGGTGGGAGGATCACTTGAGGCCAGTAGTTAGATGGAGACCAGAATGGGCAACATAGAGAGACTCCATTTCTACAAAAAATAAGAAAAACTAGTCAGGCATGGTGGTGCGCACCTGTAGTCCCAGCTACTCAGGAGGCTGAGGCAGGATTGCTTGAGCCCAGGAGTTGGAGACTGCAGTGAGTTATGATCACGCCACTGTACTCCAGCCTGGGTAATAGAGTGAGACTCTGTCTCAGAAAAAAAATTTAAAAATAATAATAATATAAGTTTTGTCATATATCAAGTTTTCATATGCATGTGTGTTTGTTTTAGGTCTAGGCTCTTCTGTTCTACTGGTCTATTTTTCTACCCCTACATCAATACTATATTGCCTTAATTACTACAACTTTGAAATAAGCATCCCCCCAACTTCTGTTTTCTTTTTCTTCAGGAGTTTCTTGGCTATTTTTTGCTCTTTGCTTTTCTCTACAAATTTACTAATTTATTGTCAAATTCCTAGAATATCCTCATAAAATAGTGATTGGAATTATTGCAAATATATGGATTAATATGGAATAATTTTTTAATGATTTTAAATCTTCCTGTTCATGAATGTGCTATATTTCTCCTTCATTTAGGCTGTCTTTAATATGGCTTCAAAATACGATTTTCTGGTCTCTTGCTGCATCAATGCAAGTGGGAGCACCAGGAAGCCGGACTCAGAGCAGGATGCCATGGATTGTTTTAAGAAAGCGGCAGACAAACCAGACATGGGGGAAATTGCCTCCTTTGGTTAGGCCAAGCTGAAGAAAACAGAGACACAGGAGAACACCCTGCTGACCAAAGAGACCATTGAACAGGAGAAGCGGAGTGAAATTTCCTAAGAGCCTGGAGGATTCCCTGTCCCCGTCGTCTTCGAGACCCCAGTCGTGTTGTGAAGGAAGAGCCGCATGCAAGATGGACAAGAGCCACAAACTGCACTGTGAACCTGGGCACTCCGCGCCGATGCCTCCAGCCTGTGGGGCTCTGAGGGGACCCTTAATTGAACTGTCAAATTCCATGGTTTGCTCCAGGATTAAAGATAATTATTTATGATAAGTGAAGATAAAACACACCTATGGCAAAAAAAAAAAACAAGAAAAAACCAAATATGATTTTCTAATTTTGGGTTGTATACATCTTTTGTTAAGTTTATTATTATACCTGGGTACATCAGTTTCATTTCAAAAATTATATAATTTAACTTTTCATTGTTAGTTATATAATAGAAATGTAATTGAGTTTTGCATATTGATTTTATAGCCAACCACCGTGCTACAATTTTTTTAATCAATTCTAAAAATTTTCACATTGTTTTGGTGTTTTCTAGGTAGGTCATCATATGATCTGTGAAAAATGACAGTTTATTTTCCTCCTTTCTTATCCTTATGCCTTTTATATATGCTTTTCTTGCCTTGGTACACTAGCTATGACCTAAAATACAATGTGGATTAGAATCAGAGATATTGGGCATCTTTGTATGTCTCATTTTAGAGAATCTAATGAGATCTTATCTTTTTTTCAAGGGTCTGTATTTGCTTTAACAAAAACCCTCCATCTGTAGATAAGGTTTTCTTCACAATTTCTACAATAGACTTTCATGGTTCTAGGTCCCCACTGTAAGAGAGACTTTTTATGGTTGTTCTGGCTTATCCTATATTGTGAATTCTTATTACACAGTCTTTAAGGTACCCTGAGAGGACAATCCTCATGCTGTTCCTCACCCCACTTCAGAAGGAAATAGGGTATAGTAGGCCTGGCTCTCCCTGGGCCACCCTGTCTCCTCATGCTCTGCCAGGGTGTGGTAACAAACTAGGCAATGATGAATATACATTAGCTTCTGTCCTGACGGCCACACCTTCTCATAAAAGTGTAACAAGCAGGGAGAAGAAGGGTTGAAGCTCTGTCTCTGTGCTGCCCAATATGGTAGACCCTGGCCACAGGAGGCTCTTGAGCACTTGAAATGTGGCTAATGTGACTGAGACAGTGAATTTTAAATTTTATTTAATTAAGTTGAATTTAAGTTTAAAAACAGATGCTGAATTTGGTTATTAGAAAACTTATAAAAATGTTTGAAATAAGTTGTCTACATCAATTGACTTTTTTCAACTGTGAAGTTCATGAAATCTGAACCAGATCAAGGATTTTCAGTGAAAACTCAGCATCTGAATAGAGATGAGATGTACTTTAAGTGCAAAATACAGATTGGTTTCAAAGACTTAGTCTGAAAAATTTAAAATATCTCATTGATATTTTTATATTGATTACATTTTGAAATGATAATATATTGGAAAACAGCATTCCTTTCCTCAGAGGTAAGTTTTCCCCCCTTGATTCCTTCCCATGTCCTGTAATGCCTAGCATTTCACCCAGATAAGCACAGACGTTCTTCTCTGTTCAGCATCACAGGTTGGGTGGATGGGCTCTAGTCATGCAAATAGGAGTTTGGGGGTCCTTGGGATCTTGTTCAGGCTTTCCAGCAGAGGGAACCAAAGGCTGCCTGTGTCCCTTACAACAGCACCTATGAAGAAACACACAGGACAAAGACAATATTAATTTTCCTTGAAGACCAGTCTAATCCAATGTAAAAGAAACAATATTTTTCCTATTAGGACATCCTGTCCTTTTGATTCATTAGGAGCTCCTGTCATGGTGCTGAGAAACATTTGGGTCTTTCCTGAATCCCCACCCCATCCCATCTGAGGACTGGCAGCTTCACATCAAAAACTCAACACATTCTTGGCCTCTTTAGCTGTAATAAGACAAGAACAAAACAAAACAAAAACCAAAATTCAACACATCTGTTAAAGGTCATTAAAGCCACCCAGAAGGAGATATGTATAGTCTTACTTCAGTGTCTGTGGGAGATTGGTCCCAGGATCCCTGCGGATACCAAAAGTAGTATATTATACAATGGAATAGTATTTGGCCTTAAGAAGGAATGAAATTTTAACATGCTACAACATGGATAAACCTTGAAGACAGTATGCTAAGCAAAATAAGCCAGGCACAAAAGGACACATGATTCTACTTATATGAAGTGCCTAGAATAATAAAACTTATAGACACAGAAAATAGAACAATGATTACTAGGGACTGGGGAGAAGAAACAGTGGGGAGCTAATGTTTAATGGGTACAGAGTTTTAGTATAAAAAGAGAAAAAAGTTCTGAAGATGGATAGTGGTGATAGTTGCACAACAATGTGAACATACTTAGTGCCACTGAACTGTGCACTTAACAATGGTTAAAATAGTATATTTTATATTATGTATGTTTTACCACAATAAAAATGTGTATGCAGTGTCTTTTTTTTTTTTTTTCAGAGAAGGGGTCTTCTTTGTCACCCAGGCTGGAGTGCAGTACCACAATCATGGCTCACTGCAGTCTCAAAATTCTGAGCCCACCCAGCCTCCCTAGTAGCTGGGACTACAGGTACATGCCACATCTAGCTAATTTTTAAAATTTTTTGTAGAAATGAAGTCTATATTGTTCAGGCTGGTCTCAAACTCCTGGCCTCAAGTGATCTTCCCACCTCAGCCTCCTGAGTAGCTGGGATTACAGTCATGAGCCACTCTGCCAGGCAAACTTATTTTTTATACCATTTCTCTTTACTTGAAAGGGGTGGTGACCATTTCTACTAAAATTATAGATTCATTATTATTTGACCCAGATGTATCCTACAAATATGCCTGCTCATGTATGGAATGTCTTATGTGCAAGGTGATTAATTGCAACATTGTTTGTAATAGTAAAGGCCTGGAAACAAACTATGCAGCTATTTAATAGAAGAAACTGGTTAATAAATTATGTGTAGGCTGGATGCAGTGGCTCATTCCTGTAATCCCAGCACTTTGGGAGGCCAAAGCAGGATTGCTTGATGCCAGGAGTTCAAGGTTATAGTGAACTATGATCATGCCAGTGTACTCCAGCCCAAGTGACAGAGTAAGACCCTGTCTCTAAAAAAAAGAAAAAAAACAAAAAAAGAAGTTAAAGTTATGTGTATTTATGCAGTAGAGTACTATGCAGCTAACAAAACAAATGAGGAAGATCTCTAAGTTACTGAACTCTAGGATTAAGTGGAGAAAACAAGGTACAAGTGTATACAGTATGCTACCTTTTGCATAAGAAACAGGAGTAAGACTGTATAGTCATATGTGCTTGTATTTGCATAAAACAATGAAAAGATAAACAAGAAACTAATAATAAGGGTTATTAGTAGCAGACAAGCGGATGAAGTAGATGGTAGTAAGGGCTGAAGGGAGGTTTCTTAGTGCATACTTTTAAATATTGTTTTGATTTTTGAACCATGCAACTGTAGTATCTATTCAGAATAATAATTAGAAATATTTAGAAGGTAAAATGGGAAAGACAGGAGGAGTAGTAGAGCAGAGTGCTCAATTCATTCCTTCTATTATTTACACCCCACCCCCACCCCGCCATCCATTTTGTGGGTTTTTCAGGTTGTTTTCAATCTGAGATTAAATGAGATAAATGTAAATATTACATAGTTATATTTCAGACTCCTTACATGGATTCGCTTAATCCTAACAACCAAATGTGACAGATACCACCATTAACATTCTCATTTTATAAATGAGGAAACGGGCACGGAGAGGTTAAGTAACCCACTCAAGATCTCATATATCTAGTAAATTGTAGTTAGAATTCGAATCCATTTCTATCAAATCCTGGCTCTCCCAACATTCTTGTACAAATATCTTTGTATACTTGTTAGATTATTTCTTTAGGCTACATTATCATAACTGGGCGCATTGGTTCAATAAGTTTGTACTTCGTAATTTTTTTAAATATAAAAGTGCCAAAATGCCATTATGTAAATTTGTGTTATTTTATATTCTTATTACAAGGTCATAAGAATGCCTGTATCCCCACATGATGGCTAATACTGAGTAGCAGCAAAATTTAATTTTTTCCCCAAGTTAATCGACGAAATATGCTTTTTCCGTTATCGTTTTAATTAACAGTTTAGCACTGAAAAGTTTGCAAATGAGTCCTCAAGATCCCCTGCGCTTTCTCCTCTTCGCCGGCAGGGGACGCGCTCCACGACGCACTTCTCCCTTATGGTCCTAATCGTCTTCCCAGGCACAGTGCGCGTGCGTGTATCTTGTCCCAGGTGTCCAGCTTTGTGCCTGATCGACGTCTTCCCGGCCGCGCTCGGCGCGCAGTTCTCAGCTCGGGTGGGACTGCGGGAAAGAGTAGCGTGTTCCTGGGAGCCAGAACACCGCTGGCCTCGGAGGCGAGGGGTTTTGGGTAGTCCTGGAAGGGACGGGCGGCGCGTCGGGCAGCCTACGAGGGCGAGACAGGCGGGGCCAGCCCCAGGGTCTTGGGCGTCGGTCGCCGGTGGGGCTGGAGTCGGGCGCCGAGCCTCTGACGGGACAGGTACGGAGGCAGCGACCCTGCCAGCTGTCTGCTCCGTCGCCCCCACAAGTTCGTGAGGTCGCCTGCGGTGGGCTAGGGATCTGGCGCCGGCCTAGGGCGTGGCACGGAGCCCAGTGTGCGGGGCGGGGCTGGCAGGGATGGGCCGTGGTAGGGGTGGGCGCCCGCCAGGGTCCGGGGGCTCTGCCCGAGCGTTTGACCCCAGGCCTGTCCGACCCACTTGAGCTCTTCAGCCTGGCAGTGTTCTCCCGGGGTCAGAGTGCCGGCGCCTCAGAGCTCCAGAACTGCAAGGGTCCTCCTCCTTTCCTGGGAGCGTCCTCAAGGCACCCCTGAATCCATACGGAGCCACAGGTTTCCTGTGGGCACATGGTTGAGAAATTTGTGTCACACTGAAAAGAAGATCATAGAGGACTCAAGCATGGGAGTCTGGCTATGGGTTTGGTTTGTTTGTGATTCCACTACCCGGGATCTGCCTTAGTTGGCAAGATGGTCCTTGAGAAGTCATCTTCTGCATCCCTCTTTAGGCAAAACCACAGCTAAATCACACAGATAAGAAACTCTGCTGCTTTAAAAGAGGCAGAGATTTGGAAACACCTTTATTTATTGCAGTGAGGAGACCAGCAAGCCCATATTGACCACTTGCTACTCCGGTAGACTTAAGGTACTGAGAGGCGAAGAGCTGTAAGGTGGAGATTGACATTCTTTACTTGGTGTACTGCCAAAGCCTGAGCTACGAATGTTTGAAGAGATGATTACTTTAAAAAGGCATTTTTGTGCTCAAGTATGTTCAGAAAATCCGTGATTTAAGTTTCTTTTATTACAGTATTTCAGAGCCTTCAATATGCTAATGATGTTTACCATGAATCTCCAACTGGGCTGTGGAGAGTTTCCCAAATTTTACTGGGTTATGAAGTTTTTCTTGGGTGATGCCTATGTTTAAAATCTGGAACAGTTTGGGAAATGCAGTTCCAGAATTAGAAACTCAAAGTTTAGAAAGGGCAGTGTAGGTCAATGCTTTTTGAACTTCAATGCTACATAACATTGAACAGGATCTTGTTAAAATACAGATTCTGCATTTCTTTTTCAAAATATTGAGGGGGTACAAATGTTTTTGTTACATGGATCGCTTTTGTAATGCTTGAGTCACGGCTGTTAAGTGTGCCCATCACCCAAATAGTGGTCATTGTACCCGGTTCTACATTTCTAACACGTTCCCAGGTGATGCTAATGCTACTGGTCCATTTACCATACTCTTGAGTAGCGAAGGTGTCAATCACTGAAGTGAAAGTTAAAGACCGTGTTCTGCTCCCTGCTTTCCAGAACAAACCATGCTGCCTTGGTCAAGTCACTTCATCTGTCCAAGCCTGTAAAATAGAAGTCTGGACTAAAAGATCTCTGAGGTTTCTTTCAGATCTAAAGTACTGTGATTCTGGTCCAGTTACCCTTGTGATAGTTGACTTCCATTAAATATTCTTGCTGATTTAGCAAATTTTGTGATTTGGCTTGAACATTTGTAATAATAGGGAATTATCTACACATAAGGCATTCCATTTTATTTTTAGAATAGTTCAATAAGGAAGTTCTTCATCTTGCTGAAATACATCTCTGCAACTTCCATCCTGTGGGTCCTAGGTTATCTCTTAGAATCAAACAGAAAAAAAAATGTATAATCCCTCTTTAAAAAGTTGACTGTTAAGGTATTAGATGACAGCTATTCCTATGATGTTCTTTCCAAACGGAATTGTCTTTAACTCTTCCATCATGTTAAGAAAAAAATCTCTTTCTTAAATGTGCCCTTGTTCTGCATGGCGTGTATTAAGGCTTTAGCTGGATTTTGAAGAGTAGGTGTGGCTTGCAAGACTAGGGAAAGCATCCGAAGCAGCTGACAGTGGTGCAGAGATGAGACTGTATATGTGAAATCCAGGATTGTTTGATTAAGAAATGTCAGTGAAAGATGTTGGGCAGATGGGTATATGGACAAAGCCGTTTTTTGTTGTTTTTGAGATGGGGTCTCATTCTGTTGCCCAGGCTGGAGTGCAGTGGCATAGCTCACTGCAGCCTCCAACTTCTGTGCTCAAGCCATCCTCCTGCCTCAGCCTCCTGAGTAGCTAGGATGACAGACACACACCACCGTGCCTGGCTAGTTATTATTATTACTTTTAATTTTTTTGTACAGATGGGGTCTTGCTGTGTTGCCCAGGCTGGTCTCAAGCTCCTGAGCTCAAGGGATCCTCCTGTCACAGCCTCCCAAAGTGCTGGGATTACAGGTGTGATCCCACTACTTTGGCATCTGGCCAAAGCAGTATTTTAGGGGATGTATTTGACTTACTGTGGTGTGTAAGGTCGTTGGAAGTAGAGAAGGAGAGAGGCAGGGAGCCAGATGGGCTTCACGTAGCAGTAATAGAGGACTTCAGTTGATGATAACAATAATGCCCTATATTTATGCATAACACTTTACAGATTATAGAACTTTTCACATGATTTCATTTGATTTAGTAATCCTGTGAGGTAGGCAGGCTATTACCCTATTTTATAGGTGAGGCACTAAAGAGGATAAATGATTTACCTTAATTTTGAAAGCTATTAAATGGCAGACCAAAGTGATGCGAGTGTTAATGGAGGAGAAAGGAAGGATGCAGGAGGCAATACTAGGGAAGAATTGATAAGTTGGATCTGACTGATACGAGGATACAAAAGAGAAGAAGTTCTTAGGGAAGAGTCAAAATAGTTGGGAGAATCATAATACTATTGACAACTGCCACTCTAGGTTTTGCTCTGCCAGCTCTATCATTGCTAGTGGCTGTCTGGAGTTACAGGTTGGGAGGAATTATAGTAGATGATTACCAGGTTGCTTGGCCTGTCCACAGCAACTAGGTGGTACTGGGGAGACTTGAGCTAGCTGTCTCATACCAAGGGAGATAGGAACTGGGTCCTCACTGTCCCTTGAAGAGGTAAGAGCTGATAGATTACCTGATTCAAGCCTATCTTTGGGTCCTTGCCAACCTTGAGACTCTGACTTTGGCTTTATGTCCTTTTTCTCTTGAAGTTCAGGCTGATACTAGTTGAACTTGGCTAATGAACACATTAGGTATCCAGTCTGGCTTCCCCAAGCTCCTTCATATCTCTTAAGGGCTTCACTGCAGCAGAGCATGGGCTCTTGCTGTCCCCAAAGCCTCACTAATGCTGTTTCCCAAAAGATCCACGCTTTATCTAGAGTCCTCTCTTGGTTCTTTTATTCTGGAAGCATATGAGCTTGAGATTTAATGTCACTACCAAATTCCATAGGACCTTGGGCTATTTCTGCACTTTTAGTTTCTTAAACTCCTATCTAGAGAGGAAAGAGCCACACACCTTTTCACATCTACTGGGGTTAGATGCATGACTATTAATTTCTCCTGTGGGTGGTCTTTAAGGATGGAGCTACTCTCTGGGAAAGCTGTCAGAGCCAATTTATATCCTTAGAGTCTGGTGTTGGTACAGGCTTCTATTCAAAATTGAGTGCTTTGTCTGTGCAAAGTACTATGTTCAGTGCTTAGATACTGAGATGGATAAAATTCTCTGTACTGGAGTAATTTGTGATAGAGTAATGGAAACTATGTTTTAGATAAAATGTGATATTATAATGGAGATATATTCAAAGCCCTGTGTGAGGGCAGAGAAGGGAATGACTAGCTCTGTGTGGAGAAGTCAGGAGAATCTTTAGAAGAGAGGTGATAATTGAACTGAACCTTGAAGGGTAAGGGAGAATGGTCCTGGTGACATTTGCAACATTTGTAGAAGTGTAAGGGGAAAGGTTTGTAGATCCAAGTGGCTGGAATATAAGAGAACTTTGGGGTCAAAGAAGAGGTGATTGATGAGACTGGATTTATAGTGAGGCCAGGTTTTTAATGGCCTGCAGTGCTATGCTAAGAAGATTCAATTCTGTACGCAGGGAAGCCACTGGAGGTCTTTAGGCAGGGAGGTGACGTGATTGTGTTTTGGGAAGCTAACTGTAGAAATAGACTGAAGAAGGAGAACCTGTATCAACAGAGTCATGTAATAACATAGGCATGGTTTAGGGCCAAACTGAGGATTAGGTCAGTGGAGATGGAGAGGAGGGGATGAATCTGAGATTGTAGAGACAGAATTAACCAGATGTAATGACTAATTGGTTGCTGAGAACAGAGAGAGGGAATTGTTGAGAATGACTTAGTTTTCTATTTTGAGTGGATGGTACTGCCAATCGCAAAGAGAGAATATAGAAGAGGAACATTTTGGGGGGCGGGGGGAAGATACTGAGTATGTTTTGGGTCATGTTGAACTCGAGGGCTCTGTGTCACTTAGCAGACAGGTGGGGATGTGGGTCTAAGGTCAGAAGAGAGTCTGTGCCTGGAGGCAGTAGGTGTAGGTGGTAGTTGAAGTTGTGGGAATGGATGAGTTCTCCCAGCCATGCTTGTAGAAGGCTGAGGATGACAGAGGAGACTAGAAGGAAGGTAAGGTGTGCAAGGTAAGAGAGAAAGTTGTCCAGGATGCTAGGAAAGGAGAAGATTCCAGGAAGAGGATCAGCAGTCTCAGTTGCTACAGGAAGGTCAGGTAGGTCAAGCTTGGAAAATACACCTTGAAGTTAGGTAGTTAGGAGATTGTGATCACCAGGGCTCTTTAACTTTTTAAGTTTGGGCAGCTTCAGTGGAGTGGAGCCAGACGGCAATGGATTGAGGAGTAGATGGGAAATGAGGCTAGGGAGTGTGTACTCTGACTAGTTCAGCAGAGAAGGAAAGACTAGAGATGGTGACAGCTTGTGGAGGAGGTAGCAGGCACTAGAGACAGTTTTTCCTAGAATGGAAGAGTCTTGAGCATGGGTTTTCTTTTTTTTTTTTTTTAAAGGCTGGTCAAGTGGAACATGGGTTTTCTGAGGATGTGTAAGAGTCAGTAGAGAGGGAGGGTGCAATTGAAGGAAGGCACAAGAGAAAAGATGATTGCTACGTCAGCTCCTCAGAGGATGGTGGAAGGATTGGCCTTGAAAACAAGGGATACTATTATATTTCCTTTGAAGAGGAGTGATGGGGCCAGGAGTGGTGGCTCACGCCTGTAATCCCAGCAGTCTGGGAGGCCAAGGTGGGAGGATCGCTTGAGGTCAGAAGTTTGAGAACAGCCTCAGCAAGAGCAAGACCCCATCTCTACTAAAAATAGAAAGCAATTAGCCAGGCAACTAAAAATAGAAAAAAAAGTTAGTAGGGCGTGGTTGCACATGCCTGTAGTCCCAGCTACTCAGGAGGCTGAAGCAGGATGATCGCTTGAGCCCAGGAGTTTGAGGTAGCCGTGAACTAGGCTGACACCACGGCACTCTAGCCTGCGCAACAGAGCGAGACTGTGTCTCAAACAAAAAAAAAAAAAAGAGGAATGGTGGAAGAAACAAAGGAAATTAGGAAGAAAGGCAATGATGGATACATGTAGATATATCTAAATTTGCAAAGGAATTCTTACCTAATAGGCTCAATTTTCTTTCTCAGCAAGGTTATCTGAGGGGTGAGGCTCAGACAGGAATAGGGACTTGAAAGTGATACAGGAAACTTAAAACAACTGTTCAGAGGAAAGAGAAAGAGAGCATAATTGAAATAAGCTGTAAGTGTTGAGTACCCTCTAAACTGAAATCCTACACTATGGGCCTCTCCTTCATCAGGAAGATGAATGAAGATTATAAGGAACATGATAATAATGGCTGACATTTATTGAGTGCTTCATATCAGACACAGTTATAAGTGCTTTTCAGGCATTCTCATGTGATTTTTACAACAATTCTGTTAGAAAGTCATTGTTACTATCCCTATCTTACAGAAGAGGAAATTGAGGCAATGGAGGATTTCTTAGGCTTAGTAGTACTTCTGTTTGATGAATCTCTTACCTCTACAGAAATGGATTCCTTCTCCTGAGGCATCATAGAAGGCAGAAATTTTAATCTCAACTCCCAACTTCTGGACCTTGAGGGGCTAGAGTCTAGGGGTGCTAAGGAGGGAGCCTTACTGTGCCAGTCTGTGGGCATGGTGGTGGCATAGGGGGGCAGGGCAGTGGGGTCAGTGTAGCTGCCAGCTTTATGCAACTACATAGGGACACTCTGAAATTCTTGAGTGATTTTCCAGTATCGTGACTAGGAAGACAAGTGACTGATAGTAATTTGTCAGGTACTGCAGGATAAGACTGTCACCTGAGATGGTGAATCTCCTAGAAAAAGAATTTTTTCTACATTCAGTTATGGGATGAGGCAGACCTGTAACCTTATATAATAACATAATGATTATTAACTCACCTTTTGTGTTTTCCCAATCAGTGTGGTAGATAGAATTTGCAGGTAAGATACACACCTGACTTGAGTGAAAGGGGAGAATGGTGGGATGGCCTGGATGGATGGAAGAGAAACGGACTTACCTTTTCCTGCTGCAGCCACTGGAGCATCATCTCTGTGTCCTTCCTTTTGAGGTTGCCATGGATACGCCTTTGCGTGGTGGCTTGAGATTGATTTCCATTATGATCAGATGATGATGTGGGCTTAAAAAGAGAAAGGATGGAATGTTCTGCTTTTGGGAAGTGGCCGGTGAGCTGCCCAAAAGGCAGAACCCATTACAGCCGATGGGGCTGTGGCTTTGTTGGCTGCTTTGGCTTTTGCTGAAGTTGTGAAATGGTGCATCTCTCTCTTTAGAGCGCAGGCTCAGCGTTCCCTGTCTGCAGGGTCCTAGTGCCAGGAACTCGCTGGTTGGTTGGGGGAGGAGCCAGCAGGAACTTCAAACAGGCTAAGGGGGACTCCTGCTACCACTGAGAGGATTTCAGCCCTTGAGTACGGGGCTGAGTATCTTTTGCCTTCCTGCAGAAGTTCTTTTACCAAAGATAAGTGAGGTGTATCTTGTAGCTTTCCTTCCTGACTCTTGGAGGTCTGGGCTTACGGAAGTGAGCCTGGAAGTCACTGGATATTTCTGGGGTGGGGGGCACTTTGGGGCAGGGTAGAGCTGCATTCAGAGTGGGAGTGGGTTGCAGACATTCTGGGGATAATGAGGAGCTGGAGAGGTAAATGAAGGTCAAAGAGGTCATACAGAGGGTCAAAGCCCTATCTGTATGAGATCTGTAAGGCAGACAGCAGTAAGACCCAGGAACAAAGGCTCTGTGTGTGTTGTCTTCTGGGGTTCTTGTGGATATCTGGAATCCAGCTTTCCAAGCTTCCAGTCCCCTAGCCTCCGTTCCCCACTCAGTAAGCAGACCCTTTCCCTTCCTGACTCCTGGAGGACTTACATTCACACTTACCTCTTCCTTACTAGTGCTTTCAGAGGTATACAGTTTTGCCCTGCTGTATACCTCTACTTGGGTTTCAGACCAGCTCCTCTAGGAGTGGAGTCAGGGAAAGCAGACAGTTGGGTTAGCCCAGGATGAGGGTTTGGTGAGGTGAGACAAGAAGAGATTGAGGTATCAGAGGATGCTGGGGTGCCAGTAAAAGGTAGAAATGGTTCAGATCAGGGACAAATGATAGAAGTGGAAAAGAGACTTTTCCTCTTCATTTGTTCCTTCGTAATTTCTCAAAATCTTATTTTCCTGTCATTTCCTGAAATTTTTCTTAAACTATTGGTAACCTGTTTATTAGACAAAGATTTTGCCCTCCTCTCTTCCCATTTTCCATGATATTTTGGCAGTATTTAATATCATTGGGGAAGGAAATTGGATTAGAAATCCAGGGGGTATTTTACTCCTTCCTGACTAAGAGAACATGTAACTAGGGATTGTCCTATGGGACATGGGCTGGGACCCAGTAATGCTGTGGAAGGACCACCTACCTGTACAGTTAGTCACATATGCCCCTCTGCCATTTTTTGGCCATGAGAATGGGGCAAGTCATTTGATCTCTGAGACTCAGTTCTGTCACCAGTAGAGTGAAGATGATGGAATCTGTTTTGGCTACAACACAGGTTCATTTTTGAAGGAGATAGTGAAATACATGTATTAGTGTATACAGTTTAATTTGTCCCAGAGAAGGCCCTAAGAACCAGACTTATTTTTCTATCTCTTAACTTACTCAGTTTCCCTTCCCATTTCCCCAGTTCTGTTAATGTTTTTATCATCATTCTTACATTTTTCTTGCTTGAAAACTCCTGAGTTTGTTTGTTCATTTACTTATTCATGCATTTGTTGATCCATCCATTTATCCTTGCGACATTTGAGTTACTACTGTGTGCAAGTCACCATTGGTGTACCCTTACAATAATTATGAAGGCAATACCTACAATTTGTTGAGCACACATTCTCTGCCAGCCATTGTGCTAAATGCTCTACTTAAATCTTACTTAATCCTAACAGCATCCCTGTGAGGTAACATTATTTCCTTCTTTTTGCATCATAGGTAACTAGGGCCCAGAAAGTTAAATATCTTGCCCAGAGTCATACAGGCAAGGGAATAACGGAACGAAAGCTTTATCCCTGTCTGGAGCCCATGCAGTTCTGCTACCTCTTTCCTTGTGTCTGATCTATAGGGCCTTCTCAGGGTTTTTTGATACTATCTCTGAATTGTCCTCTTTCTTCTTCTCCCTCTCACGAGCTTGGTTCACACCCTCCTCACTGCATGTTCATTATTTCAGCAGCCTCCTTGCTGTTACCCTTGTCTTTGCCAAGTTGCTCCTGCCTCCACTTCATGCCGCAGGTGCCACCAGTTTGGTCTTCCTGAAATAGTTTTCGCTACGCAGTCACCTGCTCAGGAATGAGACTGGCTTCCAGTTGTTATTGGATCAAGTCCACCTGTCTCTGCTGGATGTCAAACTCCTCGCCTATCCATACTTACCTCCTAGTACATCTCAATGTTAATGTATTTATTTATTCAATAAATATTTGACTAAGGGCTATTGGATCATAAAGAGGAAAAATTGTGGACTCTCCTTCAAAAGGCTTATAGTTTGATAGAAGAAATCCAGAATTCTTCACTTCAGCTAAGTTAATCTTCTTTAATATTCCCTAGTCAAGCAAAATTATTTCTGACTCTATTCATACTGTGCTCACAACTTATAATGCTTTTGTGGCCTTTCCTCTCCACATATAAAATAAAAATTTCCGTAACTTAAGACATAATTACGTACCCCTTTTCTTTCTAGTTCACCTTCTCCTGTCTATAATTCCTTATAATATTTATTGTCTAGACATTTTAAGATTTATATATTAATACCATCTAGTGTCATGTCAGATAATAATTCTTTGCATTTCTATAACTTCTGGAATTTTTATAAAGTACTTTTATGTGCTTTATCTTATTTGAACCTCATAATACTAATGTAGGTATAGCAGATAATGTTCCCATTTTATGGGAGAATAAACAGCCTCCAAGAAGTTAGGTGACTGTTTATACCTATGTGGCAAGTGAGTTATGAGGCTATTCTTAGATTTGAGCTCTTCTGAATTTTTGAAGGCAATGTGGTCTAGGGAAAGAACATAGCCTTGGAAGGCCAGAGATGTGTGTCGTAATGGTGAGGAGCAGTAGAAAGCACAGAGGGATCTGGGTCAGGTTGGTTCTTGTTTTGGCTCTGCTCCTCACAATCTATGTAACTTCAAGAAAGTTGCTTAGTTCTCTAAGCCTTTGTTTCCTTGTCAGCATTATCCCTGGCCTACCTCTCTATCAGGTTCTTGTATTGAACACGTACAATACTGACATTGTTCTTAGCTAACTTTTATTGAGCACTTACTAAATACCAAACACTTTTCTAAATGTTTTACATGGATTATCCTCGCTAATCCTCACAACACCTCTTTGAGATATGTTCTTTGTTATTTTCCAATTGGCAGATGAGGAAATTGAGGAATAGAGATATTAAGTAACTAGACCAAGTTTATGTAGCTACCAAGTAGTAAAGCCAGGAAAGCAGAATGAGTCTAGAACCAGTACTCAGCCATGGTACTATAAAATGATGTTTTTAAAGGTACCCTGTAGACCTTTAAAAGTGCTCTGAACATGTGAGGTCCAGGCTGCAAGGACCTGCGTGGCCCTGCCCACGTGTGTGCTGGTGAATAGGGAGGGGAGGAGACAACATGGAGATTTTGCAGAGGAGGAGAGAAATGGTTTCCTAGGGAGTCTGGGCAGGATTGAAGATATGGAAAGGCCATGTTTCAGGCTGTGGGATATCATTCTACTGTTGGGCTACCTGGCCTGCCTTAGAAAGAGGGCAGAGCGGGGGAAATCACTGTTCTGTCAGTGAGGGAAGTGCCGTGCAGAAAACACAGATATCCCGAGGCCTGGGGGATCTAGATCTATACTGGACCCTGTGGAGCCATAGGTCAGACCCCAGTCCAACCTTGTTGGCTACTTAAGGGGCAGGGACCCTGGCCTGTTGGTTCGTAGCCCATGATAGATGGGTAAGTAAATGAATTGCTATAGTCACATAGCTCCTTGGAAACCTCTCACTATAATGCATAATCTCATTAGATTAAAAAAATAATTAAAAAAGTAATACATGGTTATTAAAGAGTTTTTGTGAAACACAGAAATATAGAAAATAAAACATCTGATTGGGTCTGTGATGCTAGGAGGCAAGGCCCAGACAGAGTACAGGGGGCAGGTGACTGAGGTGGACTGGGTCTTGTGCTACAAGGGAAAGTGGAGCTCTTTGCTTTTGTCCACTGCCTTTAGTAATCCAGTTGAATCTGATACTCTTGGGTTTCAGAACCTCGCCCCTTATAGCAACCAGAAGGGATAAAGAGTGACTGTGGTAACTTTGGCCAGCATAGAGGGGTATGAGGTACCTGGCTTGCTTTGTTATGTGTATGAAGTTGCCTCCATTGCTACCCTTCCTTTGCTGTTTATTGGGCAGGGCCTGGCTCCTCTGGCCCAGTGTGAGATTGAAATCCAGACCCTAATCACATGAATTTGGACCCTGAGTCCAGAGTTTAGAGAGGGGAGCAAGAGAGAAGAACACCAGAAAGAGGTTGAGAGACCCTTATTTTGGCTGTGTGGAGGCCCTAGGCAGCTGATTATTTTGAAATGTTACTTGATGCTTGTGGGCCTGCTGAGGCCTTATATCCTGGGGGTAGCGGGGACAGTGATGGTGAGAGGGTGCAGAGTAGGAGGAATCATCAGGACTGTGCTTCCAGCCCTAGGGCAGTGTACGCTGGAGGTGTGTGCTGAGGGTCTGTGATGTGGGCCCAGCCCTTAGTCCCTGGCCCAGGTGAAGCAGCGGGGCACTAGGACCCAGAGGCTAGCACGGTCCCTGACAAGTCTAGAGCAGCACTAGCGCAGAGTGAGACTCATCAGCTGGCAAGCAGGATTCGGTGTCTCTGGTTCAGGAATCCTCGGGCAGCAGAAGGGGACTTGCTTCTCAGCCCCCATCATTGCCCCCACCCCTAGCCCTGTAGGCCACCGAGTAAGGCCCATGGACTGGGGAGGGCCGTGCCTGACGACTCCTGTGTCTGTCCATGAGGGCCCAGTGCCCTGACCCTCCTGCCTAGGTTTCTACCTTTTCTCTCTGTCTTTGGCCAGCTGGGGGAGGGGGTAGAGGCCGGGTGAGCAACATGGCCCAGAGCAAGAGGCACGTGTACAGCCGGGTAAGTGGCCCTAATCTGGGGTGGCCCTGGGAGGGCTGCTGGAGAAGGCCTGGGTGCCTGTGGACATCATTGCTGTGGGGGCTGGGGAGATAGGCTGGAACTCAGCTGGGCGCACTCCCAGTCTGTGTGTCTAAGGAGCCCTCGAAGCCCTGATGGTGTTAGGCTGGACACCTAGCCTAACACCTTAACTTGAAGGCCTGGAGGGAGGCACAATTGTGAGCCTCTGAAAAGGTGAGGCCTAAGAGAGCCATTTGTACCACAGGGAATACAAGTGACAGTGGAAAGGGAAACAGGTTCCCAGGGTTGGGCCCTAAATGGGGACTGGCAAGACCTGACCTCTAACTCTAATTGGCCCTCAAGCCAGGGGTTCCTGACAGCTGCCAGACTGTCTTGGGGACTCAGAATGGGGTCGTTGGGTCAGAAAGGCCTTATAGTGAAGCTTTTCTTTAGAGCTGCTTTGTTGTTTGTCACTTGCTTTCTCTCTCTTCTGAGATTGAATTTGTACCTACTATGTGTCCACCTGGTTCTGAGAGGCTTATTGGGGTTGAGAAATGGGGAGAGTCTCTGACTTTGGGTCTTGCCTTGATGTCACTGGCAATTCCTTTTATTGTCAGATCCATGAGAGCCACCCTGCTGTCTCAGGTGTGGTTTGGGGTCCTGGAGCCCCTGGAAACTGTATCCTCACCTTCCTCGATGAGCTCTTTGGGGAGGGGAATTAGAGAATGACAGGTTGGGAGGTGTCCTGGCTCTGGCAGGTCTCCCTTCTGAAGCTAAATGGGGGATATCAGAAGGGAGCCCTGTGGAATCTGTAGGACCATGGTATCACATCTTTATGTCTCATTCATCTATTCCTCCAAGGCCCCTGATTTATGGAGTTGTTATTGCTAAAAATGGCTTAGGTGTGATTTTCTTCTAAACCATGGGCCTATTTGGGACCTAATTTCGTATTGTGTTCTGTCATCACGGGTGTGTCAGAAGCTGAGAGATGCCCAAGGACAGTGTCTTAGTCTGTTCCTTTGCCTTGCCCATCTATGGAGTGATAAACATACATTTGGACTGCCGGGCAGTGTCTAGGAGACAGAGTGAGGGACAGATCTTAGGTATCTGATTTACTTGGGCCTGTGTTTTTCTCTTTATAGCAACATAGCATGGGGGAAAGATCTCCTAAGCTTGAGGGTAGAGAGTTGACAGAACAGGACTCCAGCTAGAAAGAAAGGAGTTGAATGTTTGAATGGGCTACAGTGAGACATCCAGGAGTGTCGTGGTGGGTATGTGATGGGGTGGGAGGAGTCAGATCAGGAAGGCATGGTGTTAACTTGAAGGCCTGGAGGGAGGCACAGTTGTGAGCCTCTGAAAAGGTGAGGCCTAAGGGAGCCATTTGAACCACAGGGAATACAGGTGACAGTAGGAGGGGAAACAAGATTCTGTAGGGTCTCCCACTGAATCCACCTGTCTTCCTAGCTCAGGTTCCTGAGTCAGGGCATTGGGCTGTGGGAAGCCTGGTCTAAACTGAGTTATTTGCTTGAACTTAATTTATCTCCTGAGAGGAGAATTAAGGAGGCAGTGCTCCTGAGAAAGCAACCATGTGGTGACATTCACAGATTGATCAATGAATTCTGATTTGTTATAAAATTTAAATATAAGTTCCTAAAAATTCTAGCAGATTCCAGAGGAATTTGGAGAAGTCTTAGAAGATAATATCACGGACGTTTTTCAAGGAGGAATTTGGGGCTCCACCTCACCCTGAGAATAAGATTCAGGGAACTGACTTCTGGTACTTAGTCCAGAATCCTGGCTGGGGCAGTTCTGCGTTAGGGTGCCACCCTTGACCTGAGGCCTCTGACTGTGTGTGTTTGCATATGTCTTTCTTGCAGACGCCCAGTGGCAGCAGGATGAGTGCAGAGGCCAGCGCCCGGCCTCTGAGAGTGGGCTCCCGTGTGGAGGTGATTGGAAAAGGCCACCGAGGCACTGTGGCCTATGTGGGAGCCACACTCTTTGCCACCGGCAAATGGGTAGGCGTGATCCTGGATGAAGCAAAGGGCAAGAATGATGGAACTGTCCAAGGCAGGAAGTACTTCACTTGTGATGAAGGGCATGGCATCTTTGTGCGCCAATCCCAGGTACTCACACCCTGCTTCTGTGTCTATATGTGAGTGTACGTGCATGTATCTGTTGCACGTGCAGTAGATGTGTTGGTACTTCCTTTTCCTGGGCATGGGCATAAGCCTCTGGTTGGGAGAGTGGGAAGTAGCTGGGGAGGGAAGATTGGAGATCCATCCTTAGGGAAGCTGCCCTGTACTCCTGGCTTGCTTGGAGACCAGGGAGTGGCCCATGTTACAGCCATTCTTGATCTGGCTGTATTGAATCTATTCTGTGGCCTCAGATCCAGGTATTTGAAGATGGAGCAGATACTACTTCCCCAGAGACACCTGATTCTTCTGCCTCAAAAGTCCTCAAAAGAGGTAACAACCACCCACTTAAGTTGCCGCCACACATCCAGGAGTCCCCAGGACTTCTCTCCATAACATGGAGCCACAGTGGACCCTGAGATTTTTTTCCATCACTACCATATTCCCTTGTTATATATCGCCCTACCCCACCATGATGTTCTCTGCCCCTACCCCTCTATACAAGCACACACTTTGTTTCTGTTTGCTTTCACAGAGGGAACTGATACAGCTGCGAAGACTAGCAAACTGGTGAGTGGTTTGGGGGTGGGAGGCGGAGCAATAGAGGGAGGGGAAGGAGAACAAGAGGAGGGCTACCCAGGCAGGTAGAAGCAGTAGGTGAATCTAAACTGAGTTAGCCTTCTATTCTCTCCAGCCTCCCTGAGAAGGAAGCTGACCGGGTATGAGTTGCTGTATTATAGTTATAGTAAAGGTGGTAGCAGGGAAAAACTCTTAGGCTCCACAAGTTCAGGGTCAAATGGTGTTGAGTTGGGGGTGACAGGAATGACAGATCTGACCCCAGTAGTATAGCCAACTTTCTACCTTTTGGTATCCAAAGATGCTAATGTTTAAAGGGTCTGAGGGTAGGGATAAGGAAGAAGGTAGAGGAAAAAGGAGCTCTCCTATTGACAAGTGAATGGCAAGGAGCTGGGCCCTCTGTTACCTTTTTTTAGGCTGTATGCAGAGGGCCCTTCCTAGCTCCCCTCTGTCACTCTGTGCAGGGTGTGTGAGGTGGGGCTCCAGACTGCAGCTTCTCTGGGCCAGGGTGTGGACATCCTGGAAGCTGAACCTTGAGGAAACCCTCATCTCTCTTGTCCAGGGCTTGGCAGTGACCTGACTCCCCCTCTTACCTGTGTATGCCTAAGTTGGTCTTAACACCTACGCTCAGGATGTCTGGCCAGCTAATACAATATGATGTCTGTTCTCTAACTCTGCCCTTTCCTACTCCTCATGCAGCGGGGACTGAAGCCTAAGAAGGTGGTGTGTTTACTATTTGTACCTGGGTGGGTGAGGGCTGTGAGCCCCCTCCCCAGCTGTCCTGCATGTCCTTGGGCTGCTGCATGTTTGTGTGTGTGACCTTGGGGCTGGGATGACCAGAGGAAATGGCAGCCTTGGCTTTCAGAGTTCCTTTGAAGTGTGCGAGGACATCGTGCTCAGTGTCCAGGCCTAGGTAGCACTCATTAGTGACAATTTCCCCCTGCCCCAAGACTCCAGGTCATAGATTCCCCAATCAAAGACTATAAGCATTTGACTATAAATAGCAGCAGCATGAAATAGAGCATATACTGGGTTACTGTGGGTTCTCACTTAGCCCGAGCTTGAGGGGCCATGGGAGTGTAGACTGGGGAATGGAAATGGGGAAAGTACCAAGTGAGATGGTCGTGCAAGGAGATAGGAGGTCAGGGAGCAGAGCACAGGAAGAACAGTCCCGAATTGGAAAGCCTGAGTCTTTTTGTGCCTGCCTCTGGGTGGGTGCTGCCATAAACACTCACCCCCACTCTGCCCTATCAGCCTTTCCCTGCCTTCTCCTTCCTCTGGTGGTGTGCCTGAGGCCCACCTCCTACCCCTTGCAGCCTTCCATCAACTGTCATTGGAGTGGGGCTCAACTGTGCCACCCCCCTTCTTAAACTCTTAAATTGCTGCCATGGCCACTTCCTCACACCAGCCCCTGCCATGGACCTCTGCCCAAGCTTTCTCCGACCTGCATGTGCCTGTCCGACCTGTACCTACTGTGCTATATGTACAATACTGTGATTTCCTTGTTGCCAGCCTGTCTCAGGCCTTTGTGACATTGCATGGAGAGCTGCTGGATTGGGGCAGTTGGAGGGGAGAGGAAAACATCTTCTTTTAGACCCCTGATTGATGATGGGTCCTCACTTTGGAGTCATGCCATGGTAGAGAGGACATGCCGATACTCGCTTTGGGGCCTGGCTCTGGGTGGGGATGGGGATGTAAGGAAAACAATGGTATAAAGGTTGCTGGGCCCATTCCAGGGTCATAAAAACTTGGCTTTGTCCCTTGATTATTGTCTCCTGTTGGGGCTCCCATCTCACCTTGGACCACTGAATAGAGAAGAGCATGAAACTATAGTCTGATATCTATGGAGAAGTTCTGGCCATAGCCTGACCTGACCCTGGGCTGGGCCCTATGTAGTGCCCAAATCCTGGGGCTTTGGCAGCTACCTGAAGAAATATGTCAAAGCCCAGCCTAGGCTGCCCGTGCTGCTTTTCTGTACTCACGGTGGAAAGTGTCAGTCAAGTAGCTGAATGCCCCCTGCCCCCCTAGTCTTCCTCACCAATGATTCTCCCAAAGCAGATCACTTAGTATAGGGCCCCTGCTCTCACCCTTGTGGAACAGGAAGCAAGTTCTAGAGCAAAAGAGCATGCTTTGAAAGGGAGGGCAGAAGAGAACCTGGATATCTCAGCTAAGTGCTCAGTTCTTTCTGGAAGCCCTTTAGAGACAGACTTTAACCTGTTCACAATCAGGGGATGGTTGGGAGAGAAGCCCACCCACTGTCATTAGAGCTGCTGCTACCCAGATGGAATGTTTGTTAGAGTTTCTTAATCACTATGTATGCTCCTCAGAGCCAAAGCCTGTTGCTGAAGGGGCGCTCTAGATGTGTGTGCCAGATAAGAGACCATAAGGATGTTGCCAGTGTGTATAAAAGACAAGTAGAGTTGATGGGGTTGTGGGGGCCACAGAGTGTAAGTATTCGACTAATGCAGCAGGGAGGCCCTGTGTCCCCGTGCAGGATGCCCTGGATCCATAAGGTGTCATGTCTGGGATGGCTCCTGGCCTAGTTTTTTGGAGCAAGCTCTTGGGAGTGGGCAAGGGAGGGGAGAGAGGAGCCAGAACCTGTGCTTTGGAGGAAGCATCAAGGCAGGCTCTGCGCATGACTTTGTCCAGTCAGAAGAGGAGGAGGAGCCAGCAGAGCACTGGGCGGTTGCTAGGTGACTGAGGAGCAGTGGCTCCACCCCCACGGAGCAGAGGAGGGTGGGTGCATGACGTCAGGTGGAGCTGGTGCTGCGGCCACTGAGGCTGCCATCAGCCTAAGCTGGCGAACTGGGCCAGGCGCCGCTCCGCCCCGGTGCCTGCCGGAGACTGGTGGTCCCGCTGCGCATCTGCAGGGGCCTCTGTCGGAGCGGCAGCCCTTTGCAGGCTGGGAAGCTGCTGCACCGGGAAGCTGAGGCTGCATTGTTGGGATTTGATGCACTAATCTCCTGTCTCCGCCGCCTTTCCCTCTGTTCGGTCTCTTTCCCTCCCTCCCTTCGTCTGTCCTTCCTCCGTGTGTTTGTCTATCCTCCTCTGTCCCTCCTTCTCTTTCCTCTCCTTGCTTTCTTTGGTTTTCTGCAATGATGAGACAGGCACCGACAGCCCGAAAGGTACTCTTGCTTGCTCTGGTCCTGCTGCCAGGTTGCCAGGGCAATGGTGGCAGCAGGCGGTGGGGGTGGGGGCTGATCGACTTCATCTGTCTACCTGGTTGGGGGAGGAGGGGGATGATGGAGGTGGGGGACAGGGAGAGGTGCGTGTCACTGCCATGCCCCACGCCCTGAGCATTTGCTTCCTGCCCTGCCTGCTTTTGGCTCTGAGTCTGTGTTCCAGGCCTTGTACCCAGTGGCCTCAAAGGCTTGGGCTTCAGGCAGCCTCCACTGCAAACTGGCTCTGGGAGAGTTTCCTGTGGTAGAACCTGGGGAGGCTGGCTCAGGTGTCCCAGTGCCTCTAGCAGGCCTGCCTACCTCACTCAGCCTTTGCTAGAATGCCTCTTGGTTGTTCTCCCAGCATCTCCCTTCCCCCAGAGTTTGTATCAGGGTGCTTTACCAGGGTGGGATGGAGACCCTAGAATAGTTTTGACCAACAGCTATGGAAGCTTAGCCTAGGAGATTAGTCTCCTTGGGCTTAGTGTATCCTGAAAATAGGGCCCAAGCCAAATCTTGTCTTTGCCAGAGCAATGAGACACTGGGTAGCAAGAACATTCTTTGGGAGTTAGCATTAGTTGTCCATTTACCACTTTGCAGTAACCTGAAGGGTTTCCGGATTTGGTTTAAGGCAATAGTTTCTCTATGCTGCTGCCCACCCCCACCTCCTTTCGTACAGCTGGGTGGGGTTATTTTGCTGAGCTCTGGGCCTCTGCTAATGCAATATTCATGGTCCTGACACCTGAGCCCTCTGCTCTAGGGATGGGGACTGCTGCAGGATCTGGTCATGGAGAAGGGGCTTGGGGATAGGGAGGACAGCAGCATTTTTCTGTCTTAGGGACCTTATCTCCCACTTCTGTGCTTATATGACTCTTGTCACATAAGGTTTCTAGGGAGTGCTCTATGGAGTCTAGCACTTGAAGGAAGAGGCTGACCTGGGAAAGTCCTTGGGAGTGGTGGCTGGGCGGGGCCTCTGGCTCTGGGCTGGAGTGGGAGAGGTTGTTCACAGAAGGACTGGTCTCTGGAGACCCTCTCACCAGCTGCTGCCACTGGTCTCCTGTGGCTCAGCCTAGGAGACAGACTTCTGGGATTTCTAGGGTATCTGAAGGGGTGAGGCCTGGCAGGGTTGGTCAAAAGTGGGGGCAGGAACTAAGGAGAACTGGAGTTTCTGGGATCCTGGAGTAGGAATGCAATGATTCAGTGGAGGGAGAAGGGGATGGGATGTGGGAGTGGGTAGCTGACTGTAGCCCCATCCTTGTTACTTCTTTTGCTCTCATTGCTGTCCCTTTTGCTGTCTGTCTTTCTGCCATTATCCTTTCTTTCCTGACTACTTCTCCTCTGGCTCCTGTTTCCTGTCCAGACCACAACTCGGCGGCCCAAGGTGAGAAAAAACAGGCCCCTCTGTGCAAGCCACTGCTGAGTGTACACACACATTTTAGGCATTTGCATGTACATGGGCATGTGTATGATCAAGTAAAAGTTGGTCATAGTGTATCCTAGGTTTTCTTTGAGGGGGAAGAGGGGTTGGGGTGATGACAGGCCTCTTCTGGGAAAATGAGTTTTGACTTTTAGGAGGTTGTCTAAGCCAGTAGCTTGAATGCAAAAGAGAATGAGTGGGGTTGTGGTTAATCAAAGCAGGCTTTCTTGAACAAGGGAATTTTGACCATTTTTGAGGGGAGGGATTGGAAGAGAGGTTAAGAACATGGTAGTGTAGGCTGGGCGCGGTGGCTCACGCCTGTAATCCTAACACTCTGGGAGGCTGAGGCAGGAGGATCGCTTGAGGAGTCAGGAGTTCGAGACCAGCCTCAGCAAGAGTGAGACCCTGTCTCTACTAAAAAATAGAAAGACATTAACTGGACAACTAAAAATACATAGAAAAAGTAAGCGAGGCATGGTGGTGCATGCTTGTAGTCCCAGCTCCTCTGGAGGCTGAGGCAGGAAGATTGCTTGAGCCCAGGAGTTTGAGGTTGCTGTGAGCTAGGCTAACGCCACAGCACACAGCACTCTAGCCCTGGCAACAGAGTAAGACTCTGTCTCAAAAAAAAAAAAAAAAGAACATGGTAGTGTAAAATGTCAGTGGAAAAGGAGGTAAGTGTGTCTGTGAAAGGCTTTGGGCGTGGGTATCTGTGGATAGCACATGGTCTCTGAGTGTCAGCCCACTGGGAGAGCTTTCAGGCTCAGCACTGCTAGGAAGGGCCTCAGGCACCAGGGTTGGGGCGTCAGGGCAGCTCCTCCCCATGTCCCATAGGGGCCTGGGTACTGTTGCCTGATTAGAGCTCCTTTGTCTTGGGGGAGGAAAATGATAGAACGGTTGTTTCAAGGGGGAGTCAAGGGGTACAGCTTTCACCTTGGCCCTTTTACCTACAGGGTCCCCTGAAATAGACCAAGGGGAGGGAGATTTCAGCTTGACTCCCAAAGAGGAGGGAGGGCCTAACGGGTAGAGAGCCTGGCACCTCCACTTTTAGCCCAGCCTTCTCTGGGAGTGACATTGTGGTGCTTTTTTCCCCTGGGGGAGGAGGGCACAGACCTGGAGCAAGGATAGGACTGGGAGTATTAAGAAATTGCTAGAATGATCATAAGTGGGTCATGAGGGGGGGTTCTGGGAAGTAAGGGATTCTGCTCTAAAGGGCAGTGCCAGAGCTGGGAGGAATGTGGGGTCAGTGCCAAGGGAGGAGCCTTATAATCTTATGTCTTCCCCCATCCTTTCCTCCCTCGCTCCTCTGCCTCCCTCCGTCCTCCCCCTGTCCTTTGTCACTTTCTTTCTCTGACTCTCTGTGTCATTTTCTCTCTCCCGTCCACTCTGTTTCTCCATTCTCACTGTGCTTTGATACTCTCTGCTTTTTCCCTTCTCTGTGTCCTTCCCTTGCCATATTTTCATATTCTGTCTCTCTCCCCTTTGCCACCCCCATCTTTTGTTCTCTTTCTGGTCTGCACCTCCCCTCTCTGAATAGCCCACCCGCCCAGCCAGTACTGGGGTGTCTGGGGCCAGTAGTTCTCTGGGCCCCTCTGGCTCAGCATC
The DNA here is from genome assembly GCF_020740605.2 of Lemur catta. Classification (NCBI taxonomy): domain Eukaryota; kingdom Metazoa; phylum Chordata; class Mammalia; order Primates; family Lemuridae; genus Lemur; species Lemur catta. The sequence goes on along the minus strand of NC_059131.1, from coordinate 57,573,810 downwards.
AGCAGGTGAGCTGAGCAGCAGTGAGCCCAGCACCCCAGCTCAGACTCCTCTGGCAGCACCCATCATCCCCACGCCGGTTCTCACTTCTCCTGGAGCAGCCCCACCGCTTCCTTCTCCCTCCAAGGTAAGGACTGGGGTTGGAGTGAAGGAGAATCAAGACACCATGAGGCCTGTGACTTGAAAATTTCCAGGGTTGGCAAAGACCCAGAACTTGGATCATAAAGGGTGGGAACATAGTATATGGATATCTTGCTCCTGACTGAGCTACCCTTTCTTTTCCTGCCCCTCTCCTGTACTTTTCCCATACACACTGTGCCATGGTTTCCTCTCAAAATGTTTGCACACCACTTGCTTTTGACCCTGGGGCTGGGGTGAAGTTTGCACACATTCTTGTCTTGGTTGGAGGAAGGGGTGGGCTGTGCATAGACTGCAGGGCCTCTCCTTTGCAGGAGGAGGAGGGGCTGAGGGCCCAGGTGCGGGACCTAGAGGAAAAACTGGAGACCCTGCGTCTGAAACGGGCGGAAGACAAGGCAAAGCTGAAAGAGCTGGAGAAACACAAGATCCAGCTGGAGCAGGTGCAGGAATGGAAGAGCAAAATGCAGGAGCAGCAGGCAGACCTGCAGCGGCGCCTCAAAGAGGCGCGGAAGGTGGGACTCAGGATGAAGGGGGTGGCTGGGGAGGCTGAGAGACCCAAGGAAGTGTGCCAGAAACTAGACTGAAGCTGGAGCCTGGAACACCCTGTGAGAAAGGGTGGCATGGCGCGTCTCTGTGCTCATACCCCTCCTACCTCTGCCCCGTCCTCAGGAAGCCAAGGAGGCCCTGGAGGCAAAGGAACGCTACATGGAAGAGATGGCTGACACTGCTGATGCCATTGAGATGGCCACTCTGGACAAGGAAATGGCTGAAGAGCGGGCCGAGTCTCTGCAGCAGGAGGTGGAGGCGCTGAAGGAGCATGTGGATGAGCTCACCACTGACTTGGAGATCCTCAAGGCCGAGATTGAAGAGAAGGGTAAGGGGCCAGGAGCTGCTGGGGGCCAAATGGTGGGTGAGAACCAGGCCTGAAAGTGTTAATGGTCTTCCCTAGGCTCAGATGGGGCTGCATCCAGTTATCAGCTCAAGCAGCTCGAGGAGCAGAATGCCCGCCTGAAGGATGCGCTGGTGAGGTAGGGCTGTCTTCACTGCTTGGCTCTGGCACTCATTCTCCTATCTCCAAATGTGTTAGAGCACCCATTGCCCAGTGACTCTGACACATGTTCTCCTTCTGTCTTCCCACTTCCCCACAGGATGCGGGATCTTTCTTCCTCGGAGAAGCAGGAGCACGTGAAGCTCCAGAAGCTCATGGAAAAGAAGAACCAAGAGCTAGAAGTTGTGAGGCAACAGCGGGAGCGTCTGCAGGAGGAGCTGAGCCAGGCAGAGAGCACCATTGATGAGCTTAAGGAGCAGGTCTGGGGAGCCCAGCCCCTCACCCGGAATCCCCCTACCTGATTCTCCTAATGATGCCTCCTCTTTCTAGGCACCTGCCAGCAGCCCTTCTCTTCTTTCCCTCCCTGGAACACAGGTGGATGCTGCTCTGGGTGCTGAGGAGATGGTGGAGATGCTGACAGACCGAAACCTGAATCTGGAGGAGAAAGTGCGGGAGTTGAGGGAGACTGTGGGGGACTTGGTAAGAGAAGAGCAGACCTGTGACTTCTGACCGTAACAGGGTTTTCTGAAGGGACCTGCTGAGAGAGGGAGTGACATATGATCCCTGAACTTTGAGCAGGGTGTATGGTGAGGGGACCCATCCTGGCCTTGCTACCCTGACCCTGCCTTTCCTTTGCTTCAACTACCTGTGGTGTCCCAGGAAGCAATGAATGAGATGAACGATGAGCTGCAGGAGAACGCACGCGAGACAGAACTGGAGCTGCGGGAGCAGCTGGACATGGCTGGTGCTCGAGTGCGCGAGGCCCAGAAGCGTGTGGAGGCAGCCCAGGAGACAGTTGCAGACTACCAACAAACCATCAAGAAGTACCGCCAGCTGACTGCCCATCTGCAGGTGCCTGCCCATCCCCTGATCGCTGCCCCCGATCATGCCAGGACTCCCTCATGACCCAGCTGTGCCTAACTGTCTGTGCTCCCAGGACGTGAATCGGGAACTGACAAACCAGCAGGAAGCATCTGTGGAAAGGCAGCAGCAGCCTCCTCCAGAGACTTTTGACTTCAAAATCAAGTTTGCTGAGACTAAGGCTCATGCCAAGGTCAGGAAAGTGGGTGGGCCTGGGGGGTGGAGTGTTAGGGAGCCATCCTGGGTATGGCTGTGGGCTGACCTGATATGGGGTTCTGGGCTTCAGCTTCCTGGGGGAGGGGGTGCTTTATGTGGTGGTTGGAAGACTCTTGGCCTGGGCTTGGCCTAGAAGCAAGGGACCTGGTGGGGCAAGGCATGGTGGTTCTGAAACTCTCTCTACCCTGGCTGAGAGCCCTCCTCCCTGTGCATCTCACAGGCAATTGAGATGGAATTGAGGCAGATGGAGGTGGCCCAGGCCAACCGGCACATGTCCCTGCTGACAGCTTTCATGCCTGATAGCTTCCTGCGGCCAGGTGGGGACCATGACTGCGTCCTGGTGCTGCTGCTCATGCCTCGTCTCATTTGTAAGGTACGGCCGATCAATCACATGTTCAACAGAAATGTCTGACCACAAAAGGTTTATGATGCAGTGGAGGAGCACAGAGTTAGCAAAGTCATGAGGAATATGTGTCACAAATTCTGTATTAAGAAGGAGAGGTGGGTTCTTTGAGAGAGCACAAAGGGGATCTGATTTAGTTGGGGGCAGGGTGTGACTGAAGGAATAACATTTGAGCTGAGGGCCAGAAGGTGACTAGGAGTTAGCTGGAGGATGATCAGCAGGATAGCATTCTAGGTGGAGAGAGAGCAGAAATGGCAGCTTGAAGTCAGGGAGGAGCTTGGTCCCACTGGTCCCACCACGCTTTCATTTGCACATCCTGAATTCTCACAACCTCCAGTAGTCACATCATTACCCTTTTGCCATGTGAGATTTCCCGCCCATCTAAGAGCTATTTCTGCTTTCTCTCCTGTGTGTGTTCATGCTCCCCACAGAGTTGTTAAGCTCTGTGTCCTGTATGAGTCTGTGTTCTCCATCCTCTGCTCTGAGTCCCAGGTCCCTGGTGCTTCTTCCCACAGGCAGAGCTGATCCGGAAGCAGGCCCAGGAGAAGTTTGAACTAAGTGAGAACTGTTCAGAGCGGCCTGGGCTGCGAGGAGCTGCAGGGGAGCAGCTCAGCTTTGCTGCTGGGCTGGTATACTCGCTGAGTCTGCTGCAGGCCACACTACACCGCTACGAGCAGTAAGTGACTCCTGACTCCCCCGCTCCAGGGCCCTGGGCCCAGGATTGGCTGGAACTGAGATTGCCTGGCAGACCCTGCCTTCACAAAGCCCTTCTTTGATCTCTAGTGCCCTCTCTCAGTGCAATGTGGATGTGTATAAAAAAGTGGGCAGCCTCTACCCTGAGATGAGTGCCCACGAGCGCTCCTTGGATTTCCTCATTGAGCTTCTGCACAAGGATCAGCTGGATGAAACTGTCAATGTGGAGCCTCTCACCAAAGCCATCAAGTACTACCAGGTCTGGGGCGAGAATTCAGGCTTGGGGCAGGAGGCAGGGAAACGTTCACCTGATGGGGGCTGTTGCCAGTGTATTCAAGGTTGTATGTCCCAGGTCAGCTGCTTGAGGCCTGGTTTGCTCTTAGATGAACTTGCATTATAATGCAGCTGCTTGGAGGTTTTGGATTCTCTTTGTACATCTGGAGACCCATGGTGACCAGGGCTCAAAAGACAGTTTGAGAAGAACTCCCCACTCTTCCAGGGCTGACTATTTCTTTTGTCATCCCCCCTCAGCATCTGTACAGCATCCACCTTGCCGAACAGCCTGAGGACAGTACCATGCAGCTGGCTGACCACATCAAGGTGAAGAGTCTGGGCCAGTGGTTGAGTCCCCTATAGAGATCACAAATGAAGGACATCAGATTAAGAGATCAAGCACCCGAGGGCTGTCACATAAGACTGGAACAGGGTCACCAAAGCCAGATTAGTGAAGCCAGAGGACCCACTTGTGTATGGGAGTTGACAGAGGGTAGGGACCTCTTAGAGATGATAATAGGACAGAACGGCTCCTACTGGGGGCTGACAACCACATGCCTCTGTCCTCACAGTTCACCCAGAGTGCCCTGGACTGCATGAGTGTGGAGGTAGGACGGCTGCGTGCCTTCTTGCAGGTGAGAGCACATCTAGATCTATGTGAGCTCCTCTTCTTTCTTAGTCTTCTCATCCCCAGCCCGAATGTTGACTTGGTTCCCATTCATTTTCTTTCTCCTGAGTAGGGTGGGCAGGAGGCTACAGATATTGCCCTCCTGCTCCGGGACCTGGAAACATCGTGCAGTGACATCCGCCAGTTCTGCAAGAAGATCCGAAGGCGAATGCCAGGGACGGATGCTCCTGGAATCCCAGCTGCACTGGCCTTTGGACCACAGGTTTAGGGCTGCGAGTGGGGAAGGGAAGGAAGCTGAGCAGGAGGGGCCTAGCACTTTAAGATCTGGATCTGATCAAGGGACAAAGATGGTTTTGGGGTAGCTGGGAACTGTGGTGCTGGACCCAGGGTGGGCTCCTGACTCTCACCTGTCACACAGGTATCTGACACACTCCTAGACTGCAGGAAACACTTGACTTGGGTAGTGGCTGTGCTGCAGGAGGTGGCAGCAGCTGCTGCTCAGCTCATTGCCCCGCTGGCGGAGAATGAAGGGCTGCCTGTGGCTGCCCTGGAGGAGTTGGCTTTCAAAGCAAGCGAGCAGGTGGGCCTAGCTGGCTGGGCAGAAGGTGGTGGGGGTTCGGTGGCCAGTGTGAGGCTCTCACTCCTGCCCTTGGCTCTTGCAGATCTATGGGACCCCCTCCAGCAGCCCCTATGAATGTCTACGCCAGTCATGCAACATTCTCATCAGTACCATGAACAAGCTGGCCACAGCCATGCAGGAAGGGGAATACGATGCAGAGCGGCCTCCCAGTAAGGTGGGTGGAGATTTCCTTGGAGAGGCTGCAGAGGCTTGGAGGAGCAGGACTTGCAGAGCTGCTGCTAGTTGTGGGAGGGTGGGAGACAAGAGGAACGCATTTGGAGAGCACCATCCTGTCTGGAAGCAAGCTTTCCCCTATGACTGGATCTCTCTGCAAGGCACACATTGGTGATCTCCTTTCTCCACCCCCACCCTCTGCCACCCCATTCCTTAGCCTCCCCCAGTTGAGCTGCGGGCTGCAGCCCTTCGTGCAGAGATCACAGATGCTGAAGGCCTGGGCTTGAAGCTTGAAGATCGAGAGACAGTTATCAAGGAGTTGAAGAAGTCACTCAAGATCAAGGTGAGGGGGAAGGGTAGGGTCGGGATCTAGGGTTCAGAGTTGGTGGGACCCAGGGCAGCCGCGAGTGTTGGGGATCAGGACTGAGATGGCTTGGGGGCTGGGAGAAGTGGGGCCTGTGATCAGTGGGAGCTCTAGTGAGCCCTCAGGGAGTGTTCCATCTCATGGTCTAGCCCAGGTTCCAGGTACCAGGGACCATGGGGAGGATGTTAGGGAACTAGAAGCTCTCTGTCCTTGTTCAGGGTGAGGAGCTGAGTGAGGCCAATGTGCGGCTGAGCCTCCTGGAGAAGAAGCTTGACAGTGCTGCCAAGGATGCAGACGAGCGCATCGAGAAAGTCCAGACTCGGCTGGAGGAGACCCAGGCGCTGCTGCGGAAGAAGGAGAAGTCAGGCATCTTCTCTGGGGCCTGCTTCCTTTAATCCTCCCTCCTGCTGGAGGCTCTCTGCTTCCTCATGCATCCCCCTACTTGGCCTCTAGTAGCAAGACTCTCCCCATATTCCTTCCCTGCTGCCAACCCCATTGTATCATCCCCACCTAAGCCTGTGCTGCCCTGCCCCGGGCTCCTCACCAGCAGGCTGCTCCAAGGACCTCTCAGGACTGAATAGGTGGGGGGGCTGTGGTTAAGGGGCACTGCCCAAGTCCAGATTCTCTTCCACAGAGAGTTTGAGGAGACAATGGATGCGCTCCAGGCTGACATTGACCAGCTGGAAGCAGAGAAGGCAGAGCTAAAGCAGCGGCTAAACAGCCAGTCCAAGCGTACGATTGAGGGGCTACGGGGCCCCCCGCCTTCAGGCATTGCTACCCTGGTCTCTGGCATTGCTGGTGGTGAGTACAGTGGGATAGGAACACTGGCACAGAGGAGATTGTCCTTCTTCCTGTCCTTGGCCTCAGTTTGACCTCTGCCCCCTTGTAGCCACTGCATGTTCAGCCAGGAATGTGCCTGCCCGGTTTCACTCTGTGCCAGCTTCCACCAAGCTTTCACTTCCTCCAAAGATAATGTGCTGAGTTCCTCTAACCAAAGAAGGACATTAGCAAATTGTCACTGAAGTTCAGAATAACAGTGACAGTTGCACTCTAGTGGGTGTCCTTTCTGGGTCTGCATTCTGGCCATTCTGTCCCAGCCTTACATCCCAGAGGGTCGTCAGGCTGGGCTAACTCTCCTGGGGCATCCAGGCCTGCCTGATGCCTGCTCATTGTTCCTCTGCTTGGGCACTGCATTTCCCCACGGAGTTCACATGGCTGCATGCTGTGGTGTGGTCGTCTCTTCCATTGCTGAAGTCTCCCAGTTTTGCTTGGGACTTTTGTTCTGTTCTAGTCACTCAGTATGGTCAGGCCTCCTTATGTGGAGTTCTTCTGGCTCCCAGGCCCAGCCACCTCAGTTTCCTGACTAAGAAGGTGGCTGCTTCCATCTTGGTTCCCATCTGCCCTATAGTTTGTTTTTGTTCTCTCCTCAGTTGCTTACTTACCTTTACCCTTCTCACACCCAGAAGACAAACTCCTGGCCCTGGCATTAAACCTTCAGGGCCTCTAGACTTCCCCTGCTGCTCTTGTTTCTTATCAGCCTACCTCACCTAGATAGAGTGTTGTTCTCATCAATGTCCCCATCACTGCCACCTCCTGGTCTTGGGAGGTGACCAAGCACCTTCTTGACTTTAGATTGCCATGGTACAGACCGCCCTGTGTTCTTTTAGGGGAGCCTCCAGAATCATATTGTTTTAGCACAGGCTCTTTAGATAAACACTGGTTCTGAATTTATGAAACTTCCCACCAAAAACAGGGGTCTTTTGCCTCAGAGCAGTGGAGAAACCTGCAGAGCAAGAGAATGTGTTTGCATTCTCAACTTAAGCTTTGCTGGGTGAATGCTAAGGATGCAGATATATGGTATCTCTGAAGATGGGGTGTGGGGCAGGGAGGCAGGAACAGCCTCATGCCCCAAGTGTGGCCTGCAGCGCACACTCACTTTGCCGTTCCTCCTCACACATCAGATTGTCTCATGGCCTCACTCCCCTTTGCTGTCTTTTACACATACCTGCTCTTCCCCAAAGGCAGGTGGCAGGGACAGGGTCTTGTTGGAGAATGTATGGTGATCAGGAAAAGGGTTTTTCTGTAGGTGGTGTCCAGGATTCCTCTGGTGTGTCCCCCTAACTCCCAAATCATTTAATTCCTCTCTCCTCTTTTCCTGCTTCCCCATGGGCTATCCTGAACACAGAAGAACAGCAGCGAGGTAGAGACCCACCCTACCTGGGGCTTGCCAGGGCCAGTGGGAATTGGAGTTGGGGGAGCAGGGTGATGCTTCCTCCTTGGGAAGCCAGGACTGGCGGGGAGGGGGGAAAGAAGGGAAGAGCAGGCATGGTTCGTTTTTTTTTTAAACCTTCTCCCCTGGGGCTGATGACATTTGTTATGGTCCCCACAGGGGGCGCCCCTGGGCAGGCTCCAGGATCCATGCCAGGCCCGGGGCTGGTGAAGGACTCGCCACTGCTGCTTCAGCAGATCTCTGCTATGAGGCTGCACATCTCCCAGCTCCAGCATGAGAACAGCGTCCTCAAGGTGAGGGAGCCGCAGGGAGGACTGAGGTGGGGAATGGAGCATACCTGCCCCATTGGTGACAGATGGCAGGGGCCTTCTAGCACCTTTTACTGCTATCCCTCTTTTTTCCCCAACAGGGAGCCCAGATGAAGGCATCCTTGGCAGCCCTGCCCCCCTTGCATGTTGCAAAGTTATCCCTCCCACCCCATGAGGGCCCTGGCAGTGAGCTAGCAGCTGGAGCGCTGTATCGTAAGACCAGCCAGCTGCTGGAGACCTTGAATCAGCTGAGCACACATACCCACGTAGTAGACATCACTCGCACCAGCCCTGGTATGTGCGCCCTCCCCCTCAGATGAATAACACACCACTTCCTCTTGGCCCAGGGATTTAGCCCCTGCCCAGGCACCCACACTGCAGAGGCTCTTCCCAGCAGTGTTCTTTGCCGCAGTGTTCAGTTTGCTTGAGTCACCCACTCTCTCTTAAGTGCCTGCCTGTGAGAGGATCTAGTACCTGTACCCCTGACCCTTAATCCAGTACAGCTGCCTGCCTGGGCCTTGGTGGACCTTACCAGCTTTCCCTCCCCACAGCTGCTAAGAGCCCGTCGGCCCAGCTTATGGAGCAAGTGGCTCAGCTTAAGTCCCTGAGTGACACCATCGAGAAGCTCAAGGTCAGCTCAGACCCTGCCCTTCCTTACCCTGCAGAGCTCATTTCAGAGCAGTCACCGTTGGAGCCAGGCACTTGGAGTTCCCTGGGCTGAGCCCTGTGTTAGATGGCACCTTGGGGAGGGGTGGAGGGGAAGGCAGCGTTCTTGCCTCGGAAGCTCACTGTCTGAGTGCCAACAGAAGACAGATTCTCATAACAAAATGGTTGAGCTAAGATCATCTCTAGAGTGAGTAGTTCAGGCTGCAGTTTCTGTCAGGGTGAGGTCATCATGGGGTAGATGGTTGGGCATGGCTTCCCAGAGGCAGCAGAATCTGAGTTGAGCCTTAAGGGATAAGGACTTGGAAAGTAAGGAGGGATGTTGGGGTGGGGATGGGGTTGGAAGGGAGAGCAAAAGTATGGTGATAGAGAGGACTGAGCCCTGGCCCCTGGTATTAGTGTCTCTGAAATCAGGGTGGTCTAGTGCTAGCCTGTGGGGATTCCCTCAATGAACCCTTGTCTTCTTCCACCCGTCCCTAGGATGAGGTCCTCAAGGAGACAGTATCTCAGCGCCCTGGAGCCACAGTACCCACTGACTTTGCCACCTTCCCTTCATCAGCCTTCCTCAGAGTAAGGGGGAGCATGGAGTGGAGGGCGGGATGGTGTGGGGGGCTCAGGTGGGTCCTCCCCCTTCCCGCTGAGTCCGAAGAAGCCTTGGAGTCTCAGGTCCAACAACTGCATATCTTGTGTTATCTGGCCAAGTCTTACTTGCAAGTAACTCAAAAGTGCTTGCAGTGCTTCCAGAAATTCCAATATTTTAGCATATACATAGTACCTTCCATGACTTTGGACACCAGGAGGGGCTCAGAACTCCATTGTCAGACTGTGTACCCCCATTCTAATTTGAAAAATGTGGTCGCCATGGCCTAGGAACTCAAAAGCCTCAGTGTCCTAGGGGCTGCCCTGGTCTCGGCGCTCAGGGACCCCTTCAGTGGCCCACAGCTCAAGTGAGGCCCTGACCTGGGGTCCTGATTCCCTCACCAACCCTCAGGCCAAAGAGGAGCAGCAGGATGACACAGTCTACGTGGGCAAAGTGACCTTCTCGTGTGCAGCTGGCCTCGGACAGCGACACCGGCTGGTGCTGACCCAGGAGCAGCTGCACCAGCTTCACAGTCGCCTCATCTCCTAAGTACTCCTCCCCCCGCTGTCCCCTTCGACCCTCATTCCCCTGGTGCCGCTCTGCCTGACGCACAGCCACCTCGGCCAGCCTGCAGGTAGAACCGTGTGGGCTAAGCTCTTCCTGCCCCATTCAGCTTCACTCCCGTCCTGTCAGTGCCCTGCCCTGCCCTGGGTTCCCTCGTTCCTATCCCTGACCTCGGCCATAATTTGCTGTTTAGCTGCTCCCTCCTTCCTGAGGGTCCTCAGGGCATGTGGGGGGTAGGCTGAGACCCCACCACCAAAGGTTGAGTGAGGTCCCCCTGATTGAGGACTTCACCCCTTGATTAAAGCAACTTCTGCTTCACTGCTTTCTGTGTGGTGTTGAGAGTGGGACTTGGGCCATCTGGCTCAGAGCAGGAGTGGAGGAGAAGGGATACTGAGGAAGCTTGGCTGTGTCAAATTTGAGGGCCCTCTCTGTAGTGACCAGTAGAATGCTGTGTCTCTCAAATTCACGTGCAGTAAGTTACTCTGAGCAAGGGGAAAAGGGCTAGACTTAGGGCCTTCCCTAACTCCATAGATAAACTTATATACCTCACTTTATTTATGGAGTTAGGAGGGCCAGGAGGTTGTAGCCTCTGCCAGCCCTGCCTTTGCTTTCTGGAGCTTCCATTGCTCTTCAGTTCAGTTTTTGGAGCTGGAACAAATGATATAATCACCACCCCAGCCATCTTTCTTTCCCTTTCCCTTCCTTCTTTTTTTTTTTTAAGAGATGGGGTCTTGCTTTGTTGCCCAGGCTGGACTCAAAGTCCTGGGTTCATGCGATTCTCCCGCCTCAGCCTCCTGAGCAGCTGGGACTACAGGTGTGTGCCACTGCGACCTGCCTTCCCAGCCAGGTTTCTGATGTACTGACCAGAGTCTCTGCATAAGATCCAGGGCCTCTCCGAGGGAAAATTTATGAAACAAGGGAAAACTGATGCAACAGACTAGTAAGACAGGATAGAAGATACAAACACTACTGCCAAACTCCACTACAAATTAGTGTTACCCAGGGAGCTTCTTTCAAAAATTTACAGCTTTTTGGGTCTTGACCTAGACCTACTGAAAACACCTCTAGGATTGGGACCCATTAGGCCAGTGAGCAGCACACCAGTATTTGAGAGCTTAGCCCCAGTTTAGTTTCATTGGCTGGCTCCTTGATGCTCTTTTTTATTCCTCTCTTGGGGAAAGAAATCCATCGCAAGCTCCCAAAAAGCTCTAATCTAGATGGAGAAAGAGACCTTTGGCACTTCAGAGCAGCCCAGCTAGGCCAGGCCCTCTGCTTATGTGCTTCCTGTCTTGAGGGGAAGGGGCAGATAGGAGGGGGGGCTCCAAGGTTGGAGCCCAAGGGGCACATTCCCAATTAGTACACTCTCTGGGAATGTCAGTGGGTTGTGGCATTTGAATGCCTGCTCTGTGCCTTAGCCTTTCTCAACTGGGATTCAGAGAGAAAATAATTTGAGTGACTTTCCTCAGTACTCTCAAGGATGGTACACAAGCAATATCATGCTAGATGCCTGGGATGTAAAGTGTTACATACAAGGGGTGCCTTAGTGTGTTGGTGCTTATTCCACAGAACTGGTTGAAAAGGGTTGCTGTGTGTTGACACCAGCATGTTTACCTCATGTCTCCAAATTGGGCTCCTCTAGTGCTAAGGAAATCACAGGCCACACTGTTCTTTCCCTGGGATTGGTTTGTGCTCCTGTCCCTTCTACCCAAGCTACTGACCGCCCTTTTGATTGGTATTTTATTAGATGCTGAGCGCCAAGATTGGGCAACTCCTGGTGGCACTTTGAGAAGAGAGCAGGGCTTTTTCCCCCCATCCTTTTCCCTTGGTGGTGGTTTCTCACCGCTGAACCACTGCTCTCTTGAATGCCAGACTCATTCATCCAATTACTTGTTGTCCTGTGAGTGCCCTACAAGTATCTATCTCAAAGTCAGCCTAAAACCGAAGTCATCTCTTCTGTGTCCTGGATATGACAAGCCACAAACCTGGATGTCTTTGACTCCTTCAGTCTTTAGCTGGCTTAGTTACCCAGACCTATTCAGTTTTTCCTTCGTTACTGTCTCTCAAATCTGTCCCCTTTTTTCGACCCACTGCTAACTTTGTGTACAATGTTTTGCTCTGGGTATGTCAGCAGTCTTTAAACTGGTTACCCTTCCCCTGTTGCCTCTCTTCAACCAGTTTTCCACATTGATGCCAGAGGGACCTTTCCAGAATGCAAACTGGGCCATGTCACTCCCTGGTTTAAATGCTGAAATGATTTCTCCAACTAGATTTTAAAATTTAAATAAAATCCTGAAATGGTTCCTCTAAGTATCTAAAATTTGAAATTTAAATTAACTAGAATGGCACACATGATTTGGGTCCTGCCCGCCTCTCCAGCATCTTCACGGGACTGCTTCTCCCACATGCCTGGTGGTCCAGCGTTAGTGAACCCCTGCAGTTTCCTTGCCGCCCTGTGCTCTGTCAGGACTCTTCCCACCACCCAGAATGCCATCTTCCTCCCTCCCTCCACTGTACCTCCCTGCCCTCACCCTCCCCTTGATTCCTCAGCTGATGTCCTGTTCATTCATGGAGATGGCTCTGGCATTGCCACCTCAGGAAATCTCCAATCCCTGGGGCCTGTTAGGTGCTTCTCTTCAGGAGGCAGCAAAGAATATAGACCTTATTTTTTTATTTTATTTATTTTATATTTTATTGTATTCTTGGATTTAATTGCTTTGTGACATGGGCAAGGTTCTAATCTCTAGTCTGTCTTCTTACCTGCAGGATGGGAATAATGACGCCTTACAGGGTTCTTGTGAAGGCTAAATGAGGAGATGCGAGCCAGCGTCAAGCCCTGTGCCTAGCACGCTGTAGCCTTGCTTCTCTTCAGTGCATGCTCCTACTGCACTGCTTTATGCCAGTGAGCGTCTGTCCCTATCGTAATTGTTAGTTAACTCCTTTATCTCCCACTTTAGACAGATTTGAGAGTTCCTTTAGGGTGACCTTCCATCTCTGCATCCCCCAAAATACAGAGGAAGGGCACACATTTGGGGAGGATGATGAGTTTCATTTTGAACATGAGTTTGAGGTGCCTGTGAGAACATCCAAGTGGAGATGTCCAGTTGACAGTTGGAACCAACGGTGTCGGGAGCTCAGCAGGGAAGTATGGATTGGAGATAGAGTTTAGGGGATGAGTTGGGGGTGTGGCGGTGGTCGTTGAAGGCATGGTTTGGATGAGGTCACTGTCTTAATTCAGGTTACTTAGAAAACCGAACCTGAGGCAAAGCTTAGGTGCTAGTGCTTTGGAAAGTGCAATCCCAGAGCAGTGAGGGTGAGGGAAAGGAGGAGGAGAAAATCAAAGGTTTGTTTTAGTGAGTTGGCCACTGCCTCACAAAGACACAGCCGGTCACTTGCCCATGTGGGTTGTCTCTGGATAGACAGCACAGAAACACCATGCTTGCTAGAACTTTATGTTGGGGCTGATGAAGGGATGGAAAGGAAATTCACCTGCTCTGCCTCCTGCCCGTCCTTCACCGCTCAAAGTTTGTCCTGAGGGGTGTTAGCTCCTCCTTGCTTGCTGGGCTCACACTGGCCACTGTGAAAGCCAGATCCCATGCCCTACAGCATGGCATTTCATCTAAGTCCTGGAGTGGTGAGGGGAACAGAAGGTGGGCACTGGCCTGCAGGAGCTGGTCAGGGCAGAGCAAGGAGCTGGAGAACTGGGAGGCAGGTAAGGCTGAGAGGATCTGAAGCAGCAGGTTACCTGAGGAGAGTGTACAGAGGGAAGGGAGAGGCGGAGTCCTGGGCCACCCTGCAAGGTAAAGAGCCTGCATCCGGAAGGAGCAGCCCCTGCAAGCAGAGAAGCCCAGAGAAAGTGTAGTCCCAGAGCCATGGGAGGAGAGAGAGGAGCTCAGAGGGCAAGTGAGTTCTGGGAAGTGTGCATTGCGATGCCTGATGAGCCAGCCAGAGCAGCCCACAGGACAGAGGGAGCAGAAACAGGCTTGCGGTGGCAAGAAGGGAGCAAGTGGCTTGTGTGCACTACTGCGTCCCAGGTGGCATCTGTTCGTGGGGAATTGCGGAGGTTGGGTGGCCAGGCAGATGACAGTGGGAGTGATTTCTGGAAACTGGGATGTGATGGGATGGTGGGAGAGAGGCCTAGTGAGGTGCTCTGTGTCTTGAGGATGGAGCCACCTTTGACCCGTTCAAACCCAGAACTGCCAGTGGGACAGACCCCAGCAGACTGACTGGCAGGGGCAGGGTATGAACATTCTCAATTCTGTCTCCTAGGAGCCCCTCTCTTTGAGCGTTTTGGGCAGATTCCCAGGGCCAACAGCACCTGCCCCAACTGGAGGCAGCTTTGTGAAGTAAGAATAGGGTTCATATCCCGACTCTCCCACTAAATGAGCTGTCTGAACGTGGAGAAGTTACTTAACCCTTCAGCCTCTGTTTCTCTATTTGTAACTTGACGCCAGTAGCACCTTCCTCAGGTAATCTTCTAGGGGAAGATTAAGTGAGATAGCATGGTTGATACAGGTGCTCAATAAAAAAGCATACCCGGGAGAGGCTGAGATTAAATGAAGAGGAAATGAAATACAAACGGCCACATTCCCAAGACTTACACTTGTGACACAAATAACCATATTTTGAGCCCCAAAGGATGGGTAGTCCTTGGTGCGCCTCGGGTTTCAGCTTGTTTCTGTGGGTGGTTACTATCTTATTTTCTGCCACGCAAGCACTGTTTCCCCCTATTCTTAGCAGGCCAAGGCGAAGGGAGAGTCTAAACCTGGTGGCACCTCTTCTACTCCAGCCCCTACAATTTGAATTCACCTGCTTGGTTCACATTTTCTGTGCTGCACCCTCAGTGGGGAGCAGGGGTGGGGGCAATACAAAGACCTGAATCTGCTGCTGGCTAATTCTAGGGAATGTGCAAGGCCCCAGAGCTAAGGTTCCGTGCTGTCCAGCTTTGGGGCTGAAAGTGAATTAGGAACAGGTGTGCTGTATAGCCCAGGTGCCAAGCTGGAGCGGCTTCATAGCACTCGCAACCTTGGCCCCTGTCACGTAAGCCCAGGGCACCTGGAGAACACAAGGTCCGAGGGTGAGGGGCCCCTGCTGCTTCTCTGTAGGGGTTATGTTTCTTGTAGCTGACTCCTCACCCAGCCTCCCTCCATCTCTGTAGTCTGCCAGCGCAAACAGGCACCACTGCTCCAAGGACCAGAGGGCCTCCTCTCCTCTTCCGAAGGCTAGGGAGTTTGGATGCGGGAATTAGACTCTTTTTCTCAATAGGGGGTGCCAGAGTAAATATATGTTTCTTGCCCTGTATTTTGTTACTTTTTATTATGGAAAATGTTAACATGCAAATGAGGAAACTAGAGTGTAATGAATTTCCATGTACTGTAGTTATCATTTCATAGCTGATCATGTTTTATCTATATTTTCTCTCCTCTCCCCTCTTCCCCAGAATATTTTGAAGCAAATCCTAGACATCTTATCATTTCATGCAAAATTATTTTAGCATCCCTAAAAGATGGAGCTCTTAAAAAAAGAAAACTCCCCATAATATGCTGAAATAAAAAAAAAAAAAGAAAGACAAATATGTCCTTGATACATATAAGTGTTTTTTCTTCTTTAAAGCCTATGCTAGAATGGATAAGAATTGTATGAATTAAAAAATGTTCAGTTAGTACCTACTGTATGCCCTGGGGAGAACTGGTTTGTAAGGACCTTTCAATCTACCTATGAAGATGACAGATAGATTTGAAATGTGAATTTGAAAAAGAAAATGATCATTTATTGAAGTGACTAGTTACAAATAAAAATTACTTGGCAATTGAAAAAAAAAGAAAAAAAGAAAACTATAATACCCTCATCACACCTGAAAAGTTAATTCTTTAAATATCCAGCGTTCAAATTACCCTGATTGTCTTATAGACATTTTGTTTTGTTTTGTTTTACAATATGTTTATTTGGGTAAGATTCAAGACAAAGACAATACACTACAAATAGGTCCTTTGAGTCCACTTTTCCTCCTTATTCTCAGTTACCCTTATTGCACCAATGCAACATGTGCTTCATATGCATTCCTCTTAAACTTCATTTTCAATGTGTTAGCAATTCAAGTACATAATATATTATTATCTTGAGAATACAAAGAACACAACATAGAAGAAGGTTACAATAATAGTGCACTACAGCCCCAAACTCTTGGGCTAAAGCGATCCTCTTGCCTCAGCCTCCCAAGTAGCTGGAACTAAAGGCTTATGTCACCGTGCTCAGCTAAAACACATCATCTCATGGCTGTATTGTTTCCATTACTCAACTTGATGGTCTGTCCTTCCTTGAAGCCCAGATCCAATGTGGGATAAGTATTCATTTCCAGAGATCATTTGGACATCTCAGATACCTGCTTTACCCACTTTAGGTGATTTTGCAGGGAGATATCAACGTCAAAGACATCACCCTGATCCATGAAGACAATGCCAATGAAAGCACTATGCTTGCCCAGTGTCATCCTGGAGCCACATGGCAAAGTAGAAGGTGGGGTCTGTCACTGTCTCCTCAGTGATATCAGTACATTGTTCTACTGGTGCCTGAGCAAAGCGCTGTTCTGATATTTTATACTCAAGTTGACATAGGCAATCTTTCCCTTTGAAGTGATTTAAAAGGTGATCAATCTGGCCGGGCATGGTGGCTCACGCCTGTAATCCTAGCACTCTGGGAGGCCGAGGCGGGCGGATTGTTTGAGCTCAGGAGTTCGAGACCAGCCTGAGCAAGAGCGAGACCCCGTGTCTACTAAAAATAGAAAGAAATTATATGGACAGCTAAAAATATATATATAAAAAAAAATTAGCTGGGCATGGTGGCGCATGCCTGTAGTCCCAGCTACTCAGGAGGCTGAGGCAGGAGGATCGCTTAAGCCCAGGAGTTTGAGGTTGCTGTGAGCTAGGCTGATGCCATGGCACTCACTCTAGCCCGGGCAACAGAGCGAGACTCTGTCTCAAAAAAAAAAAAAAGGTGATCAATCTAAGCAGGTTGGTCCAAATTTCAGCCTGTTGCCACTGTTGGAGGCCTAGGGCAGAATCTGGTAGATGTCAACACCCAGCTCATGCCCAGGACAGGCTTGTACTCTTACTGGGCTCGCCATCTTGACTCTCTGCTCTCCATACCTGTTAAGGCTCCTTTAGTCTTTAAGTTCTTGCTTGCTTGCTTTTTCTTTATCATTTATTTGTCAAAGGAACTATTGCTTAGCATCTAGACTTTGTTAAATTGCATCCTCATGGTGTTAACAAGTTCCTCTGTATTCTGTATTTCCTTTAAATTGTTAGTTGAATTTAAGGTAGTAATTCTCAAAGTATGGTCCTCTGACCAACAGCATCAGTATCACCTAGGAATTGTAGGAAATGCTAATTCCTACCCACCCCAGAGAGGCTGGCCATAAAGGTCGCCATCTTGGTGAGGCTTAGTATCCCATTTCTGTGAAGTCACCCATTGAAGTAGAAAGAGCAAAGCAACTGGGGTGAGAAGGAATGGACTATGGGGTGGGGTAGTGGTTGGCTTGTCTCTTGATGGGATGGAATGCTTGTTATGTCTAGGTTTTTATTTTCTATCAGTGAAAAAAATTTTTTTATGCATAATATCAGACCAAATGGAATAGTGACTTTATGGTTAAACAGTTAACTTAGCTGATTTAATGTACTTTGAAAACTATATCATTACTAATGGTCCAATGTTCCCTGCCCTTCCCCAAGATGTGAGGGGATAAGTGTTCATTCTTTCCCAGTGCTTAGGCCACCAAATCTTGATACTTTCTATTCCACAGAGAGTACAAGTCAGGCTTGCTTTGCCAGAAGAGACACTTCTGATCTTAGCAGAAAGGGACAGCCCAAGACTGGCCACCCTGGCAGGAAATCAGGGCCTACCCAAGCAATTGAACAAGGACCAGTAAGTGGAACTGAACTTTTGTAAACTCGTGGAGTAAACACAACTTGCCTACCAAGTCGTGAAGTCAAACTTTGTTTTCCAAGAACTCAATGAACAAAATCTAAGGTAAATCACTTTTAACTCATCTTGATACTCCTTTGTAAAAAAAAAAAAAAAAAAAAAAAAGTAAAGGAGAAGCTGTATGCATTTAACACACATAGAGGCCGGGCGCGGTGGCTGACGCCTATAATCCTAGCACTCTGGGAGGCCGAGGTGAGAGATCGCTCGAGGTCAGGAGTCGAGACCAGCCTGAGCAAGAGTGAGACCCCGTCTCTACTAAAAAATATAGAAAGAAATTATCTGGACAACTAAAAATATATAGAAAAAATTAGTCAGGTATGGTGGCGCATGCCTGTATGTATTCCTGGTGACTTGGGAGGCTGAGGCAGGATTGCTTAAGCCCAGGAGTTTGAGGTTGCTGTGAGCTAGGCTGACGCCATGGCACTCTAGCCAGGGCAAAAGAGCGAGACTCTGTCTCCAAAAAAAAAAAAAAACCACACACACACACACACACACACACACACAAACACACATAGAACTAAAAACCAAAAATGAATGGATTTTACCATATATAAATTTTAAGTGAATTAGAAAACAACAAAAAGGAGCACTTAGATTAACATATGATAAAACATGACTATACCATGTTCGAGTTTTCATACATATTAACATAGTAATATTAGAAATTCATTTTTTGGTGGAATAAAATCCTCTCTATTTTGGAAAGTAAATAGTTGGATTCCTGTTTTAAATGAAGATATGTTATCTGAAAAAGTAAGAGCCCCATGTAAGTTCGGGGGTTGAGGGGCAGAGTGAAGAAGGGAGAAGAGACTGAAACTTATCCAGTCCGCACTTGATGGACATTTGCGTTGCTTCCAACTTGAGTACCTACAAACCATGCCATATAAACATTCTTCCTTGTTCCTGTGCCCTGGTACACAGTTGCAAAAGTTTTTTAAAGAATGAAATTGCTTGGTCACTTGATATGTATATTTTCATCTGTATTAAAAATTGCCACATTGTCTTTGCAGAGTGGCTGTACTGGTATACATCCCTACCAGCAGGATGGGTCTCTGTGGCTGGATTTAAGTCTGCCCCTTTGGGGAGGGGAGAGGGGGAGCGGGAAAATAAGGTTGAGAAGGCATGAGGAAGCCAGGCAGGGGGAGGCCTTCAGTGGCAATCCAAGGAGTTCAGGCTTTATTTGACTGCTCTGGGAAGCCACTGGTGATTTTGGAACAGGGTACAAAATGCGAAAACAGGGTTTTAGAAAAATGAGTCTTTAAAGCTTTCTATTGTTCTGTTGGCATTGGAGGAAGGAAGGGTGGTGTTGGTGGTGGGGTTGGCTTAGGCCTGCAGCAGGACTCAGGCTCGCAGGAGAGAGGAAATTTGTGGGAAGAGGCCACAAAGGGGACACTGAACAAATGCATGGGGGCAGAGAACTGGAGCATCACAGATCTGCTAGCTCTTGTCCTTAAATTGTCCCGGTAGACGCTCACCACTGCTGGTAGGGGTGTAAACTGTTACAACCACTCTGGAAAACAGTGCAGCATTATTTAGCAAAGATGAAGATGCATATATCCAATGGCCCAGAAGTCCCAAAATATACCAAAGCGAAGCAAAAACAGGCAAACAAAACAACCCCAACAAAAGAAGGAAAGAATTTTCAACAATGTCAGATATAATAGAGGTCTAGCGAGAAAAGAACTGAAAGATATCCACTGACTCTGGCAATTAGGAGTCTGCTGATGAGCTTTGCCACAGAAATGTTTGTGACCGGTAGGGGGCAGCAATCAGAACACGGCGGTTTGAGGGGTGAAGGGTGGTAGGAAAGGAAAACGGTACAGGGCCCGCCATCAGGGTGGTCGGCTGAGAACTGACTCAAGCACACAGAAACATTCGTATGTGATCGAGGTAGCATTTCAAAGCTACCTAATGCCAGCTAAGGTGGCATTAGGGCTGGACAGGGAAACAGGCAGTGTGCCAGCCAACTCCCAGTGGACGCTGGATACAAGCAGGAAGGCACAGTGCTGCGGGCGATTCCCTCCCTACTTCCTCCATTGGGGAGGGGCCTCAGCCTGCCAACCTGCTCCCTTTGTGCATCCCGGAGGGAAAGCACCCTGCCTCACACCTTCCTCTCTCCTCACCAACCCAGGGGAAGCTCACCCTCAAATTCCTGTAGGAAGCAGGAAAGGAAAAAGAAAATAAAAAATATCTGAAATACATGTCCAGATGGTTTGAACAAAACCTGGGTGGGTAAAAACCAGAAGTTTTCATTTGAATGCTTGGCAGTAACGTCCCAACTGTTCTTTCCACCTGTGCTACAAGGCACTCTGAAGCCAGTTATTCTGTTCTTGCACAAAGTCCCATTCCACAGTCCTTCGACTTCAGACACGTTTGCTGATGTTTGTGCCTCTCCACAGAATGGCCCAGCCTATCCTTATGGAAACAAACCTTTATCTCTTCAAAGCTGCCCCGTGCCCAGGGAAACTGCTCCCCACTTCTCAGCATAGTTATGCTGTGTTCTTCCACCTCTCAGGTCTTTATTTTTACAGCTCCTTCCCTCAAGTACCCCATGGTAGTTCTGCCATTCTAAGTCCCACTCCTGTTTATTCATTCACTGTGCATCTCTAAGGCCATTTTCTCCATGAAGCTTTTCTTTAATACTCTGTGCCTAGGCTAAGGCCTGGCCCTTAGACGGCAAGCACTGAACATTTGTGGAGTAAATTAACCCTCCAAACTTACGTGGTTTTTCTTCCTGTGAACCCCTCGCTCCCTTTGTGCTTCTTTTTGGAGCCTCACACTCCTCCGAGTTTGTCTAATCCCCAACCAGCTGGAAAGTTCCCAAGGCCTGAGACTGTGTTTCCGGTGTGGGCTGTGCTGATCTGCCTGGATGAAGGGGTTTCCTGAGTCACAGACCTTCCATGCTCAAACCGAGAAAGTCCCAGGCAACCCGGGACGCACTGGTCTCCCTAGTCTTGCCTGTCTTTGATCGCATGGATTACTGAGAGAAACTAGGATGTAAGTTAATGTGTTGGCTCAGCCATGGCCTCCGAAGTGCTTCCTTCCAGGTCCCAGGTCCAGAGGTGTGGCTTTTCCACTAAGGGAAAACTCTATGTGAACCAGGAATAAAGTGAGGGCTTAACCGGAATATAAATTTCCTGTCTGAAAGAGAAGGTGAACCCTGAAACATGGAGGCTGAAGACCCTCGGAGAAGCCATAGAAGGGCCTGTGGAAGAAGAAGGGCAGAGTTAATCTTCAAATGGGGCTCCCGACCCTTGCTTTTCCTCCTGTCTATGAGTCTGTGAGCAAGTACTGTATTCTCTGAGCCTCAGTTCCAATTCTGCAAGAAGCCTGGGGATGAGACTGCTCTCCTCACAGGACTGTTGAGAGAGTTCAATGAGGGTGGGTGTGTGTATGCACCACGCCAAGGCCTGGCGCCTGGAGGTGGCCCGACTTCCCAGCATGCTCCTCTTCCCTGTACCCCTCCTTCTTCTCCCTTCCCACTCACTGACTCTCTCTTCTTGCTCCCACCTCCCTCCAAACTTCACATTTTCCACTATTTCTTCCTCATCATATCTCTCCTGCCTACAGGTAAAGAATTAATAAACAAGAGGCCAAAAATCAGTATAAAAGCTAGAAAAAAAATCACAGAACATGCAAAGTTTTTCTTGCAGAGTTTGGTTTGTTCAAAGCCTTCATTGTTCCCCTTGTCCATATCCTTCTCTGAAGAGTCAGGATTTGGGGTCTGCAAAGCTGTGGTGGTTGTGGTGGGATATGGAATGTTCCCCTTATTCTCGGGCCCATGGAGAAAAGAGGCGAAACGTCTGCCATCTTTCCCGGGGACTACCTAATGAAAAGAACTGATTCTCCCCTGGCAAACGCCTGGGCTGTGTTGTGCTGGGACAAGCTAAGCAGGCCATAATAAACCTCCCTAGGACGTGCTGATTAGATAAACCAATGAGAACCATTGAAGACGCAGATGTTAGATTAAAAAACATAAAACAAATGTTACTTTTACAGTGTCCATGAATAGACAAAGACTTTTTGGTTCTAAAATAGATGGTTGGTGAGGCAAAAGAGGAGGGGCTACGTTAATAGCAGAGGTAGAAAAAAGAGAGGTGGGTGGGTTCCAGCTGGAAGACCCACCCTAAAGGGATTGGACTCAGGGCCCAGGAGCCACGGGCACTGCACTGGGGGTGAGTAGAGTGGCTTTTAAATATATGGAGTTACAGCGTGGTTGTAGGCTCTGGTTTGGGGATGTGAGTGGAACAAACAGAGTGGCATAGGCAGGAATTCCGAGCCCATCCAGGCCCAGGTGAGAATCGTATTGCTTTTTGCAAAAGGCCTGTGCAAGATTTAGAGCACAAAGATAAGGGGCAATCTTTCAGATGCAATAGAAACCAAAGAAATATAGTAGAAAAGAAGAAAGAAAAGATTTTTTAAAGATGAAAGAATGTTTTTTAAGAAGAACAAAAAATTAAAAAAAAAAAAAGAAAAGAAAAGAGGCAATCTGACTGTTTAAATTAATCTATAACTATTCCAACATAGTAAAGAACGAGTAATAGAATGACGAGGTTGTCCTGCAGTGGTGTTGCTGTTTTGTGCTCCCCTGTCCCCCTACTCTAGTCTCCTCTCCTTTGGATTGGGGGTTGTGTGTGTGCACATCTGTGCAACGTCAGACTTCTACAGTGGGGGGCTGAGCCCTGTATCTAGTTATATTCTCTGCACGGAATTCTAACTACCCCTCTTAAATCCCCCGTGTTTGAGCCATGGAAGTCACAGTAGGGGGTCTTATGTCTATTTCATGCTTCTTCCAATTCAGTAAAAGTGGTTACAGCACCTTCCTCGAGTCTCTTAGGAGTCCAGACAACATGGAATGCATATAAAAATCCCCACTTCAACTCAGCTTTCTGGCCCAAAGACAGCATCCTTTTACCAAGGATCTACTCCTTGGGGTCTGAGGGAATGAGAGGGAGGGGATACCCGAGGAGCCAGGGAGCCAGTCCACATCCCTCTCCCCAGAAGCAATGAGCTGCATAGTTCTTATGTATCAGGACTCCTGGGATCAGTGGGCTTTCCAGAAAAAAAGTCACTCAGCCCTTGATGAAAATCTGACTGAGAAACCCAGTGTCCTTAGCTTTGTGGGCTTCCGTCCCTGAGAAATGGTGTTTTACCCTCCCTCCAAGCAGATGTCCTGGGATTTGAAATTCAGGGAGCTCATGAGCTGAGGGATATTCCCAGGAGTACCCCGAAGACCAACTAGCTATGCTCTTCACCCCTTTATTTTGGGTGGACCAGTCTAAGGAGAGTTATCCTTCCCTGTCCACTGAAGGTGCTCAGTGAGTGGCCTGTCGCTTGACTGAATGCCTGCCTACCCACAGCCCCTCCAGTCAAGTGTGTCTTCCCGGGGAGGCAGTAACTAAGCACTTAGTCATGGAGACGCTCCAACCTCTCTTGTACCTCCGCTGCACTAGAAACAACAAAAGAGATACTTTAGCACAAACAAGGCTGTCACAAGAAAGGGAAGGTAGAGCGTGTTCCCCAATGTTACCATTCCCCAAGCCAGATTCAACTGGTCTTGGGTTTCCTTTTCTCAACCTTCATCTGCAGAAAAGTTTGCTTCTAGAGCTACTTGAGATTTACTTCTCTATTTTAAGAGTTGGGCTCTGTGCTGCTTCTGCTAATTTATTATCTCAGAAGTACATAATTTGGACAATTTTATAGTATATAGTTTTGAGGACAGGGAGCCCTTACTCGAAAATGGACTCAGGTTGGTTTGAAACCCAATATGTCATTGTCATGCTCACTTCTGGTATCACAGGATGTAAGCTGGGTCCAGCTAAGCCCTCTTGTGTCTCAGCCTTCTTCCCCTTACTCCAGAATAAGGGCAACTCTAACAGAGAAACAGAAAATGGCCAAGACTGATTACTGCCCTGCTCTGTGCCGGTCCCGGTATAAGCACAGTAATGGCTCGGTGCTGCCCAATAGTCAGCAGTTCAGCAAGCAGCCATGTCAGCGCCTATTGTATACATGCGAGGCATTTTGCTAGGCTTTGGCAGCCATATTCAGATAAATAGCACCTGAGCCCTGCCCTTAGAGAGCCCACAGTCTAGTAGTAGACGCAAGACACATGAATGTTAATTAACAGAAGATAATATTGTGCAACTGTTCCATTGAACAAGCATGACTCATGGGGTAAAATCAGAAAGCAACCTCATTTTTGCTCTTTTAAATTTATTCTGTGGGGCTAGATCTTGCTCTGCCTCTGAATGAAATTTAGGCAGGTCACAAGATTGTTCTGGCCACCCTTGGTCTCAGTGTCATTTTGATAATTATCATGTCCCATGTGATTATCCAGTTTCAATCCTGATTTAAAGTCGAGGCCTCTCCGCGTCTCCAGTCTGGTGCTGCTGAGGAAGGGAAGCCCACGGTGGACGGTGGTCTGGATGGGGTGTGCCTGGTTTCCACTCTTCCTCACTCATTCAGTGAACAGCGGTCTCCAGCCCCTTCAGAGTTGTTGCCTGGGAGGCAGAGAGGTGAGGGGGGTAGGAAAGCTCTTTCCACATGTTTGTGATCACCAGCCTCACCAGGGGCCTCTGCGGAACCTGGGGATTCTTTTACAGGTCCGTGGTGTGACCCTTCTGTCACTCCCCTCACAGGCCAAGCTTTTCCACCCTGTCAGAATCCACCCCACACTCTCCCCCACTCACCTCCTTCCTTGAGGTCAGGTGGGAATTCCTCCACTTCCGCCCTGCCTGTCATCCCTTCTTTTCCTTCCCCCCCCTCATCCTGGATGAAGCTGCTTCCTCTCCGGTCCTGGTTCAGCCTTCACAAATCCCCAAAACGCCAGCCCGCCCAGCAGTGCAGGTCTGCCTGGCATAGGAATGCCCGAATTTTGAGGCCAAGAGTCCTTTTCTGGATAGGACTGTTCTTTGTCGTGGTTCATACAATACAGCTCTTTGTATTATAATTAATCTCCACATTTAACATAACTCTAATCAAGGTAATAAAGGAATATTTTTATTCTTAAAATTATTTCTTTTTTGTGGTAACATAAACATAACATGTAAAATTTACCATTTTAACCATTTCTGAGTGTGCAATTCAGTGGCATTAATTACATTCACATTGTCATGCAACCATCACCACCATCCATCTCCAGAACTTTGTCATTGTTCCCAACTGAAATCTGCACCGTTGAACACTAACTCCCCATTCCCCTCCCCCAGGCCCCGGGAACCACTCATCTACTTTCTGGCTTCATGAATCTGACTATTCCAGGTGCCTCACATAAGTGACTCATACAGTATTTGTCCTTTTGTGTCTGGCTTATCTCACTTAGTGTAATAGCCTCAGGTTCATCCATGTTGTGGCATATGTCGGAATTTCATTCCTTTTTAAGGCTGAATCACGGTACATATATATCACCTTTTGTTTATCCATTCGTCTGCTGATGAACATTGAGGTTGTTTTCACCTTTTACCTATTGTGAAGAACGCTGCTGTGTATATTGGCACACATCTATTTGTTTGAGTCCTGCCTTTCAATTCTCTTGCGCATATACCCAGAAGTGGAATTTATTTAATTGTTCTTGAATAGGGAAGACATCTGTACAGTGGACAATATAAAAGGTACAAGAGGTCATTCAGTTCCTTGAGCCCCTGCTCCCAGTTCCCCTCCCAGGAAGCATCACTGTAACCAGTTTCTGTGACTTCTTCCCTGGAGAGACCACGTACGCAGGAGCACACCCCATGCAGGAGTGGTGGCAGCTATAAGCACTCTTCTACATTGTGCTTTTTCCCCACTTAACGGTATTTCTAAAAGATCATTCCAAAGCCCTGTTTTAAAAGTATGCTCATTCTATTTAAAGCTTCATGGAGCCTGGGCAACATAGCTAGACCCCATGTCTACAAAAAATAAAAAATTAGCTGGACATGGTGGTGTGCCTCCTGTCATCCCAGCTGCTCAGGAGGCTGAGGAAGGAAGATCCCTTGAGGCCAGGCATTTAAGACTGCAGTGATCGTACCACTGCACTCTATTCTGGGCAACAGAGTGAGATCCTGGCTCTTAAAAAAAAAATCTTCATGGTTTTCCAAAGAACAGACAAAACTTGTTTGTTTTTTTTTTAAAAAATCAGTCTCCTATTGATGGATATTCAGGTTGTTTTCCAATGTTTTGCCATCACAAACAATGCTGTAATTATAAACAGCTGGCATTTCCACCATGTGCCAGGCCCCAGTTAAAATCCTTTCTATGTATCATGTCATTTAATTCTCACAATAACCCTCTGACACAGTGTAAGGAGGCGAGTAACTGCCCCAAACCACATCTCTCTCTTTTTTTTTTTTTTCTTTTATGAGACAGGGTCTCACTCGTTTGCCTGGGCTAGAGTGCAGTGGTGTCATCATAGCTCACTGCAACCTTGAACTCCTGGGCTCAAGTGATCCTCCTGGTTCAGCCTCCTGAGGAGCAGGGAGTACAGGTGCATGCCAACATGTCTGGCTAATTTTTGTATTTTTGTAGAGATGAGGTCTATGTTGCTTAGGCTGGTCTCAAACTCCTGGCCTCAAGTGAACCTCCTGCCTTGGCCTCCCAAAGTGCTAGGATTACAAGTGTGAGCTACTGCACCCAGACTACATATCTGTTTTTGTCCACAGGTGGGAGTGATTCTGTAACATAACTTTCTAGATGAAGAGTTGCTGCTACCAAAAGGTATGTGCATTTTAAAGTTATGTAAATATTGCCGAAGGGGTTCCACCAAGGCTGTGCCCATCTGCAGTCTTGGCAGCAAATACGTGTGTGAATGCCCATTGCCCTCCACTCTCACCGGTTATGGAATTTGCCAATCTGAAAGGTGAAAGATGGTATTTCATTGTAACTCTAATTCACTTTCTTTTTCTTCAAATAAGTGAGGTTGAGCATCTTTTCAACTGGTTAAAGGCCATTTGTTTTACTAATGGGGTTTTAAAAACTTGATAAAATGAATGATTCCACTGTTGATCTAGAAGAACCTCTGAACAAGGTAGCCTGGATTCCTTTAATTTTTATTTTATTTATAAACTTTTTTTGAATAGATAATACAATCACAAGATTCAAAATTCAAAAGGACTAAAAGGGTAGCAACAACCCCCCTCTTCCCTGTCTCTCCCCGGCCACCCAATTCCCATTCCCAAATGCAATCAGGACTCCATTTCCCCCACCTGTGCCCATGGTGATTACTACACGCTAGCTCTGAGATATTAAGTTCAAACATCCCAGTCTGACCCCACCGCTGTCCTCTCAACTCCACCAGCACTGAACCTCCAACCTCACCACCCGCCCCGTACCGCACCCTCCTTTCACCCCAGGGGAGGTTCTCTGTCCCTGTCCCGGAAGGCTCCACGTCCTGCCCCTCTGGCCTCCAGCCTGCCAGGAACGCCTGACTTTCTGTTTCACGGTAAGAAACAGAGTCGGTTTCAGAGTCGGCTCACCCATGGGATCACTCTCATTTTAAAATCTTAAGCAGAATAACCACGTAATGTATTGCCCTGACTGGAACCTTTTGCGAATGACAGTGGCGCACTACCTATAATGAAGCCAAGACAACAGGGGCAGATGGTTACCGACCCAGGCAAATCTGGACGCAAGTTCAACCCCACTCTTGAAAGGGACAATCACATTCAATTTCAGGGTAGAAATAAATAACATGCGCTGAACCCAACAAATAAGTTGTTGTCTTTGTCTACTGCCCAAGATTCTCTTCTAAATTGATTTTTAAAATAGTGATTTCCTTAACACATTATCTTAAAAATCTACCCTTTAGAACACCAGTTTTAGCCCCTAAACTCAAGTGTGGAAGAAACATCAGTTTATTTCTAAAAACTCTCTTTTATCTATATTTTGAGTCCCCATTTTAAAAAAGTTGCTGACAATGCCTCCACAGTTTCTATTTTGGGGTTGGGGTGAGGTGCAGTGCAGGCTTCTAGACTCTCAGGGACCTACCAAGTCCCCTACCCTTGAGGCCATCTGTCCTTGTCCCACCTGGTCTTTGGTCATTGGTGCCTACAGGTTATTGTGGAGGTCAAAGTCTCTCTCCGCCCCTGAATACTGCCCCAGCAAGCTTGCCTAGGGGCTTCTTGGCCCCAATACACCCAGCAGCCATTCTCCTTCTCCCTGGGAAGCAAGACACGGGTCCTCTCTGTTCTCCGACCCACAGACCTGTGAGGGATGTTGCCTTCCCCCTGGAGCTCAGCCCAGGGAGCAGGTCTCCAGGACCCACCAGCATCAAAGTCTCTCAACTTCCCTCCAGCTCTCGTCTTTGTCCTGGGGAACTCTTGTTGGATGAGGGGTAGGGGATAGCCTTGACCTTTCTCAGTGGCTATTTTCTCCCATACTTTGGTCTAGGTCTAGGTCAGGAGTCTTTTCTACTCCCCTAGGGGAAGAGGCTCCCTTACCTCTTCCTCCTGTTTTCATGCACCCTTCCTGGGGCAATGAGCGTGAAATGGTAGCTACTGGAATAGGGAAAGGGGAGGAGGTAAAGGAAGTATCAGGCTGGAGGAGGCATTGGCTAGTATTTCAGAATTTTATTTTGTAAGGCATGTATAGTCTTATATAATATGTGCTTCCTGGCCAGGTGTGGTGGCTCACACCTTTAATCCTAGCACTCTGGGCGGCCGAGGAGGGGGGATCACTTGAGGCCAGGAGTTGGAGACCAGCCTGGGCAAGATGGAGATCCTGGTTCTGCATAAAAGAAAAAAATTATCTGGATATGGTGGTGCACACTTGTGGTCCCAGCTACTCAGAAGCTGAGGCAGAAGGATGGCTTGAGCCCAAGAGTTTGAGGTTGCGGTGAGCTATGATGACCCTGCTAGGGTGGAAAACTTAGTAGGTGCTCACAGCGTGGGTGGAGAAAAATTTCTCACACAGAGATTAGGATAGAAAACTATAAAATTTGTTTGATCTTTTTAGAAGGAGAGAGAGTGAAAAAAAAGAGAAAGAGACAGAGAGAGAGAGAGATGGCCTTGCACCCAGAAAAGAGAAGGTAGGTGTGCATGCTGAGACCGAGTGGCTTGCTGTTTTTATGGCGACAAAGGGAAACAAAAAAGAAATAGTGATTGTTGTCAGTTGATAAGGCTGTGGAATAATTAGCAGGAGGCAGCTGCAAGACTTCAGACTGTCTGTGGTTCCTGGAGACCTGGTTATCTCTGAGTTGTAATCAGGCTTATTGCTGGGGATATGATCTCGCCCCTGAGATATGGCCTTGTCCCTGAGATATGGAGTCGGGCAGGAAACTGAGGCCTGGAGTTTGCACCCAGCTATCTAGCCAGGAACTCCTCAGGAACTCTTTGAGGCTATACAGAAATTCTAGAAGGCAGTGAGCTGGTGAATGTAAAGAGAAAGATTTATATGTCCCTTCTGTCTGTTCTGCTCTTTTCAGATGTTGTGAAAATGGAACCCTGCAGGGTGCCTGTGAGGGAGGGGGGAGGGAGGGAGAGAGCGCAGAGAGAGAGAGAGCTGCAGGGTGCCTAGCAGCTGGGGAAAGAGCAGAGAGAGCTCATAGGATTGATCTTTAGCTGTTATTGGGGAATTGTGGGATTAGATATTTTCTTGTTATTTTTGCAAGGCCACCCTGCACTCTAGCCTGGATGATAGAGTGAGACCCTGTATAAAAAAAAAAAGACGTGCTTCCTGCTGTAACTATCACGATCTTACAATTTTTTTAGATCTTGTAGGCAAGCCTCCCTACCTGCATGGGCCGGCCAGTTCAGCCATTTAGCAGCTGTGCGAACTTGGGCAAGTTACATTATCCTCTCTAAGCTTTAGTTTTCTCATCTGCAAATGAGGATAATGACAGTTCATATCAATTAAGTACTTACATTTGCCAAGCACTGCTCTAAATGTTTTGTGCATATTAGCTCATTTAGTCCTGCCCATAAACCTGTGAGACAGCTACCATTATTTCCATTTCACAGATAACGAAACCACATCTCACAGTTGTACACAGCTTGCCCAAAGTCATGTGATCTGCTCTTAACCACTGCCCAACCCTCTCCTTCATAAATACTAATGACTCATAGGATTACTCTGAGGATTAACTGAGGTAAAGTTTGTAAACCTCTCAGCCCAGAGAGAGCACATAGTAAAAGCTCAATAAAGTCGAAGCTATTACTGTAGACATGATTTTTTGGTCATTCTCATCCAAAATGCCCTTGGAATTATATTTAAAATGTATATACATTTCTGAATATTTACCATATTTGCCCTATTCAGTTTTCCCATCCAAAAATATGGTGCCTATTATATGTTTCTTTGCAAAGTTTTATCATATAGCCTCATCTAAGACATGCATTTCTAGGCAAGTTGATTTCTAGATGTTTTAGGGTTTTGTTACTATTGAAGATAAAATCTTTCCTTCCATTGTATCTTTTGCACAGTGTTGGTGTCCCCAGGCTCTCCTTAATGCATCACCTCCCAGACGCCTCCAGAGGGGGCCTTTCCACAGCCTTTCATTTTAGGCTGATCACTGGGCTCACCTGGTGACATGCCCTCTAATACAGGATAAGGCCCAGGGTGAGGGGTGGCTCTCCTGGGTGGCTCAGGTTGCCGAGGGGACCATAGCAACTGTCCCCTGGCCCAGCGAGTACAGCCCGGGGGCGGGGCAGGCCGGGGCCAGGCTGGCTGCAACCCGCTCTGCGTCCATTTGAGGCCTGGCTAGGGACGAGTTCCCAGGTGTCCACACTTCCTCCCCAGCTCAATGATTCCTACTTGTGTTTGGCAAATGATGGCTCCAGTGGCAGCTTTGCCAGAGGCCCAGGTCGCCTCCCTGGGGGTCTGGCCCGCTTATGCAGAGGGCTGTCAGCCAGCAAAGCGTCATTCTTCTCTGTGGGAAATATTAATACTTCACCTGCGGCGTCCCCAGCAGCGGCTCTCTGCCTGCCTCCACCGCTGACCTCCAGAGGGCAGCAGAGAGCGAGGAGCGGAGAGAACAGCGCGTGGCTCCCGGGGACGCCGCAGGGACCGCTCCACTCCCGCAGGCTGCGGGGACACCCCTCATCCCCTGCCCATCCTCGGAATAGACGTCCTGCCAGCTGCCCGGAAGTGTAATAATTATAATAATATTATTAGTTAATACTAATTATTCCCTATGGGCCAGACATCTACTTAAGATTGCATATATTGGCTGGGCGCCGTGGCTCACGCCTGTAATCCTAGCACTCTGGGAGGCCAAGGCGGGAGGATCCCTCAAGGTCAAGAGTTCGAGACCAGCCTGAGCAAGAGCGACACCCCTGTCTCTACTAAAAGTAGAAAGAAATTATATGGACAACTAAAAATATATATAGAAAAAATTAGCCGGGCGTGGTGGCGATGCCTGTAGTCCCAGCTACTTGGGAGGCTGAGGCAGGAGGATTGCTTGAGCCCAGGTGTTTGAGGTTGCTGTGAGCGAGGCTGATGCCACAGCACTCTAGCCCGGGCAACAGAGTAAGGCTCCGTCTCAAAAAGAAAAAAAAGATTGCATATATTAGTACATTGATTTAGGTAACAACCGTTGATGTAGATATGATTAAAATTCCCATTTTTGCAGTTAAGGAAATTGAAGTGTAAAAAAAAAAGTAACTTACCAAGATCCCACAGGTAGTGGAGCCAGGATTTGAACCTAATCATTTGTGAACCAGGGTCTATTCTAGGTATCAGAGATAGAACAAGACAAAGTCCCTGCCATATTAGATGAACAGACAATAAATGAACAAATACATAATATAGTTTTGGCTAGAAATGCCATTTAGACAAGCAAAGCAGAGTTAAGGACCAGTGAGAGGCATTTTAGATGGACGGGTCAGAGAAGGTGTTCTTGGTAGATGGCATTTGAACAAAGAGTTGAATATGTGAAGGAGCAAGTCATGCTGAAGGTTGGGGAAACAGTAAGTGCAAAGGTCCTGAGGTGGAAATGCGCTTGAGGTGTTAGAGGAACCGCCAGATGAGCACTGTGGCTGGTGCAGAGGGAGCCAAGGCCCCAGGGCACAGCAACGTTGGAGGAGTAGGTAGGGATGGTGAAGGGAGAGGTCCATCCACAGCAACACCTGGGCTTGGTCTCTTATGGTCTCTCAGCTTCTTTAAGATATCTCTCATCTTTTTTCGCCTCCCTGCAGAGTTCTGACACCATCACAGTACGTTCCTTTCTCAACCCTGGATACGGTTCAAAAGCAGCTAAAGTGGACAAGAATCTGGGGCAGCCAGAGTTGTACCACCTGCCAAAGCTTGGCACAAACAATCTGGAGGGCAAAAATTGCACATACTAGAGTGAGTCTCGCCCAGCTCATGGGGAACTTCTTGTGGGTAAAAATTTTAGATAAAGCTTCAGGGGCCCCAAATTCATCTTAGTCCCACTAACAAGGGCCTAAGCCTTGCAGGTCTCTCCAGGATGGAGACCTTCTTCTCTCTTCCTGGAACTTTGCCCCCATGCCAGGGTGCTACGTCAAACCTGCCTGAACCCTGGCTGGATGGTAAGCCCAGGTGGGGTTCAGATGGCATTTAGCCAGCAGATGGAAAAGACTCTGTCTCTGTGAGCAGCCGCCCTTGTCTGCCAGGTATCCAAGGGAGGCTACATGGAGGCACAGAGGTCAAATGCTGCAAGTTATAGTTGTTCCTCTGTAGCCACGGTGGGATTGTTTCCAGGATCCCCGGGGGGATATGAAACTATAAGAATGTTCAAATCCTTTACATAAAATGGCACAGTGAACCTACACACCTCCTTCCATATACTTTAAATCATCTCCAGATTACTTATAATACCTAACACAATGTAAACGCTATGTAAATAGTTGTTATACTGTATTTTTGTATTTGTATTATTTTTCATTGTTGTATTGTTATTTTTTATTTTCATTTTTTCCAATATTTTTGATCTGTTGTTGGCTGGATCCGTGGATGTGGAACCCGCAGGTATAGAGAGCCCACTGTACGAGAATCTTTGGCTCCTCCTCTGGGTAGATCCCTGGCGAGTGAGATGGGCCCATGTCAAGTGCTCCTTTTGCTTAGGTTAGAGCCTGGAACCAGAGGAGCCTGAATGGTCTAATCCAGGATTTCTTGACCATGGCACCAATGACAGTGGGGCCAGACTATTCGTTGTTGTGGGGGCCATCCCGGTAGGATGTTAGCAGCATCCCTGGCCTCTATCCACTTGAGGCCAGAAGTACCCTCCCTCCAGGAGTGACCGTCGCCCCGGTGTAACCAGAAATGTCTCCAGACATTGCCAAAGGTCTCAGGGGTAGGGTGTAGTGGGGTGGGGAAACATCTCTGGCGGAGAAGGGATCAACCCTTTCCCTTTCACCCAGGCTAGCACAGGGGTCTCAGCTGTTCCCTCTCTGGGGATGAGGCAGGATTGAAAGCAACCCCCCAGCATTTACTCCACTGCCAAAGCCAGCTTGGTGGCTGGCTTGGCATGTCCTTGGTTGTAACATGGAAGGTGACCAGAGGGCAGGGAGAAGAGAGAAAAACGGTGGCCAGATCTTCTCTCAATGCTTTTTGGCTCATGATACTAAACTATGAGGAAGGCCCGGGATGGAGTTGGCTGTGGACATCAGGGGCCGAAGTCTCCCTCTCCTCCCCACTGCACACACGTACACACACACACACCTCTGCCACTCTGTATGTTGCCTTTGTCTCTTTCACTGAAGACAGGCTTTCTCCGGAGATGAAAGAGAGCTTAGGGCAGGAGAAGAAAGTCAATGGGTGGGCTGGTGTGGACTAAGAGATGGGCAGGGCGTGAATAAGAGGTTACTAGTATCAATGAGGGAAGAGAGGAAGGCATTCATCCTAAGGTCCTGACCAGAAGGGAAGTAAATGAAGCCATGAGGGGCTGGTATATGGGGAGAAGAGGAAGATGTCTGAAGATCAGAGGTCTTCAGCGAGTGGAAAAGCAACCATCGATACTCGCAACCTCTTATTCATGCCCTGCCGATCTCCTGCTCCATCATGCAGGAGGACTTCTAACTCCTTCCTCCATTGCCATCACTCCTGCACATCTTCGTCTACACCTCACACCCCCATCTATGGCTTACAACCCCATCTATACTTCACACCCGTATCTATGCCTCACACCCCTGACTACACCTCACACCCCCATCTATGCCTCACCCCCTCTGTCTACGCCTTGCCACTTCCATCCACACCTCCACTATCATACTGCTACTTCTACAACCAACACCTCTGTCATTTCCTCGTCATTACTACCGTACCTCCCCTTCTGTCAGCAGGCAGCCCGCAGACATCCTCTCTGGGTGGAGAGGCAAGTGTGGACTAGGAGGTTACTCACATGGCTCTAGTCTAGAAAGGTCTTCAAGGTCTTTGAGATCAAAACTGTCTCCGGCTTTGGTGTCACTTGATCCTCTCAAAAGATCATCCTGGGGCATTTTATGAAGACTGAGGTAGAGATACCTAAAAATAAGCACACATGTTTATGCAAACTCCCTGACTACAAGTATAGACTGGAACAATTCCTAAGCCATGCCCTAATCTGACAGCTGCACATTTAGGTACCTGCAATGCGATAAGATCCTTTACTGGCATCTCAGTGTTCCTCAAAGTTCTAACAATCTAAAAGTTGGAGACATTCAAGTGAGTTGCAATTTTGAGCCAGCTGAGGTTGCCCTAGTATGTAAAAATAGGCCCAGGTCTATCTGGGCTCCTGGAAATGCCACTGCCCCTCTCTGGGCCTTAGTTTTCCCCCATATAAAATGGGCAACCTTGGGGTAGGGCTGAATTCTGTGAGTTCTCTTCTAGCTCTAACATACTTCCAAGACAGAATCCGAAAAGGATTTGGAACAAAAACCATGTAGGCAGATAAAGCAGCATTTCAAAATCAAGGCTGGAACACCCCAGTGACATAAAAAGATCAGCAAATTAAAATCCAAGAAGAAATTTAAAGCAAAGACATCTGTCTATGATCATGGCCAGCTCTATTCAGACCCTGCTCTACCCTGGTCTGTCAGTCAACCAGGCATCCATCCCTGACCCTGCAGGAGCGTCCCTCCCCCCACCTTGGTCACATGGCTAGCCGCCACTGAGCCCCAGAAGTCAATCTCCAATGCCCCAAATACTGTTCAGCCTGAGATCCACAGAGAGCCCTTCTTGCCACCCAGCTAGAACAGAGCAGGTGGCTCTGGCCTCCCGCGGATTTGGATCCTGGTTTCCAGTGCTAAGAACACAAAGGTAAGTTTGCAGCTTCAGAGAGAGTAGGCAGAGCTATGCAGACAAGGGAAAATGTGCTTCATGGCACTAGCACAAAGTATTTAAGAGTGAGCTTCTCACACAGTGAGGAGACTACCAGGAAAGCAGGGTAAATCCTCCAAATAAGCATTGGATATTTGCCTTTCCTGTAAAGATTATACTGTTTTTATCATCATGATGCCTTGAGTTCACTGGTTTGGGTTGGAAAAATCTCACTCCAAATTAACAGAAATGACAGGAGACTCCATCCACGCTGTGGTGAGTTAGTTCTATCTTGTCCTCATCTGGTGGAACTGAGAATCTTTCTCTTCTAGGCATGTAAGTTTCTGTTGTCTTTGCCAAATTTGTGAGACTGGCTAAAATACTTACGGAGTAAACAAAAACCCTAATGTGTGCCTCTTCCCCAGAAAACCATGGGAAAATAAATTCCATCTGCTAATGTAACATCTCGGGATAGAAACAGAATAATAGTTAGCCTTCTTTCCTTATACATTTTTTGTTTTTAAATTTTGGATACAGTACCTGGTTTTGTTACTGTTACTTTGCTTAGGGATATTTTGTTTGCTTGTTTTGTCCTTTCTCTCCTGGGGCATGCATGAGTGTTTCAGTCTGCAGGGCCCCGAGGCAATGGACAAGCCACTGGTTGGGAGGGTGGCCTTTCCCTGGTTTCTAGCTTAGCTTTCTAAAGCCCAGCATGACCCTGTGTCATTCTTGTCGATTCAGTTCACAAAATAATCCCAGATAAGCCCCTGGGGGAGTCATTTTCTGAAATACTTTGAGCTATCAGGGGGCTCATCAGACACCATGTTGGCTAGTCTAGAGTTCTTAGATATCAAGGTCAAATGGTTTAAAAGACGGTGTGGGAGGAAAAACTCCTAAAAAGCTCACCAATGGATATGGCACAACCTTTTTTTTTTTTTTCCTAGTTATTTTTTCTTCCAGAGACATGGATGTCTAACCTAAGAATGTATTACCATACTTTGCCCTTCTTCCCTAATAATTAAACTGTTTTGTTCTGTTCCCAGTGTCTCATGCAAATATCTGGAACAAAGTGGGTACTCAATCAGGATTTGTTGGATTGAATTGACGTGCCCTTGTGGATGGGGAGGGGGTGGGTGCCCAAAGGCCAGATGATTCACCAGGGTTTTGATGGCTAAAACGTGCTTTACCTCTTTAAGGCTGACTGTATCCCCATTTCCTTGCTGCATTGGACATGAAGGATGCCCCTGCAGGGAGACCTGAGTATGTTTGCCAGGGTAGCACTCTAGTCCTTAGTCTTACAGGCTTAGAGTATTGATTTTGTCAGTGGGTTTTGGATTCTCAGGGATCCCAGATGTGATCCCAGGCTGGTGGTAGGGCAGTGAAATGGGAAGGGGCCTTCAACTCAGGGAAGAAGAGAATTTGATGTGATCCCTCACCATGAGGCCATGCTCAATACCAAGGCAAGCTGTGATCTGGAGATGGGTGGGAGAGTAATGGTGAGCTGGTTGGGCAGGGGAGGGACTGGCGGTAGGAAAAGCTGCTGTTACAAGTTCTTTCATTTTCTGCGTGCAGGGGCTGATGTGTTGCTAGTACAATTCCTTTGACAACATATTGCAGTGGATGGTTGTACTGGGTGCTACTCTTTGGATGCAAGTAACTCAAATCAGCTGTAGGTAACTGAAGAGAGAGATTTAGGATAAAGCCATTGGGAGGTCTTGTGGATGGGAATTCAGCTAGGCCTCAGGAAGGGCCTGGAACCCAGAAGTGAAAGATTGTCAGAAACTCACACCAGACCCCCTCTATCTCCCATGTCTTCACTTCTCTTTCTCCTGCCTCCCTCCTTCCTCTCTTTCTTCTTTTCTTCCCTCCCTTCCTTCCTTGGGTTTGGGAATCAAAAAGAATACAATTTGAATCCTGGCTCCACTGTGGCTGGCTCTGTGATCCGTGACAGATCACTTAATTCTTAGTCTCCATTTCCTCATCTGTAAAATGGAGGTGGAAATTATGTACCTCACTGAATTATAGTGAGGATTAAATGGGACTATAAAAGCAAAATATCTGACATTCAATTAATATGAATTATAGGAAACACTGAAGATAGAAATTCTGTTTCGTGGGTTAGGTTGGGGACTCTTACGGTGGGCGGTACAGCTGCCAATCAGAGGAGTAGCTAATCCAAACACTTCCCATATGGCCAACACTCAGTTTCAGAAGGATGGCTTCCTTTGAAGATGTTCTGGGGTAGCCTGGGTTCTTCTCCTACCTCTGCTTACTCCTGGAAGGGAGCTTCTCTCAAGTTATGAGAAGGTGAGAGCAAGCACAGAGGAGGTGATGGGAGGATGGTCTCAACTAGTCCAGAGCTGGGAGGTATGCACCTACCTGAGTATTAGCTACATTATATCTCCATACTTCTATAGTCTTGTAGCGTTCTCATCTCTATTTGCATATATCTTGTCATTTTGTATTCATTTTTCTTTTCCAATCTTCATATTTGAAGTACAGAGAATCCACAGTACTTCAGATACTAAAGAACACATTTTAAAAACATGCTGGAAAACTCTGTTTTGTTTGTGTTAGTCAGGAACTCTTGATTGCAAGCATCAGAAACCCAACTCAAACATGAGAAAAAATTAAGTGAATTTAGCAGCTCAACACAACTGCGGCCAGTTCAGAATTAACTGACTCAGGGAGTCACAGCGTTATCAATACTGTTTCTCTACTTTTCTTGACTGCTTCCCTCCATGTGACAGGCAAAATAGTAACTCCCAAGCTTATCAGCTTAGCAATGCCAGAGTGAGCAGGGCTTTTGGATGAATCAAGCAGAAATGTCCTGAGAAAAATTCTGATTGGCCGAGCTTTGGACATGGGATCATCCCTGAACCAATCGCTGTGCCTGGGAATGAGGAGCATTTGATTGGCCAGGCTGGGTCACATGGCCTTTCCTGCTTGGGGCTGGGGAGAAATGGAGTCACCTTAAACCATTTGGAGGTGGTTCCTATGGGAACGGCTATCTGTTACTCACTTCTCTGTACTCTTCACACCATGCTGGAGGAGGAAGATAGCAGCTTTTAACACACTGACTGCCACACTAGGAAAATTTTTTTCCCTGGGGCCACGGTGTTTTATTACAAAAATAGAATAAAAACTTCGAAAACAAAACGATCGTTTCTAATTTAATGAAAAATTTATTTTTTTTGTTTTCTGTGTGTGAGTTATTAATATATGCAACTTGGAAAAATAGTTTTCGCGGCTCCCCAGGTGAAGAGATGTATGAGTTACATATGCTTCACGAGAACCCTGGCTCAAAACTAGCCTGAGTTAAACACAACTCACATGGTAGTTAATGTGCTTAAAAATCACCAAATGACCCAATGTAATAGGAAATATAAATTGGAAGTTATTTCCTTAAAACGGTAGTTTTAAAAATGTGGTCCCTGGATCAGCAGCAGCAGCAGCAGTTTGGAGTTTGTTGGAAATCCAGATTTTCCGGCCCCCGGCCCAGATCTACTGACTCAGAACCTGTGGGGCTGGGATCCAGCAACTGTGTTAACAAGCCCTCCAGGTGACTCTGATGCCTGCTCAAGTTTGAGAACCACCTTAAGATACTCCTGTGAGCCTCCGGAGTAGCTGGGACCACAGGTGCCTGGCTAATTTTTTCTATTTTTAGTTGCCTGGCTAATTTTTTTTCCTATTTTTAGTAGAGATGGGGTCTCGCTCTTGCTCAAGGCTGGTCTCAAACTTCTGGCCTCAAGCAATTCCCCTCTCAGCCTCCCAAAGTGCTAGGATTACAGGCATGAGCCACTGCACCCAGCCAACATAATAAATTTATAAAGGCTTTCCTATGGCCTAGTATATATGCTCTTTGTAAATATTCTATTTGTATTTGAAAGAGAGGTGTGTTCTCTATTTTTTGGAAATTATACACACACACACACACACACAATTCTTCAATTTGTTTATATGTCCTTTTACCTTAATTTTTTTCATCTGATTAAGATCTCCCATATGGTTGTGGATTTGATCATCTGTCCTTGAAATCCTACCCTTTTTAACGTACACATTTTGAGGCTGTGTTTCTCTTTTACTTTACAGTGATGAAGGTGAAGGAGGAGAAGGCTGGGGTGGGAAAGCTGGACCCTACTAACTACAGGAGGAGATATCTGGATCAGAAAGGTAAGGTCACTTTGAGGACTTGATGTAATTCCAAGAAGGGACTGAAAATTCTCTGGGGGTCCTTAAAACAGCCTTACTAGCTGGAGAATTTGGGGAGCTGGTCTCTTTTCCAGACTCACCTACAGCATCCCCTCGAAGCTTTGTTGTGTCCTAAATGGACCATGTGGTCGGGCTGTAGACAGGAAAATGTCACTTTCCCCGTGTGGATTAGGGCATAACTTCCCCAACACAAAATTAAACTCACAGAATTTTACAAAATCTACAAACCATAATAAGTACTAAATATCAACATTTTATAGACTCTGAAACTGGCAGCCCAATTAAAATCAGTGCAAGAGGGTATTGAGGGCTAGACGCTGTGGCTCACACCTGTAATCCTAGCACTCTGGAGGCCAAGACAGGAGGATCGCTTGAGGTCAGGAGTTTGAGACCAGCCTGAGCAAGAGCAAGACCCTGTCTCTACTGAAAAAATATATATATAAAAAAAACAAACAGAAAACCAAAGGAAAAAACACCACATTTGGGGGCAGGTGGAAAAATAAAAAAACAAAAACAAACAAACAAACAAAAAACACCACATTTACAGAGGAACAAGGTCAAGAATTACATCAGACTTCTTGTCAGAAACCATGCAAACAAGAGGAAAGTGAAGTGAAATATTTAATTGGTTGAAAAAAGAAAAAGCCACCAACTTAAAACTTTTTATCCAGTGAAATTGTCCTTCAAAAGTGAAGGAGAAATAAAGACTTTCTCAGACAAACAAAAACTGAGAGAATTTGTTGCCAGTAGACCTGCCTTGCAAGAAATGTTAAAAGAAGTTCTTCAGAGAGACAGAAAATGATATAGGTCAGAAAGTCAGGTGTACATAAAGAACACGAGAAGGAATAAATAAAGGTAAAATACAATCTCTATTCTTATTATTCCTATCTAATTTAGCATATAACTGTTCAGAATAATAATAGCAACAATGTATTGGGTGATACTACCGTATAGATAAGTGAGATTAATGGAAGCAATGTTATAAGGTATGGAAGGGAGAAATTGTGAATACTGTGTTATAAGGTACCTGCACTACTCAAGAAACAATATGTTTTATTTCAAGTGGACTTAGATTAGTTGTAAATGTATATTGCAAACTCTAGGGCAACCATTAGAATGTTTTTTAAGAAGTATAATTGATATGCTAAGAAAGGAAAGAAAACAGAATCATATTAAATGCTCAGTTAAAACCAACGAGGAGCTGGGCACAGTGGCACAAACCTGTAGTCCCAGCTACTGGAGAGGCTGAGGCAGGAGGCTCGTTTGAGCCCAGGAGTTTGAAGTTAGCCTGGACAGCATAGTGAGATCCCATCTCTAAAAAAAAAAAAAAAAAAACCCAGAGGAGGAATTTTAAAAAAGGGAGAAGATTAAAAAAAAACAAACAAACAAAAAACAAAGAACAAAAGCAATGAACACAAAACAGTTGCAAACTTGGTCAATATTGATCCAATGATATCAATCATCACTTTAAATATGAATAGTCTAAATATATCAATTAAAAGACAGAAGGTGTCAGAGTGGATCAAAAAACAAGACCCAACTATATGGCAAGAAAACCAAATTAAATATAAAGACATAGATAGATTAAAAGTAAAGGAATAGAGAAAGATATGCTGACACTAATCAAAAGAAAGCAGGAATAGCTATCTTAATTTCAAATAAAGAATAATGCAGAACAAAAAAATTCTCTTTAACAGGGCTAAGCAGGGGCATTACATAATGATAAAAGGGTCAATTCTCCAGGAAAACATAATAATCCTTAACATGTACGCACCTAATGACAGATCATTAAAATACAGGAGTCAAAAACTGACAGAACTGCAAGAAGAATGGACAAATCAACAATTATAGTTGACTTTAATGCTCATCTATCAGTAACTGACAGATCCAGCAGGCAGAAAAATCAGTAAAGATATAGTTGAACTGAACAACACATTACTCAACTGGATTTAATTGACATTTATAGAATATTTCATCCAACAACAGCAGAATGCACATTCTTCTCAAGCTCATATGGAACATTCACCAAGATAGACCACATCCTGGACCATAAAATACATCTGAACAAATTGAAAAGAATAGAAG
This sequence comes from Lemur catta, assembly GCF_020740605.2. Lineage (NCBI taxonomy): Eukaryota > Metazoa > Chordata > Mammalia > Primates > Lemuridae > Lemur > Lemur catta. Next base: position 57,532,611 of record NC_059131.1, on the reverse strand, counting down.
TCACACAAAGTATATTCTAACGCCACAATGGAATTAAACTAGAAATCAGTAACAGAAAGGTAGCTGGATTGCAAACTATGCATCTGACAAAAGACTAAAGTCCGGAATCTACAAGGAACTCAAACGACTCAACAACAACAACAACAAAATAACTCATTAAAAAGTGAACAATGAGCATGAGACATTTTTTTTTAAAAAGACACACAAATGGCCAATAAACATATGAAAAAAATGCTCAACATCACTAATCATCAGAGAAATGCAAAGTAAAATCACAATGAAACACCATCTTACACCAGTCAGAATGACTATTATTAAAAAGTAAAACAAACAAACAAAAACCCCACAAAACAAACAAACAACAAAAAAAACAGATGTTGGCCAGGATGCAGAAAAAAGGGAACACTTACACACTGTTGGTGGAAATGTAGATTAGTACAACCTCTATGGAAAACAGTATGGGGCTGGGCGCAATGGTTCACACCTGTAATCCTAACACTTTAAGAGGCCGAAGTGGGAGGATCACATGAGCACAGGAGTTCAAGACCAGCCTGAATAACATAACGAGACCCCATCTCTAAAAAAAAAAATTTAAATTAGCTGAGTGTGAACATGCATGGTCATGCATGCCTATAGTTCCACCTACTCAGGAGGCTGAGGCAGGAGGATCACTTGAGCCCAGGAGTTTGAGGTTGCAGTGAGCTGTGGTGACGCAACTGCACTCTAGCTTGGGCAACTAAGTGAGACCCTATCTCAAAAAAATAACAAACAAAAAAACACACCACCAAAAACAAACAAACAAAAACCAATATGGAGATTTCTCCAAGAACCAAAAATACAGCTACCAATTTGATCCAGCGATCCCACTACTGGGTATCTACCAAAAGGAAAAGAAATCATTACATCAAAAAGATACTTGCACTTGTATGTTTATTGCATTACTATTCACAATAGCTAAGAAATGAAATCAACCTAAGTGTCCATAAATGGATGATTGGATAAAGAAAATGTGGTATATATACAGCATAGAATACTACTCAGCCATAAAAAAGAATGAAATCATGTCTTTTGCAGAGACATGAAACTGGAGGCCATTATCTTAAGTGAAATGACTCAGAAACTGAAAGCCAAATACCACATGTTATCACTTATAAATGGGAACTAACTTATGTGTACACATGAACATAGAGAATGGAATAATAGACATTGGAGACTCAGAAAGGTGGGTGAGTGGGGGGCATGAGAGATGAGAACTTACTTAGCGGGTACAATGTACTCTATTTGGGTGATGGCTACACTAAAACCCCAGACTTTACCACTACATAATATATCCATGTAACAAAACTACACTTGTACCCCCGAATCTATAAGAAAAAAAAAAAACCTCAATAAAAATAAAAAAGGAAAATAACTAGAAAATCCCCAAATATTTAGCGATTAAACAATATACTTCTAAGTAGCACATGAGTCAAAGAAGCAATCTTAAGAGAAATTTTAAAATATTTTGGACTAGGTAAAAATGAAAATTCTAGGCCAGGCGCAGTGGCTCACGCCTGTAATCCTAGCACTCTGCGAGGCCAAGGTGGGTGGATTGCTCGAGATCAGGAGTTCGAGACCAGCCTGAGCAAGACCGAGACCCCGTCTCTACTAAAAATAGAAAGAAATGATCTGGACAGCTAAAAATATATATAGAAAAAATTAGCTGGGCATGGTGGCACATGCCTGTAGTCCCAGCTACTTGGGAGGCTGAGGCAGTAGGATTGCTTGAGCCCAGGAGTCTGAGGTTGCTGTGAGCTAGGCTGACGCCACGGCACTCTAGCCCGGGCAACAAAGTGAGACTCTGTCTCAAAGAAACTAAATAAATAAAAACCTGACAAAACCAAATGCTGATGAGGACGCAGAGCAACAGGAATATTCTTCCATTAATGGTGAGAATGTAAATGGTATAATCACTTTGGAAGACAGTTTGGCAGTTTCTTACAAAGCTAAACATAGTCTTGCTATCCGAACCAGCAATGGTGTTCCTAGGTATTTACCCAGTTGAGTTGAAAATCATGTCCATGTAGAAGCCTGCATATGAATGTTTATAGCTCGTTTATTCATAATCACCAAAAACCAAAAGCCTCTAAGATAGGAGCATGGATAAACAAACTATGTTACAACCATACAATGGAATTTATTCAGAGATGAAAAGAAATGAGCTATTAAGCCATGACAACACATGGAGGAAACTTAAATGCATATTGCTAATTGAAAGAGCCAGTATGAAAAGGGCTTCATACTTCATGATTCCAATTCTATGACATTTTGGAAAAGGCAAAATTATGGCTCTAGTGAGTAAATGTGGTGGAGGGGAGGAAGGAGAGGGATGAATAGATGAAACATAAGCTATTTAGGGTAGTGAAACTGTTCTATATGATACAGTAATTATTGATGCATGTTATTATGTATTTGTCAAAACCCATGGAAGTAGCTATAGAACAGGAAGAGTGAACCTTAATGTAAACTATAGACTATAGTTAATAATAATGTATTAATATTGGTTCATCACGTGTAACAAATGTACTGCTAATGCAAGACGTTAATAATGGGAGACTGTGGGAGTGGAGTGGGGATAGGTACATTGAACTCTATGGACTATCTGCTCAATTATTCTGTAAATCTAAAATGTACTAGGAAATATATCAATTATTTAAAAAATTGTTGATCTACTGTAGGCGACACATGTTAAACTGGTAACAATGTCCTTCCTGAGAGCTGAGGACATTCCAGCTGCCTCTGTGAGCACAGACCAGTGGGGCTTCATATGTTACCCGGGATTACATACCAGGCTTTTTAGTGGAATTCTGAATTAGGGTTCTTGGTAACTCTAGTTCTTGAAATTTTTATTTTATAAATTCAGCTTTAAGAAACTCCTAATAACTCATTTTTCTGATAAATAGTTTTCTGGGAGTGCTGTTGTTAGTAAAAATGGCACTCCATGGAAATGCACATGACTTTCCCATAACAACAGATAGGACTTGGTGTTTTGAACTACATGTGTGACCCACCGAGGGACTGTCTCCTGGGCCATGTGTCATAAGCCATATCTAGTAATCACTGCTCTGGACAAGCAAGGCTGGGGAGATGAGAGTTCTGCTCACTGTAACAGAATTCTAATTACAGCGTCGATATCCCTTCCAGCAACTGTTGAGTTGGTTCTGTCCACCCCATACCTTGGGCAATGGCCCAGCTCAGTACCCCGTGTCTTCCATTTTGTTTCTGGGGCCCCATTTCTGTAACTGATGGATACTATGGAAAAAATGTCAATTTTCAGTAACTTTGCCCCCCTCCTTTTGTGCTGTGCCCACAGACTGCCCTTCTATCCACATTGGGTTTCCAGTTCCCAGTTACCCACAAAGAAAAATTGACCAGAAGGGACATCTTTCAGGCCTGCAAAACGTCCGCTGGGGCCTGAGGCCGGAAAAGCCACAGCAGGAGCTGACTGGCCCAGGGAGCCAGGCAAGCAGCCGGGACAGCAGCGTGGATCTCATCAGCAGGACTCGTGAGTCCCCTGAGGGCCACGTTCTGGGGAGCCTTACTGCTGGGGGGTCCAGGTGGGAGGGGGGATGCTCTGGAGAATGCAGGTAACGCCCCACATGGCTAAAAGGACTAAAATGGACTCCAGACTCCTCCCCCCCTCCCCCGCTGTGTTCTGGGGGAGGTCTATGCCTTTGCCTAAATGTCTGTGGATTTCCAGAGGCTTCTGGTCTCCGTGTTGCTCTGGCTCCAAGCCCCTGCAGACCAATGCTCTTGGTCTCGCTGTTTCACCTTCCGTATCTGTCCTCTGCTTTCACCTCTGGGCCAGCTTAGGCGTGAGTTCTGTCCTTCTGTCGTTTCCTCAGCATTGGTCATTTAAGACACATGTGTGAGAGCAGGCTTTGTTGAAGGTTCAGAACCATGAGGGGGAGGGGGTTACATTGCAGAGAGATACAATTTTTTAAATGAGATATTAGATACCTCTGTTCTTGTAAATTCTCTGCAGTTCCAGCCTCCCACCCCCACCCGCCCTCACTGCCCCGCCAGTCTCCTTCCATCTCAGTCTCCTTCCATCTCCTGGCTGCTCAGCTTCTGCACCCCCGTCCTCAGCTGTCCCCAGCACACGCACTCCCTCCCCCCTGCATCTGGCACATCAGTTTTCCTCTTTCCCCGCCACTCACCTTGGCTCAGGGCCTGTTCTCACACAACTAAAGACACATAACGTGTTGAACTAAACACAAGGACTCTCTCTAAGTCTGGCCCTTTCGAAGCATAGAACTGAAAGAGGCCTGGAAGTTTCCTTCTCTCCCTTCTCCCTCCCCACTGGCCTCTGTAAGAGGAAGGAGGCAGGATCAAGATTCAGCTTGTGGGGTGAGGGGGTAGGGGACGTTGCATGTGGTGGTGGCTCATGCCTGTAAGCTGAGGTGGGAGGATCCAGGATGGCTTGAGCTCAGGAGTTCCAGACCAGCCTGAGCAAGCACAAGACCCCATCTCTACTGAAAATAGAAAAAACTAGCCGGGCATTGTGGCACATGCCTGTAGTTCCAGCTACTTGGGAGGCTGAGGCAGGAGGATCGCTTGAGCCCAGGAGTTTGAGGTTGCTGTGAGCTAGGCTGATGCCATGGCACTCTAGCCCGGGCAACAGAGTGAGATTCTGTCTCAAAAAAAAAAAAAAAAAAAAAAAAAAAAACCAGAGCAAAGGAGTTTCTCATAGTCCCAAAGCAGAACGAAGAGCCAGGCTCAAGTGGTGGGCGCAGGGCCCTCCCGTCCGCTCTCTGGGTCTGCGGGCTTCCCCGCTGCCTCCCTCTGGTCTGCTTGCTCTCCCTGCAGCCCAGCCCTGTCTGCCTCCCTGTGCGCCGCTTCCGGTTTACATGTTCTCTCTCCCAGAGTCCACAATGAAAGGCCCGGGTCATGTTACATAAACATGGTTGCCAGGGGGTCTTCCTTGTGGGCGTGGGGGACATGGTCTGGGCAGACATTCCAAAGTCACCTACCGCAGGAGGGGTTCCCATAAACAAAACAAGTGACAGATCCTCTCCTTTTCCTCTCAGAGAGCACATTTGGGGTTTGTGTACAGCCCATGAAATTCATCTCCTGTGAAACTAGGACTTGGGGTCCCCTCTCAAAGACCCACTTCACACAATCATTGGGAAGAATGACTTTGGCACCCTCAGGTTCCATCTCCCACTCCCCAGTACTCAGAGGCTCCCTCGGCTCCAGCCCCAGCCCCATTTCCTTGTTCTTGGCCCCGTTCTTGCTGAGGCTAGTCCCGCCGAGTGCTGACCAGTCGGATGCCCGGCTAGTATGTATTGGGTGCCCTGCTGTGAGCTCTGCATGGCCAGACTGACCTCGCAAAGCTGACTGTCCAGCGATTCAGTGGGGAGCCTACAAGAGAGAGAATCTCTGAAAGGACTTGCCTGGTGCTGATGACCACAGGACCCAGTCCTGCTGCTGCCGTCCCCAGGGTCACAAATGCCTCTCGGGTCTTCACCAAGAGTTGCGGTCCACACTGCTTCCGGTTTGCAGTCCACTAGATCATTTTGTGCTTCGCTCGCCCAACAACCAGTGAGTCCCCACCCAGCAAGAGCACAGCCGGGTGCTGCCGTGCTTTGTCTCCTGAGGGTGCTCTTCCCTGCAGCTGCCGTCGACTGCAGTCCTACTGTGTGACTTGCTGGTAGCTGTTGAACAGAGGGGCTAACACCTGAGGCATTTCTCCTTACATGGATTAACTTCTGACAAGCCCCAGAGAAACCCTGATCCGATAGCCCAGCGTGTGGGGAACTGTCCCTTCTGTGGGCAGGTGGGTGGGGCAGAGAGGGAGAGGCCTGAGAGGAGCTCAGGTTTGGAAGCTGAGAAAGATTGAGCCCTTGGACTGTTTGGAGGGGACAGGCTGGTGACTGGGTGACCAGTAGTAAGGGAGGAAGTGTCACACCTGCTGGCAACAACAGTAATAGCAATATCACATACTGAGTGACCAAGCACTGTGCCAGCCACAATCCAGTAAGGCAGGTGTGATCACTCCCACCTTGTAGATGAGGAAACCAAGGGTCACAGAGCTTGAAGCCTTGCCGACGTCCCACTGCAGTTGTCAGCAGAGTCTGCACTGCTAAAGCACCTCATGAATAAGCAGAATCTACCTGGTGTCCTTGGCAATCTCTCTTTGGGAGTTGAGGCCACCCACAGGTGTGGCCTGCTGTGGCTGCTCAGGAAGAGCTGGGGCAACCTCAGCTACAGTATGAGCTGCAGGGCCTGCGACCCTCAGCCGGGGCTGGCCACTAGCTGCCCTGTCCGGCCGAGGAGTCCACCGAGGCGAGGACTCCAGGAATGCCCCCTGCAGGGGTCTATGTGATGGTGGTGTTTCCTTGGAGCCCCTGACCCTCTGCTTCTGTTTTGTCAGCTTGAAAATGGGCATCCTTGATCCTTGATCCTCGGGTAGGAAAGTGTGTCCCGTGGAGCCAGCTGATGGGGTAACAGGGGGAGGATGTCAGGAGCTGTCGGGCCTCCCGGGGCTCTGCTAAGCTGGGGACCTTCCATGAGTAACCCAGGTCTTGGTTTTCTCAACTGTGAAATGAGGAGCTTGGACTGGACCATCACTAAGCTCCCTCCCAGCTCTAAGACGTTGTGAATTCAGGGCTTGTAGCTCCTTGGAGCAGCTGCCACTCAGTGACCTCTAATCAACCTTGGCTCATTCTAAGTACTCAGTAAGCACTTGTTGAACCAAACCCAGGAGATTAGGAGTTTCTCAGAAGAGCAAAATAATTCCCCAGTGGGTTTACCACACACACCCTGAGGTGACCAGGTCCCACTGTCTGTGGCTCTCAGAAAACCCCCACTGAGTGCTGACACTTGGCATTTTTCTTAGGTGTGGATGAGCAGGAAGCGGATCAGGAGTTTGGGTTTAAAGTCGGGGAAGGAGAGAAACCAGCTACATGGCACATGACTCACCAGCCATTGCTTGCTGTGAAATGTGAGACCCCACAGCCAACAACCCCCTCCAACAACGCCACCTCCATCCCAGTGGGGCTGTGTGTCGGAAAGGACATGGCCCTGCCAGGCCACTTTCCAGCCAGCCCACCTGCTGTGAAGGCTCAAAGGAGACCCCAGGGAGTCTCAAGGCAAATCCTACTTCTGCCTTCATAAAGGGGCCTGAGGAGAGGGCTCTGGGCTCTTCTAGAGGCCTCCCCGCCCCCCCGCATGCAGCAGCAAGGCAGCACTAACAGCTGGGACCCCAGGCAGGAGAGGGTAAAGGGGCAGTTTGGCCAGTCCTCTCACAGGTCCTCAGCCGCCACCGTCCCTGCCACTATGGAGACCCTGCTGCCTGCTTGAGCCACCGCCTTCTCTCCCCAGGACACCTGACTTCTCTGTCTCTCCTCTCTCCCCCTCTTTCTCACACTCACAGTGTCTTTCGCCCACTCTCACTATGGTTTTGCTCTCTCACGCACACAATTTTGCACAATCTCTCTCACACCACATCTCTATTCCCTCTACATGTAGCCTTCCCTCTCCACCGCCCCAGTCTGTCACACATTCCTTCTCTCCTGCTCTCTCTCCCCCACCCCTTCTCCTCTCCCCGCACCTCCCCTGGTGCTTAACTGGAAACAAAAGTGAGTTTGTTGTGTTGGAAGAGGACTTGTGGCAGCAGCGGCCAGGACGGCAGCAGCAGAAGCAGGCTGGGGCCAGAGGCAGCACCAACAGCCGGGGACCCCAGCGCTCAGCTATTCCAGGGAGCAGGTAATGCCCCGCAGGGCTGGTTCAGGCCCCTGCTCTCTGCCCTGTCTCCTCTCTCCGTGGTTATTGCATTTATTTGCCTTCTTACCTGGCCTTGGTGGGGGAAGGGGATTCCGACCTATGGAATGGTAGGCACAGGGCCCAGGGAGTGGCATGCCCTCCTCATCAGAGAACCGCATGTGGTCTGCCTGGCGGGGTGGGCGGCTGGTGAGGGACATGCCAGAACCCAGAACACAGCGTTAGGGCCACATCACAACAGATATTTTGAGCCATGTCACTGACCCTAAACTTTAGGCAACAACAGAGAGCCATCGTAAGTTTTTCACCTGGAGAGTAACAAGGTCAAATCTGCATTTTATTTTTATTTTTAGAGACAAGATCTCACTCTGTTGCCCAGGCTGGAGTGCAATGGACAGATCATAGCTCACTGCGGCCTCTAACTCCTGGGCTCAAGTGATCCTCCTGCCTCAGACTCCTGAGTGAATAGCTAGGACTATAGGCATGAACCACCGTACCTGGCTAATTTTAAAAATATTTTGTAGAGATGAGGGTCCCGCTCTGTTGCCCAAGGTGGCAAATCTGCATTTTAAAAGAGTAGTTATTGAGCTCTGATCCCACAGAGGATTGGTGTGGCCCCTCAGAATCAAGCAGTCGCAGCCTTCTCAATTTAAAGAAAAAATAAGATTATTTACTCAATTGTTGGTTTTTCTTCTACAAAATTTCCTTAAACATTCAGTGTCTATAAGCAAGTGTCAGCAGCCAATAAGCCAATGAAAAGGATATAAGTTAAAAGTATTAGAAAAATTCAGAAATACAATCCATTTAAATAAAAGAGGTCCATTGAGCTACACATAAATTAATAGTATTTCCTACTAGTAAAAGTATTTGTAACCCATGTGCACAACATTTTATGGTGCTGTCCAAAGAGCACCATGACTTCCAGGAGTCCACCACGTGAACAGGTGTGAAATGTTTTAGAAGCACACTCTGCTGCTGCATGGGGAATGGGGACGATGGGGCGACAGTGGGTGGCTGTGGCAGTGGCAGGAGCGGGAGAGGAGGAGCCTGAACCAGGACGGTGGCAACGAGTGGGAAGGAGGGAGAGAGCTAAACAACGGGTAGGGAGCAAATGAAGGACGTAGTGGCCAGCTGGACATGGATTGTGAGAGAGGAGCTTCAGGAGTGAATGGCGCATTTCTTGTCCGGATGGCTGGGTAGCTAGGGGTGCTACAGATGTGTGAAACAGAGAGCAGGGTTGCTGTTTTTGATTATGTTGAGGTTGACTTGAGAAGGCTGCAGAACTCCCAGGTGGAGCAGTCCCACTGGCAGTTGGAATGCCCGGTACTCATGGGTGTATTGGCTGGACACGAGGGTGACCTCATTACAGGACACAAAGAACACAGGCTCGCTCAGGGAGAGTGTGGAAAGAGAGGAGAGAAGACCAAGGAGGAACCCTAGGGAAGATCAGGGCTTAGGTGTTAGCCAGGCAAGAGGAACTAGGGAGGGATATTGAGAGGGAACCTTCAAAGAGGCAGGAAAAATGTCAAAGAAGTGCCATGTTGTGAGAGCCAAGAGTAACGTTTTAGTTCTGAGGGAGCGGCTGGCACCACTGATGACCCAGAGAGATAAGCCAGACCATAGCTTCACAGTGCTGTTGGTTTGATTGATTTCATTAGCTTATTGACTTAACATTAAGATAACAACAGAGATCTGAAGCCAGGGGCCGTGAACCAGGCTGCACAGCAATAGACAGTAGCAGGGTAATAGTAGGAAGTAGGACGGTGGCAACCTAAAAACCATGTGCCCTCCTAAGAAGGCGTCCCACTGACTCTAGCTGATTGTCACCAAGCAGGAATGTGGGCCCAGTGGTCAGAGCACCAGAATTTTCACAAACAGAGATCTGGATTTTTATAAGAAATATCACAATTCTTTATCTTAGCAATAATTTCAGAAAACTTTTATACTCTGTGAGGGCTGGATTAAACTCCTCTTTGAGCTGCCAGTTTGAAATCTCTGCCTTAGTCAATGTCCTTAGCATGGTGGGGGCGGAATGAGTTGCATGAGGTTGGGAAGTGATCAGGCAGGGAGGGAGTGGAGGCAGAGTGGAGACCGCTCTGTTAGAAAGGTGGGCAAAGGAAGAACAAAGGGGAGGGAGAGCTTGGGGGATGAGCAGGGTCATGGGAGGGCATTCGGGGACTGGAAGGGCTGTTTCTGGGCTGAGAGAGAGGGTGGAAGAGGGAAGTTGAGTATCCAGGCGAGGAAAAGCTAGCTGGTGAAATATGGATCGGAAGGAGGTAGAGGGGCATGGATGGGACTGGGGCCTGGGCTGGAGAAGGGACTCCTTTTGTTCAAAGATGTATGGCAACAGGGATGAGGACACCAAAGGACTAAATGAGAGGACCTTGATGGATTTCATGCCAGGAGGCCTTTATTTTCTTGGTGAAGTGAGGTAGTGGCTCAAGACACTTGAAGAGAGGAGCAAAGGTTGGGAATGGCTTTGAGGGAAACGGGGAAGGGCAGGGATGAGGAGGAGTGTAAGGTTGCTGCACTTGAGGCTGAGGGGAGAAACTCTCTACTTGCACAGCTAGATGGCTTTCCACAGCGGAACTTGGTGGTGAGGGAGATTAAGCGCTGTTACATTCCAAGCCCTGAGTCAGGTGTTTACTCTGCCTACCTGACTAACTCCTCCCAACAGCCCTGTTCATTCAGACTGAGTTCACTCATGAAGAAGTGGCCGCCCTGAGATGCACACCCGTGTCTGGCTGCATTGGAAGTCCCTTGTGCACTCTGATCCCACCACACCACTGTCCCACACTGCCTCCTTCAGACACACCTGCAGGAAGACAGGGCCAGTGAATTCCTGTTGGGCATTGCCTGGCTGGTCTCACTGGGATGTCCAGGGGAAAAAGAGTGGAGGGTGTGATGAAAGAAAGAGCAGCTGAAATTACCAACCACTGAGGGTCCATGGAGCAATAAGTGAGGACAGAAGGGAATGATAAACTGAGGAAACAGAGAGGCTGGAGGAAGGGGAAGCCTTGGTGAACCCAGGAGATAGTGGATGAGAGACTAGAACAGACCAGGGCAATGGGGCTGGGAGGAGGGAATGGGTTCTTGAAAACTTGCAATATGGAGGGGAGGTAAGGATGACTCCAGGGTGTCCAGCCTGTCCACCTTTAGCCACGGGATTGGTCACCACTTTGACGTCATGTCATCCTTCTCTGCCCCTTGCTCTCCATGCTCCAGACACACTGACCAGCAAGTCCACCCCGCGGGGTGTCTGGAGCACCCAGAGCACGCTTCTTCCAGACACACAGAAGTGGCTCATTCTCATCTCTCAGGATGAGACTGCCCCCTCCTCAGGGAGGCCTTTGGTGATCGTGCTATCTCTATCTACTGGTCCTTTTGCTTATTTCAGAGCACAGGTCATTACCCGAAATGGTGGTTTATGGATTTGTTTACTTGTTTATTGTCTGTCTCTGTCACTAGAACATACGCTCAAGGGTGCGACGACACATAGGTCTTCCTCACAGCTTTGTTTTCTAATACCTAGAACAGTGCTTGGCACATAGTAGGCATGCATTAAATACTGAGTGAAAGAAAGAATAAACGAACACAGGAGAAGCACGTTTAGGGAAGGGTACGTGTTCAGGGTTGGGATGCTGAATTTTGAGGTGCCTGGGAGATACACAGAGGTGACTTCCAGTGGGCAGCTGGAAACCAGGCTGGGAGCTCAGGAAACAGGCTCCCACCATGCCGGGGAAGAAGGTGGGTGCATGTGGCATACTGGGCCAAGGCCAGTGTTGGGAGTTGGCTGGTTTGGGGCCGAGTGGGAAAAAGGATCCCTCTGGGCCAGTTATGCTGAGATTGGGCCAGAGTGTTTCTCACTTCAGTTTTCTATTCTGCTCCTGCATCTTGCTGCTGCCCTGGCTCAGCCACTTCCCGTCCTTCTTCACTGCCAGCTACAAGACCCTGGAGGCTGAGTGCAGACCAAATCTGTTCATCTCTTTTGTCTCAAAGAGTATCTCTCCTACATCCATCCTGCAGTGCTGTGAGTGCTTCGCCCAGGAGCTGGACTTCGCTTTACTGAGTCAGGAAATACTTTTCCCCTCGCACTTGCTCCTGCTCCATTTCTGTCGGCCTTGCGGTGGCCCTCCCGCCCTCCACGGGGCACCGGCAGACCCTGGGCCCTCCTTTTGCAGGGTCTCCAGCTGCTGAGCAGCTCCAGGACATCCTGGGGGAGGAAGATGAGGCTCCCAACCCCACCCTCTTCACAGAGATGGACACTCTGCAGCACGACGGAGACCAGATGGAGTGGAAGGAGTCGGCCAGGTGAGGCAGAGCCCCAGAGGGGGGTGAGGTGGAGCCCTGGGAGGGACCAGGGAGGCTTCCCACTGCAGTCTGCTTGCGCCCAGGCTGGGCAGCCCTCCTGGTGGGAAGCCCACCTTGCACCTTGAGTTCTGCCAGAGAGCTTCCTCGTCCACGGAGACCCACTGCCTGCCTTCCTTGGTGTCCAGAACTATGCTGGACACTAAGGAGCAAGCAGAACCTTATGACTTTGTCTTTATCCTCAAAGAAATTAAAATCCAAGTGGGAAGACAGAACAGTCATCCATGAGACCATGAGACAATAATACAAGGACATATACAGTTGTCCCCCCCCCCCCCGTGGTATATGCAGGGGATTGGTTCCAGTGACCCCCACTGATACCAAAATCTGCACATACTCAAATCCCAAAGTCTGCACTGTAGAACTGTGTATTCAAACAGTCAGCCCTCCATATACACGGGTTCTGCATTCCCCCATTTGGTTGAAAAATATCCACATATAAGTAGATCCATGCAGTTCAAACCCATGTTGTTCAAGGGTCTATTGTATTCTTCAATGTCAAATGGTTCCAGCTGAATGCTGTAGAAGGGGAAGTACCAAGCTGGGGTAAACAGGGAGGGCTTCCTGGAGGAAGGAGGATGTGTGCCAGGCACATTGAGTCTGAGTGGCAGGAAGAATCCAGATGGAGAGGGCCAGTGAGCTGCTGAAGAAGAGAGACTTGGCAGAGTTTGGGGCTGGGCTGCAGGGAGGGGCCCATGGAGGAAGCAGTGGGGACAAAGAGAGCTCCGAGTGTGGGGACAGCAGAAGGAATTGGAGAGCCGTAGGCTGGAGGGGAACCGCATAGCAAAGTCACAGGAGCCAAGGGAGGGTCAGGGCAAGGTACTGAACTGAACTGGATTGGTCAGCATCGCCAAATGTCTCCAGAAGCCCAAGGAGAAGGAAGGATACGGGGTGAGGCAGCAGGAGGGACCTGGGAAGGGCATCGAGAGGGTCTGAAGACAGACTACTCTGATGTCTCTCAAGCTTTTTTGCATTATGCCCCTCTCCCCCAGGAGAAAATTGAATCTGATTTACACTAACTTTATTAAATTGATATTTCATTTCATTTCTTTCTAATGAGAGAAATTAAATACTAAGGAATAAGATTTGTCAGGTAGGGTTGAGCTTTAGAGTGCCACAAACCATTGTAATATCTAAAATGTTTTCACTCTTCCAAGAACCAGGTTTTGCCCCCTTAGGGACCACGGTGCCCCATCAAGGATGCAGGGACTAACCCCACCTGTGCCAGGACTGGCTCTGGGGAAGGGCCGCCATGACAGCCGCCCACAACCACGGCCTAGGCTCTGCCTCTCCACCTCCCTCACTCCCCTCACTCGCCAGGGTGGTCCCTGTGCAGAACCTGAAGGAGGAGGTTGGGGCATGCCTGAGTTTCTCTGCTCCGTGTTTCCTGCAGGGGTATCTGGAAGAAAGGCTGCTGGGTGGACGAGCAAATCCCCAACCCCAGCGGGCCCAGTGCACACTGTGGAGCCTCTCCCTATCAGCTGGTTCTTTGAACCCTTGCTGTGCTAAGTGATTCACAGGCCCAACTCCTTCAAGCTGCACAGTGACTCCGAGGGGGCGGGGACTGATATTACCCTTGTTGTGCAGAGAGGTGCAAACAGCTTACCAGGGGTCAGAGCGAACAGGTAGCTGAGCCTGGATTCCAACCCTGGCCTCTCTGACTCCCCATCTTGAGGGCTTATATACTTTGTCATGCCTTCCCCATTTTCTCAGCCACCTCTCCCCTCTTCAACTTCCAGGGGAGGACAGAGGTCTGCGGGAAATTCTGTGGGGGTTGGAGATAAATGGGGACAGCTGCAAAGCCCAGGACATCTATCCAAGGCAGACAAGGGGTGGGGGGGTGCATTTCAGATGCCCAGGGCCCAGCCTGGGCTATTGTGCCTTAACAGCTCTGAGGGGCCAGGGCCTGAAGACACTGTCTGCCCTGAGTGAGGGCCCCTCCTGCCCAGTGTGGGGGAATAGAGGGGAGGAAAGCTGGGCAGGGCCTTCTTGGGGGCCCAGGAGGGAGAGGGTGCCTTCTCCACCCCCTGCCAACAGGGTCTGCACCCAGAGCCAGGCCCACCAGGAGGGCCTGTCACACACACCCATAGAGCCCTTGCTGAGAAGGCCTCAGGGCCCTGAGACCTTATTCTCCCAGAGACAAAACATACCCTGTTTCTGTTCTCTCTGAGTGTGGATCCATAGAGCCCTGTGCACTACAGAGCCAGCAATGAAACTGGTAAACTGTAGATGAGGATGTTTCTAGAAAGGGCCTGTGGGTTACCATCTGCAAGGTGGTGGGTTTCCCTGCAAGGCAGGCTTTCCGAGAACAACGTCTGAGGATAACCTGGCTCAAACAGCGAAAGGAAAATGGTGACTAGAAGTTAAAATGGCTGAACCCAATTCCAGGCAGATCCCAGGGAGGGGTGGCTGAGGGCCTCCCCGCTGAGTCCCCTTTCTCTACTTCTGCCCCACCCTCCTTTTATCTTCTCTTCAGCTAACCCTGTCTGGTTTCAAGCCTTTAGTGAAGTCAGAAGGGCTTGACCATTGGCCAAAAAGCCCACCATGGCCCACACAGTTTTCTTGGGTCCTCCAGGCGAACTGCAAGAGCAGACACGTGCTGTTTGGGGCCCGTCACCCCCACAAAAAAGTAGGAAGCAATTTCCTCAGCTGACAGGCCATGGGACCCAATCAGGGAAGCCAGAGGGCTCAGAAGTTTCCAGAGTCTACAAATCAGCAAGTCCTATAGTGAGTTCTGGGCCTCTTTGAGTAACAGAAGAAAATGGTGGGGTGTAGGGGACAACCCCTCACGTGGACACACAGGGCGGCGGAGGGTGACCTGCCGGAGAGAATGAGGGAGGGGACCCTTTAATAAAAGTATTTAATTTGCTGCAGGGAGTGTTTGCTTCTTGGAGTTAGGAGATTAACAAAGTGAAAATCTCAAATCCGCAAGGAATTTTCCCTGGCGGTGCTTTGTCGGGGGTTATTAGTTTGGGGGATGTTTCAGGCCCTTGGAGGAGTCACTCCTGGGCGGATTTAAATGGCTTTTTGAGCTCCACTGAGCCTTGCCCCATGCACATAATGGGGACTGTGTGTGCAGCGTCATTTCTAATGTGATCAATGCTGGTAGGTCAGGCTGTTAATAAGATAGATTTTTATTAACTCTGTCTCTTTAGCATTCCCACGAGGGAAATGCAGTTGGCTGTGTGCTGATAATGACCTTGCCCGAAGGGAGGGCTGGATCAGGTCGGGGAGGGGGGTGATCCTCCCTCTGTGAGCAAACAATTTACCCAGAATTCCCTCTTCCCTCATGCCAACCTCTGCCTGAATGCGGGGGCGGGAAGGAGAGTGACCTGGGTTGGAACCCATCCAAGTGTGGAGGGCCCTTCAGGGTTATTCAGAAATAACCAGAGCTTAGCACCTTCCAAGGGCTCTGAAAGCGAATTCCGAGTCCAGGCTGCCTCTGATCTCAACTCCGAGCAGACCAAAAACATGAACTTGCCAGAAGGTTCTTATGAGACACACATGCTCTGAGAACATTCCTACGATGACCAGGAAAGGGCAGGGACAGGGGTAGGAGAACTGGGTCAGGCTATTGGGTCAAACCAGGTCAGTACATGTTCAAAAGCACCCGCACATAGGCAGGGAGCCTTCCCATTCTCTGTAGGATGGAGGAGAAAGCCCCGACTTTTTGGACCAACCCTGAAACTGCTCCTGTTTAAGGTCTTATTTAATGCCCTCCTCGTGCCATTTCCCCTCTTAAGTGTCGGGCAGAAGCATCTCCAGCCCCCTGGTCTCACCACCCTTCAGGAATCCACCTTCCAGTGGGGCCGGAGCTGCCCCCTCTCTGTATAAGTAGAGTAGGAAGCTGAGAGCGCCCAGTGCCAAAGCCAACTAATTTTTCCTAAGTGTTTACTCTCTGCAAGCCCTGGGCCACGTGCCAGAGCTGCAGAAGTGGAACAGGGCAGATGCTGGCCCTGTTCATTTGGGCTCCCAGGTCAATGCGGCCCGGACAAATAAGTAGGCACTGGGTAATGGGGGTTCTGTCAGAGCAAAGGGGCATCTAACCCAGACAGGAGGGCCAGGGAGGGCTTCCAGGAGGAAGAGGGGCTCACATGGTGACCCCAAGGATTGCTCAGAGTCAGCCAGGAGTGGGCAGGGAAGGGGGTAGGAACAGGGCAAACAGACACACAGAGGAACCAGTAGAAGTGCCCTGTGGCTGTTCTGTAGCAGGGGGCAGGACGTGGCTGGGCTGATCGTGAGGGTCCTAGACAGGTGCAGTGTGCAGTTTGGACTCGGTGTGGAGAGCATCGGAGGACCACTGAAGGGTCTTAGGTGGGAAAGGGATAGGATCGTGCACGCGTTTGAGAGATCCTCTGGCTTTAGTGTGGAGAATGGGTAAAAGGAGGCTACACTTGGCCAGCGAGGAGGCTGGCCCAGGGAAGAGATGAAGGCAGTGAGCATAGAGAGGGGGTGGATTTGAGACAAAATTTAAAAGGTAGAATTGACAGGAATTGATGACAGAGGCCATGTGGGGGAGGATAGTCAGGAGATGTGGGTACCTCGTGGTAGCAGTTTAGGAAACACAAAAGGCGTAGTAAGGTTATGTTGTATTGGGTGTTTTGGTTTTGTTTTGGAGGGAGTTGCAGATGAGTTCCATTTTGGACAGGTTCTGTTTGAGGAAACTCCACGTGGAAATGTCCGGCAGGCCATCACGTGGCCACAGAGGTCTGCAGTTCAGAAGAGTAGCCACAGGGTGACCACTCAGCAGTCCCGAGGTCGGGGGGTTGGGGGCAGAGGCCAGATGGCAGTGGGTTGAGAAGAGTGACAAATAAGAAGGTGCATTCACTGGGACAATTCTGCCAAGACGCTTGTCCACTAAGGTTAGTGGCTAAAGGAGTCTAACTGCAGGGCACATGGGGTCAAGGGAGGTCTTTTGGTTTTTGAGGATGAGAGAGATCTGAGCACATTGAACGTGGACAAGAAGGGGCCAGAAGGAAGAGAGTAGTTTAAAGCGGGAAGAATCCGAGAGAGGCTGCTGAATGGGTGGGCCCTGAGCAAAGGAGGAGGGGCTCCTAGCCGGAAGTTGAGAGATTTCCGGGCTGGCCTCTGGTTTGAGGAGAGCGGTGGCGGTGGCGGCGGCAGAGCTGACTGCGGGAGCTGCGGGTCGCTGGTCCGCCTGAGCCGGGTAAGCAGCTCCAGGCCAGTGGCCGTGGCTGTCCTATTTTATTGTAGGGGAGTCATGCATGGAGGTTTGTGGTCAGATGAAAGCTTTTAAGGTTGTTCGACTTCCACCTGCTGCTGATCTGTTGGTCTGAACAGTCATACTATTTGCCATTATCAAGCTGCTTTTACATCTAATATCTAACTTGCGCCAAACACTGACACTTGAGGCTTATGCTGGGCAAACAGGAAAAAGAGATTTATATGTATATGAGTCAGAACCTGGATCCAGCCCCAGGTAAAAAATAGCAAGGTTCCCTGAGGCCTGAGAGGCCCTGGGTTGCCGCCAGCACTCTCATCTGCTAGCTTTGTCATCACAGAATGGGGGCTTTGCTAGGGGCTCTCGTCCCCCAGGGACTTAGGATAACTTATAGTTGGCACAGCCTGGGACCGGGCTGCATAAGAGACTTTCAAAGGTCCTGCAGTCAGACTGGGGGAACACCAGTCCACACCGCTGGTACAGCCAGGCAACGATGCAAGGACATCATGTGGTTGACCCAGGATAGTAAGATGAGATCAGTTGGCCAGTGAGTGTGATCAGAAGAATAGCTAAGGGAATAGAGATGGCAGGGACTGCACTACTCGGGGAGCTCCTCCCAGGTACAGCAGGACTGGCTGGCAGCTCCTAGGACCCTTGGACAGTGGTCAGGGGAGCAAACACCTCCCCCAACAAAAGCCATCAGCTCACTCAGTGGCAGTTGTCAGGAGGGGAGTAACCCCCCCATCAGACCACCTTCATGCCGAGACCCCTACTTGATTTACCTATCCATATATATATTTATATATCCAAATATATACTTTTAAACTTTTTATTATGAAAAATTTCAAACACAGAAAGTAGAGAGAATAGTTTAATGAACCCTCCTGTACCCATCACCCAACTTCATCAGTGATTAGTATTTATCTATCTCCACCACTTTTTGTTTGCTTTTAGGGATTTTTGTTTTATTGTTTGCTTTTGCTGTAGTATTTTAAAGGTAATCCCAGATGTTGTAAACATTTCAGTACACATCTTTATGAAATTAGACTTCATTTGCACACACAACCACAACACCATTCCTAACAAAACTGAGAAAAAATCCTTAATATGATCAGATGTCCAACCTCAATTTTAATTTTTCTTATTGTCTCAAAAACATTTTTTTGCTGTTGGTTTGTACAACTTAGAATCAAAACAAGGCCTACAGATTGATTTTGGTGGGTATGTCTGCTGTCTTGCTAGGATCAGAGCTGTCAGACTCTAGAGATGCCAAAGGAGCAGCCCCTGCCCCCCCAAAAATCCTCTGGCAGCAGTACTTACGCTAGAGTCAAGTGCCCCACGTGGTATGCCCAGCTCTCCTCCCACAGCCTAATCTCAAATGTGCCATCAGGGACCGTGTATGATGCCCAAGGGGAGAGAAATGCCACTGGCATCATCAGAAAATTTCAGGCTACAAGTAACAGAAGCCCACTCAGGCTAACTCCTGCAAAAGGAGGGGACGTCACCAGAACACTGGGGTGACCTCATGGTGCCCAGGGGCCGTCAGAGCTCTCCAGGGCCGGACCTGGGAAGGCAGCCTTCCTCTTTCTCTGCCTCTGGTCTCCGCGTCTCTCATTGCAGCTTCTTTACTCTTCTGCAGCCACTTCCTCTGCTTGTCCCTGCCGGTGGCGACCCTCAGCCTCCATGTTTACATCTACTCTACTCAGGGGACCATCCCACAGTGGGTGGCTGTCCCTCAATCCCAATCCCCATTCTTCAGAGAGAATCTGATCTGCCCAACTTTGACTGTGACTGACCCAGGTCAGAGATGGGGAGGTGTGGGAGGGCCCGCAGTGGCCTGGGGAGCACATCCCCATCAATGGCTGCAGAGCAGGTCCCCAGTTTGCCTTTCACGCACCTGCAGTAATGAACATACACACTTACTGTGATCAGTCCTTTGGCCACAGCTGTGCCTCTAATACCAGCCAGAACTTTCAGAGTTCTCCAGGCCACCTGTGAGAGCGTAGGTGGTGGAGTTTTGCAACCTCGCCCTCCTCTTGGAGGAGACCACACCCTCCATGCTTATAGGAAGCTCTGCTGATGTTACCGCAGCACCACATCAGTCCCCAGAGCAGTGGGAAGGTGGAAGTGGTGGGAAGGTGGAAAGGTTGTCTCATCCACACACACCTTTCTTCTTTCATTCTAAAAACAGTTGAGTGCTATTGTGTTAGGTCCTGCGGGAGAATTAAATGAGTAAGGTATGAGTCTGTTCTCAAAGTGCTTGTGATCTAGTATAGGTGTCGGCAATCTTCTGTTAAGGACCAGATGGAAAATATTTTAGGCTTTTTTCTCCCAAATGATCTATTCCCCCCTCTACTTCCCCTTGCCTCTTCCCCCCTCCTCCTCTTTCTTCTTTTTTACAACCTTTCAAATATGTAAAAACCATTCGTAGCTAGCTGGCCATATAAAAACAGGCTATGGGACCCTCACAGGCCATGGGACATGATTTTCCAGCCCTGGTCTAGTGTAGAAGGCAGGCATGTGCTTAGATAACAGATAACTAAAAGCCAGGGTAGTGTGTGCGAACTGGTGAGAACTCAGGCTCTGGAGTCAAAAGGCTGGCCCTCAAGCCCTGTCTCTTACAAGCTGCATGACACTGGGCGGGTTGCTTATCCTCTAACAGCCTCGGTCTCCTCACCTGTACAATGAGAATAGTCACAGACTTACCTCGTGGGCTAGATTTGAGGATTAAATGAGATAATACATGTTAAGGCTTAGCATAGCACCTGGCACATAGAAAGTGCTTGGTAAGCTTTAGCTGTTGTCGTCATTAGTAAGTGCTGTGTGATAAATGATACAAAGTGCAGTGGGAGTCAGAGGAAGGGAAAATTTCCTTAGCCTGAGCCCCTGGGGTGGCATTGTCATGGAGGAGGTGGCCTTTGAACCTGGCCCTGAATAGCAGGGGTGGAAGAGTGAGGTGAGGAGAGGACCTGTCCTGAGACGCAGTGAGGAGAGGCCAGCAGACTCTGAGACAGTAAGTCTGTAAGTGACAGTGTCATGGGGTAATCACAGAGACCTTCTGGACACACAGGCAAGTGGCCCTCAGAGAGGTTTGGGGTCAGACGCCTTTCCCTGAAGGAGCCCATTCAGGATTTGCCAGTAGCTTTGTCTCATGGCGTTCACTGAGAGGGGGCTCCCCCTCGCCCCAGGCCAAGGATGTGATGTGCAGCAGGAGGGACCCTCCACTGAACTCATGAGCTTGGGAGCAGGGGCCACGCCCACTCCATTCACCACAGCCACGCCTCGGCCCGGCCCCTCCAGCTGCACCACTGCACTTCATCGCTGTCTGGGAGGAAGTGGTTCTCCAAACTGCACCACGTCACCAAACGCCCTCAGCAGAGGCTCCTAGGCCAGCAAAAGGACACACTTGCAATCACAGCGAGTTAGTCAGCCATGCAAGAAACTAGGGTTCATTCCAGAACAGTCTAAGACTGAGGGCCCCACCTGTCTGGTCCCAGTCCCAGGCATATCTCATCTGCAGAGATGAAAGATTCCAGACATCTTACCCTGAGTCTATTAAACACTTGAGTCACTTAGCTAATGTGTCTCATTCTGAGTCTATAGTCAGCAACTTTCTGATGCTAATTTGGCTTACTCTGTGTGTCTGCCTATAAGGAGAGTAATCCCTATAACTATTGTAAATCTCACTGTAAATTAGATAAATTGTCTTTGGGGTTTATACATCAGCCCTTGTGAACTTGGTTAGCATTAGTCAGTATCCCTGGACCTAATCATCTCTGGGACACTTTTAGTGGGACAAATTTCTGAGTCTGGTCTGGCCTGTCTGGAGTTCATCAGCCCCTCATGGAACCTTCTAAACTTCTCCATATGTGTTGACCTTTAACCCAAACCTGCTCACTCAGTCTTTTATACTTTATAATCTTTCAAGTTCACTGCCAAGTTTGGTTTGTGAACATACACACCATATGTGCAGTTTTAATCAGTTGTAGAAACAATTTATTGCACTATTTCACATACATATTTTCATGCATGTGATTTTATGTATTTTGAATTTGCCAAATAAATTGTAAGAATGGGCCAGAATTTGCTTAAGTGTTCCCCTTTTGAAAAATTTTCCTCCTATAGATCATTTCTTCGTGCCTCTACCAAAGATAACCTAGGGTGTCTCTGATGATTCCTCAGACATCTGTGGGAAAATTCTTAGTTGGCTCATAAGTGAATTAACACTGGTCTTCGGTTTCTGCTGGGAAAGTCAGGGTCCTGCTGTGACTCATAGTGAAGTTAAATAGCTTTGCTGGATAATGGAGAATAACTCATATTCAGGTTACTTTTAAGAAATGAATCTCACACCTATGATCCTAGCACTCTGGGAGGCTAAGGCAGGAGGATGGCTTCAGCTCAGGAGTTCGAGACCAGCCTGAGCAAGAGTGAGATCCTGTCTCTAAAAGAGATAGAGAGAGAAAAAAAGAAAGAAATGAATCTGTTAGAGTCACAAAGTTTATTACAAACCAGCCTTAGGCAGAAAGCAAAAACAACATGTCGAGCTTTTTCACCAGTACATGGAAGTCAAGCTTTTGGGTGATGGGGTGGGTGGGAGAATTCAGAATAAAGTCATTGAGGCCACACAGATACAGTGACCACAGTGTGGGTGTGTACTGTACAAATGTTAGGTGAGTAAACTTAACTTCATGTAAGAAACAAATTCACACAATTATAATTCTTTTTTTTTTTTTTTTTTTTGAGACAGAGT
The DNA here is from genome assembly GCF_020740605.2 of Lemur catta. Classification (NCBI taxonomy): domain Eukaryota; kingdom Metazoa; phylum Chordata; class Mammalia; order Primates; family Lemuridae; genus Lemur; species Lemur catta. The sequence continues at coordinate 57,510,547 of NC_059131.1, read as the reverse complement.
CTCACTGTGTTACCCAGGCTAGAGTGCAGTGGTGTCATCATAGCTCACTGCAACCTCAAACTCCTGGGCTCAAGCGATCCTCCCGGCTCAGCCTCCCAAGTAGCTGGGACTATGGGTGCATGCTACCACACCAGGCTGTTTTGTATTTTTTTTTGTAGGGACAGAAGTCTTGCTATGTTGCTTGGGCTGGTCTCATACTCCTGGCCTCAAGCGATCCTTCCGCCTCCGCCTCTGCCTCTGCCTCTCAAAGTGCTAGAATTACAAACGTGAACCACCATGCCCTGCCACAAATGTAATTCTTAAATGTTTAGAGGCAACAACATAGCCTTAACATTAAAGGTTGCATTTTACAGGAGACTACATTTTTCAAAAATCTTTCAAATTAGGATGTCCTAAGGGGAACTTTTTTTTTTTTGCAAACAAACGAACCAGGACATACTATAATGATAATGATATTCAAAGTAAGTACAGAAAGAAAGAAGCTGGATGGGGGAGGGGGCACATTAAAAAAAAGAAAAGAAAGAAGCTTCTCTTCAATCATGAAGTTTATATATATTCTCCAGATTTTACTCTTATCTAACTGCACACAGTGGCCGCCTTGTTGTCTTGTCTTCTCAAAGATCTGTGTCTTCCTTTTTAAAAATACTGATGTCTGATTCTCAGTCCCCTGAGATTCTGATGTAATTAGTCTGAGATTCAGCCTGGATTTGGGAATTTGTAAAAAGCTCCCAGATGATCCTAATGCAGCTGAGGTTGAGAAGCGCTGATACTTATTCTAGCCATGGCGGGATCAGTGGGAGTTACTAAGTCTCTAGCTGAAGAGGGAATTAGAATTCAGGTCTCTGGGTTTCCAGCCCTTTCCGGGTCCTCCTAGAAGGAGAACCTCCTCTTCTCACACCCTGTGGTGTGAGCGTTGGCAGCCTGGGCTGTGCCTGGTGGCTAACCCGTGCCACTTGCTCCTGCCCTTGTTGTTAAGTGAGCAGCAGCATCCTCTAATCATATCCCTGACCCAGTTACTAGGCATGGAAAAGGCCTCAATGCTGGACCCCCTTTGTGTGACAGAGAGCTGCTTTCTGTGACATGTGACATTTCGAGGTTCCATTTAGCTCCCTCCCAGCTAGGAGGGAGGCACCTGGCACCCACCCCTGGCACACACAAAGGCAGGAGGCTGTGCCACCACCCAGGCCTGAGCAAAATCCCTAAAAGTTCTTTTCCAACGTGGAGATTTTCTTTCCACTTGACCTGCTTCTCCAACTCTAATTCCCCACTTTTTGAAGCCAACAGTGGTGTAACAGTCACTTTGCAATGAGTTGCTTGGGATTACGCAGTAAGCATTTTTATCAGGTGTCCACAAGTTTTTAAACCTGGCTTTGACCAGAAGCTTTTTAAAAAGCCCATTCTTTTATTTATTCTGGAAAATATTTAAGCGTTTTATTATGGAAAATTCAAATTTATACAAAAGTAGTTTGTAGTGGAATGAACCTCACACTCCCATCACCCAGCTTCAACAATTACCAGCTGACTCACAGCCAATCTCATCCCTCTGCCCCCACCCACCACCCCAGACACACACACTAGATCATGTTGACATAAGTCCCAGACACCAGATCATCCCATCGGTAAATATTTTAGTTTGTGTCTCTAACAGATAAGGCCTCTTTCTTTTTAGTGTCACGCCAATACCACAGTCACATCTAAAAAAAAAAATATATGTGGATTCCTTAATTTTATCAAATTATTCAGGCAGTGTCCATATTTCCCAGATCACCTCATATATTTTTTTAAAATACAACTGGTCCACCCATTGCATTTGGGAGCTCGTAAATCATTTTTAATCTACAGCTTCCCCCTTCTTTATTTTTCCTTTGCGGTTGTTATTGTTAAAGAAACTGTATCATTTGTCCTGTAGGGTTTTCCAGCTCTGTTTATTGCATCTCTGTGGTGGTGTTTCACATGTTGCTCTGCCCCCACTGTATATTTTGTGAACTGAAAATACACAAGGTCCAGGCTTATCTGATTCCTGTCTGGCTTTTTTACAAGACTGTTTCCACAACTATCCTAGCTGGTGGTACATGCTTCCATGGGGTGGCAGCTCATGCCCAGCTGATCTTTGCGTATATGTTGGCAATTTTGCTGGACTATGGTGATTGTTGCTTAGAACATGCTGAGTATTCTAAAGTATACTTAAACCAAATGGGTTTCAGGATTTTTTTATTTCCAGTCATTTCCTCATAGCCAGACTTCATCCAAAGCGATCAGTGAGGTCTTGCTACCCTCACGCAGGAGGAAACAAGCATTTAATGAGGGCTGATCTGGGCTGGGGACTCTGCGGGAACACCAGAGAGGAAGCGATGGTCCCCGTCCTCAAGAAGCTCAATGTCTATTTGGCATTTGTTATTTACCAGTCAGAAAACAAGACTGACTACAATTGATTGTTATTTTAGGCTCTGAGCCTTAGAAGTTAGGAACTTTACCTAGAACAGTCTGTGCCACAGAGTTCCCTGGGACCCACCCCAGATATTCGGATGTAAATTGGTCTAGGATATGACATAGACATTAAGATTCTAAAAGCATCTAGGGTATTCTTATATGCAACCAAGTTTAAAATCATCGTATTAAGACAGTGGTTTTTGGCCGGGTGCAGTGACTCACACCTATAATCCTAGCACTCTGGGAGGCCGGGGCAGGAGGATCACTTGAGCTCAGGAGTTTGAGACCAGCCTGAGCAAAAGCAGGGGCTCCTCAACCCTCAGGGCACAGTCGAATAACCTGGGAGCTTCCCCGTGGTGGGGTAAACATCCAGACATCAGTATTTTTAAAAAGTCTCTCCAAGTTTGAGGTGAGCTGTGATTGCACCACCGCACTCCAGCCTGGGTGACAGGCTTTAAAAAAAAAAAATCTCTCCAGGTAATTCTAATGGATAGCCAAAAATAAAAGCCACTGCTATCAGTCTTTGGTCCTCCATGTTTCCTTGTCCCACTCAAAGTGATAGTGAGCTAAATTTCTATCTGTAGCCACTAAAAACACAAAAAACTAAGTTGAAGGTGGCTTCAACATCTAGAATCCCAAAATACTGACAAAGGGGACTAGAGAGGTATCCCCGGTGAAGTTGTCTAGTGTCCTGTAATTTTTCAAGTTTTCAGGATTCTTGTAGCAGGGTCTGGTTCTGGCATTGCCTTAAACCAGGAGATAGGTAATTTGGCTTTTCTGCAGACTGTATTCAGGTAGGTTAGTGCTCCTGTCTGTGTGTGTATGGAGCTAATGTTTTGCATGTGCCTAACACAGTACAAATAGTTGAAGTCCTGGGAGGCGGAGAGAACCACTTGTGTTTGCTACCTGGGAGTCAGCAGAGGATGTTTCAAAGAGGAGCCGTGCTCTCACCCACTCCTTGCAGGGGAAGTTGCATTTGTATGGGCAGAAGGCTGAAGGATAGGATGTCAAGAGAGAGAGCTGCCCCAGAATGTCCCATCCAGGATATTTGTGGGTTATCGAAGAGAGCAACCAACCCGAGTGGCCCCCGTGCACAGGGCCACGTCGCACCTTTGGGTGGATGGGGTAAGGCCATGGAGTAGCAAAAGAACCTTCAGTAGCAGGTACTTTGTGTACCTTCAGTGGCAATTTATCTTGTATATTTTGAATATTTTGAAGCAAAAAAAGGGCAATACAAATAAAAGAAAGATCCTCAGAGAAGTGGAGCATTCTCTCAACCGAAATATTTGGACTTGTCCTTTGCTCTATTCCTTGTACACTCTTATGTTAATACAACTTTTAGAAAAACCTTACTCTTGGTATCACATAAACTTGGATCTACCACAATTTAAATGATGTATGTCCCCAGGAAAAAGGTCAGCTACAACTTGGCGAGTGTCCAAGGCAGGCATCTGCCGGGTCTCTGGCTCCAGCCCCAGGCCGTAGGTCTTCACCTCCCAGGCCTCCTGTAGTCAAGTCTCCCCGTCCTGTGTCCATCTAATCCCCCAAGGCCCTGCCAGATGCCTGTTTTTCTATTTGTCTCAAATAAATGTGTGGAATCGAGATGTTAAATACTGATAATGCAAAGCACTTACACAATTACAGAGGAAATATGACAAAGGAAAGGATGTTCAACCTTGCCAGTAATCAAAAGAATGCAAATGTGATATAATTTTTCAATTACCAAATGGACCAAAGGTGAAAAAGAATAAAATACTAGAGTCTGAGAGACTAGAGACATGGGATATCGCATGCACCTTGCAGGGAGTGTACACTGACACAAGCTTTCTGGAAAATAGTTGGGCATTGTACATCATAAACGTAAAAATGTGCAAAGATAGCAATTCTACATCTGAGAGTTTATCCTAAAGAAATTATTGAGCAGAGACCAATGATGTTCAAACCAGCCTTGTTTATAATAAAGAATAATTAGAAATTATCTGTCCACCAAGTGAAAACTATGCATACCAATTATGGTACATTCGTTCAATGGAGCACTGAAAAGACTTCAAAATGATGTGCTATTAATAATAGGCTTGAAGAGATGTCCATTAGATATTATGTCCTAGAGGCCCTTGTAGTGCCCCTGATGTCAGGTCAATGCGAGCACACACACACGTGCATGCACACTGAGATCTAGAATGGTCGTCACTGAGATGTCAACCGTGATGTCTTCTGGTTGGGAGAGCTTTAAATGACTTTACTGTCTTCCTTTTTTATTGTTCCTAAAATTAGGAAAGTAATATTCTTTATTTTAAAATTAACAGCTAACACTAACAAGGTATATCTTATGTGCTAGGCACTGCTCTCATTGCTGTATGCTGTTATTATTCCCAAAGAAAACAAAGGTGATGGGAGATTAAGTAACTTACTCAGGGTCCACAGCTAGTGAAAGACAGAGCTGGGATTCAAAACCTGGTAACGTTGCTCCCCAGGCTGCATTCTTACTACACTAATTAGCCCCAACCAAGTGAGAGTCTCTTAAATCCTGCCCCCTAACGGGGGCGGGGGGAGTGACAGTGAGAGTCTCTTAAATCCTGCCCCCTAACAATCCCACTGCTATGATCAAAAGTCACCATTGTTAACCATGTGCCATTGATCCTTCCAAAACTTTTGCTAGGCATGTCCAGACACATGCACATACATGCATGTGCACACACACACACGTGTGTTTTTCTTTTTTTTATAAAATAGGGTGACAGTGCCCATCCTGTCAGTATGTAAGTTCACCCTCATGTTTTTTATTTAGCTGTGGAGGGTATTCTACAGCACAGATGCACAGGATTGAAGGAATGATGCTTCTCCTGAGAAACTGGCAGTTTCTTCACCCTAACAGACACAGCTGCAGTGAGCATCCTGGTATACATTTTACAGGGTGCAGAAGTGTGATTATATTCCTGTGGTAATTTCCTAGAAACGGAACCCCTGGGTCGAAAGGCATGCACATCGAGTGTTGAAAAGGCCGCCCCATCAGGAAAGTTGCCGTTACACCCGCAGTGTGTGAGTGGCCATCTCCCATGTTTTCACGGACACAGGAAGTTGTCAATCTTTTTAATTTTTGCCAGTATGAGAAATGAAGAATGTTATTTCATTTGTAGTAATTTAAAAGTCCTTGATTACTGGCAAAGTTGAGCATCTTTTTATAGGTTTATTGTTCATTTTCATTTCTTCTCAGAATTGTTTACTTTCTATTGGGTAATTTGAGGTTTTTTAATTAATTCAAAGCAGTTTTGTTGTATTATAAATATTAGACTTTAGATGCTTTGTTGCAAATAATTTTCTCAGCACATTCCTTTTCTCTGAACTTGGTTTATGTATTATTTTATTATATAGAAGTTTAAATTTATTTTATTTTTATGTAATCAAATCTGTCCATTTTATTCCTTTATGGCTTTACATCTTTTTTAGGAAGTCTTACTCCACTATATTCTCCAAGAATAAAAGAAATACTTTTCTGGCTAGGCGTGGTGGCTCACGCCTATAATCCTAGCACTCTGGGAGACTGAGGTGGGATGATTGCTTGAGGTCAGGAAATAGAGACCAGCCTGAGCAAGAGAGACCCCATCTCTACTAAAAATTTAAAAATTAGCTGGCGTGGTGGTACACACCTGTAGTCCCAGCTACTCAGGAGGCTGAGGCAGGAGGATCACTTGAGGCCAGGAGTTCGAGACCAGACTAAGCAAGAGCAAAACTCTGTCTCTACAAAAAATAGAAAAATTAGCTGGACATGGTAGTGCCAGCTACTCAGGAGGCTGAGGCAGAAGGATCGCTTGAGCCCAGGAGTTTGAGGTTGCTGTGAACTATAACAATGCCACGGTACTCTACTTAGGGTGTCAGAGTGAGACTCTGTCTCAAAAAACAAAAAGAAAAAAAGAAAAAAAGAAAAAAGAAAAGAAATACTCTTCTATGTTCTCTTCTAGTACATATACATTTTTGTTTATAGATTTATTTTTATGTTCAGACTTTAATCCGTGAAAAATTTAGGGTTGTGTTTGGTGAAAAGTAGGCACTTAACTTTTTTATTTTTAGGTTGGCTGTCTTTTAAAGTACTCCACCAAAACCCAAATTCCCATGTGTGCCCAGGGCTGTGTCTGGACGGTTCTCCCATTGATCACTTGTCTATATCTGGCTCTGAATCACACTGTTTTAATTACTCGAGCTTTTCAGCAAGTTTTTATATCTGCTAAAGCATGTTCCATTTCTCTTCTTTTTAAAACTTTCCTCAGCCATTCTTGGACATTGACTTTTTCAGAGAAACTTTAGAATTAGATAGTCATGGTCCAAAAATCCTCCCTTGGGATTTCAATTGGAATATTAATAGAATGAAGCTACCTGCTAACGTGAGGTTGACGTCTTACAAAGGGGTCTCCAGCCAGGGCTCTTTGCCCCCCGGCGGCTCTCCAGGCAGTCAGGCGCTGCCCCTGAGCGAGAGGAACAGGTGGGTGCTGCCTCTGCCCTGCATCTGAGGCCTTCCCGTGCGACCACCTCCACCCCAGCCTGTGATTCCAAGGCTTCTGCAAAGGACAAATTCCTACACATCTTTCGTTTAATTTCTTTCCTTCCCCAGATGGCATGTGGATTTTAACCGGAACTTTCAGAACCAAATCCAGAGTAAAAAGCATGGAAACCTGAGACCCTGCAGCAGAACCCAGGGGGAAATATAATACATTTGGTCGGAGAACATTCTTCCTGCTCCTAGCAAACCTCACTGAGCACTCATATGTGACCAGCCTGGGGTAACCAGGTTCCAGTTGAGACTGTTTTAAAAAAATAGCTTTATTGTTGTAGATTAACTTGAAATTCTCTCATTTTAAGTGTACAATTAAGTGATTTTTAGTACAGAGTTGTGCAAACATCACCATGACTCAATTTTGGAACATTCCCATCACTCCCAGAAGACCCTTCATGCCTACTCATAGTCATTCTCCAGATGCTGTTTTGTCCTTAGCATGACAGCATCAGGAGGAATTGGGGGGCAAAGTGAGGGTGTTCCTTAGAGATCCTCTGCTTGTGAGCCTAGAACGAACACCCCAACAGCATAAATAGCATGACCCCAGATGACACCTTGTTCTGGAGAGACCCAGGTCGGGCCTCCTCCGGAAGCCAGTGGCCCCACTGAGCCCCATCCTTCCCCCTTGCAGGTGGATAAAGTTTGAAGAAAAGGTGGAGGAAGGAGGCGAGCGCTGGAGCAAGCCCCACGTGTCCACACTGTCCCTGCACAGCCTCTTCGAGCTCCGCACCTGCCTGCAGACGGGGACGGTGCTCCTGGATTTGGACAGCGGCTCCCTGCCACAGATCATAGGTGAGGCCGGGGTCGCCATGGGCATCTCTCCCGCGGTGCCTGACACCCACCTGATTCTACGTGGACCAGCTTTGCCTCTGGTTTCCAAGGCAGCGTCACAGCCGCTCCAAGGCTCAGTTCCATGTAGCGCTCCGACAGAGAGGAAAAGATCATCCCCTGCAATGTACCCAGCAATGTAGCGACAGGGAGAGCAGCCTCTCGGCATGGTCAGAGACACCCCTTGTCGTGACAGCCTGTTTCTTTTCAGGGTAAAATGGATCATCACTCATCTTTAGGAAATTAGCTCTCACTTAGTGGCATGTCGGAGGCTTGTCTTTTCGCCCCTAAACATTTTTGTGAGTTTTGTTCTAGCACATTGGATTTTGCCAGAAGTATTATGCCCAGAATGCTTTTCTAAAGAGAATTCAGTTTACATCTAAAACCATTTAACACATTACTTTTGTGCTTCCTGGGGCACTTTCATATGTATTGTTTCTTTTACTTTTCATCATAACATTGACAGAAAGAGCAGAGACTTCCATACACGTGTGCACACACAGAGACATGCTGTGCCCTTGAACATGAGGGACTGAGGGTTGGCGATGTGCCCAGGTTTCCACAGTTAGTGGCAAAGCCGGGACTATTTCTGCATCCCCTGCCACCTCTAGGGCACATTTAATCCCCCTGATAATACGTGAAACTGAGGTCCCCTCACCCTGGGACTGTCCTGTACCACATGGACAAGGCACGTTTGTTTCCCACGCAGATGATGTCATTGAGAAGCAGATCGAGGATGGGCTCCTGCGGCCGGAGCTCCGGGAGAGGGTCAGCTACGTCCTCCTGAGGAGGCACCGTCACCAAACCAAGAAGCCCATCCACCGCTCCTTGGTCGACATTGGAAAGTCAGTCTCCACCACGAGTGAGTCGGGCCTCACGCTGGTGGGCACGGGGCATGCAGGGCCAGTGTCAGGCCTCAGTGCCTGGGCGAGCCCACCTTGGTGGCTGGGAGTTTCTGGAGAAATTCTGAGGTTCTGGGGATCCCTCAGCCTCCTTTTTTGGCAGTTCCACAGGGACCCCAGCCATACACCCATGTTGTCCCCACCACCAGAGAAGAACAATTTCTAGAAACTGAGTTGGTTCTTAGCCTGGGCTGCACAGTGCCGTCACCTGGGGGCTCGACATATGTCCCAATGCCTGGTCCTGCCCTGAAGAGTTGGACTCAACTGGTCTGGAGTATGGCCTGGGAACAAAGAGGGAGGTTAGAAAGCTCCCTGGGAGATTCTCGTGTGCACGCAGTGTTGGGAAGTGCTTGTTTAAGAAGTACTTGGTAGGGATGGCCTGTTTAAGAAGGGACCCGAAAATTTCCCCCTCAACCTCTAAGAGGAGCCAAGAGCTTTGGCAGAAAATGCAGCACATCAGGGTGGTGGCAGGGGCTGGGCTCATCTCAAGGGTGCCGGGGCTGTAGATCTGGCAGCTGGTGTCGCTCTGATTAGCAGAGCCTGGGGCCACTGAGGGAGAGTGGATTGTTCCACGCACACATCTCCAACCTCTAGCCCTCCTCTCTCAGTATCTGAGTCTAGATGTCCAGAGACACTAGCCATGTTGAACCTGTGAGATAAACACAGTCACCAAAACAAAGTTGCTCCATGGAAAACCTTGAGGAATCTCTTTAAATGAATTGTTTAAAAATGGATAGTGTTAGGGCTGGGCGCAGTGGCTCACGCCTGTAATCCTAGCCCTCTGGGAGGCCGAGGCGGGTAGATCACTCGAGGTCAGGAGTTCGAGACCAGCCTGAGCGAGACCCCGTCTCTACTAAAAAAATAGAAATAAAAATTATCTGGACAACTAAAAATATATATAGAAAAAATTAGCTGGGCATGGTGGCACATGCCTGTAGTCCCAGCTACTCGGGAGGCTGAGGCAGTAGGATCGCTTAAGCCCAGGAGTTTGAGGTTGCTGTGAGCTAGGCTGACGCCATGGCACTCACTCTAGCCCGGGCAACAAAGTGAGACTCTGTCTCAAAAAAAAAAAAAAAAAAATGGATAGTGTTTAACATATCATAACAAAAGATACACACTTAGCACGTACATGTCCAAGGTACTGCTCTGAGTGTTCTTCCTGTGCTACCTCACTTCATCCCCACAATAACGCTGTGGCACAGGTGCTGTTCTTATCATCCCCATTTTACAGATGAGGCATCTGAGGCACAGAGAGGTTAAGTAACTTGCCTGAGGTCACACAGGCAGCAAGTGGTGAAATCAGGGATGAATCCAGGCAGTCTGCTACATCTGGTACCTATTTAATCAATGGTGTGTCTGTCTCACTTTCAACAGCACTAGTATTTCTCTGTATTCTTATTCAGATAATTAACTTATCTCAAAAAAAAAAATTCTTCCTGGAAGAAAAAGAGACATGTCTTGCAGCTCAGTTTTATTTAGTTGAAGTGACTCCACACATGTACCATGCTAATCCGAGAGGCCCCACCACCTCAGCAAGGCTGCCCAAGCCGAGTCCCTTCTGTTCCTCCTCCCTTCTGTTCCTCCTGCCAGATCGCAGCCCCGCCCGGAGCCCTGCGGCCGGCCCGAGTCTCCACCACTCCACCGAGGACCTGCGGATGCGGCAAAGCGCGGATTACGGCCGTCTGTGTGAGTGTGTTCCCCACCGCCACTCGGCGACAGCTTTGTTCCGGCTGTGGCAGCTGTGGAGTGTCCACGTTGTCATAGGTGGAGGACACAAGGCCCAGGATCTGCCAAGAATTCTCAGGACATGCATCAGGAGACGTTTAACTTTCAGCCTGAACCTGAGCTGCTCTCAGGGTCTAATTTGTTACCATAATATTCCAAATAATTCCTCTGAAAAATGAAGCTCTACATGAAGTCTGGGCGTAATCAATACCCGAACTCAAGTTCCAGGCATTTTTATCTTAGTCTGCGCCTTCATTTTCACCAAACTGACCGTTAGCCCTGTTTTTTTGGTCAAAAGCTTTCCTAGAAACCAAATTAAAAAGTGGGCCCTTTCCCCCAGGACAGTGAGGCAGTGTTCCCACCACTGGGTGACAGTCTCGTGTCACCAAAGAGAAGAAATACAGGCAAAGTCACAGCCCCTGTTTGCTGGGAACAGATCAGGAGCTTGGAAGGTGAGAGGTTGCAGTCACAGTCGGGCTTTCAGGCGGTTCAGGTTCATCGGGGATGCACAGATAGGTAAGGGGACGGGGGAAGGAGAAGAGAGAACTTGGAAAATGAGGAGAAAAGAAAACTCAGTATGCAGAAGTATGTTCCTTTAAATACTTTTACTAAAATGCCAAGATATGAACAAGTGCAGCCCAGGGCTGTGCCCCTGTCCAGGCCTGAGGAATGACTTGAGGGGCCATGTGGCCCCTGCCCATGACCTCAGCCCCAGCGGGCACTTGCTGCAGTCTTGTCTCTCTGTCCTGAGGACCCCGAGTCCACTTAGTCCCCCTGGCCTCGCTGTGCCACGTGGGGGTGCCGGGAGGCAGTGGTCAGTAGGCTTTGGGCAGACCTTCCCCGCAGTTGTCATTGCGTGTGAGGTCGTCTCCGCGCTGACACTGCTCTGGGGTGGGAACCCCGACGACAAGAGGCAAGAATAGGTGCGTACAGCTTCGTGTGAGCCAGGGGGTCATCGGAGTGTGCACCCACCCACAGGTGGCCCAGCGCACAGAAAGCGCCACACTGGGGAAGGCTAGAGCGGAGGAGACACGGGATGAGCCTTGGAGAATAACTAGGAGCTTTCCAGGGACGCGGGGTGGGGTTGGGAAGAGGGTTTCTACACGAGGGAAACAACAGCAGCTGGAGGGAAGGGGCTGTCAGGGAGAGAATATCGAGTCAGCCCACAGAGCGTAGGGGGAAGGTCAAACCGAAGAGAGCCCTGTGCCCCCAGCGACAGAACCCGGACTTTATTCTGAAGGTAATTGAGACCCCTGAGAAGCTTGAAGCAGGAGCAGGGCATGACCAGATTTCTGCCTGAGAGAGAATAAACTAGAAGGGGGCAAGATTGGAAGCGAGAGCCTGGGCCCACACTCAGGAACGGAGAGGAGAGCACAGAGCCGGAGTTGATGGGTAGGAAGTGGGAGTTGGGGAAGAGGAGGGTGCCCAGTCCTAGATTTCTCCTCGAAGGGCCAGCGGATGGGTGGGAGGGGCAGTGAGTGGAATAGGGTCCCCAAGGGGCCAGATGGGACTGCTCCAGGGAAGATCAGACTGGAGACCCACCCTGGGTGTCCTTGGCCCGCATGTGTGGTGGAAGCAACCGGAGTGGATGTGATGAGCAAGGAAGGAGAGGGCAATGCACCTGGAGGGAATGTGGGCAAAGACAAGAGTCCAAGGAGAGCCAGGTAAGAGAGGGTCCTGAGAAGGAGAACCAAGGAGACCAATGTGTGAGAAGCAAGGAGTAGCCACAGGCCAAAAGCTGAGACACAATGGGTCTGAGCGTGCCCATGAGACTGGGCTACTAGCAGGAATGAGAGCTGACTTCCTCCCACCTTCACAGAGGAAAGAACTATCGGGCAGTTCATACAACTCACTCTCGCTGTTCTCCTTGTGGTGAGCCCACCTTCGCTCCCTCTGCAAGCCTAAGTCCCCAGCCCATCTTTAACAACTCTCATGGGTCATGGAGGATGGAGGTGAAACTGGTCTCTCTCGACAACAAATTCCAAGCTTAGTGACACCTGGCACCTCATCTAATAATGCATCTCTGTCCCTCCTCCTGTCCGGGCCTGGAACAGAGCTAGCGGGCCTGGAACAGAGCTACCCCCTGGAGTAGACATCCTGGTGAGGTCCAGGAAGGTGGGGCTGAGGGGTAGAGACCCGAGTGCAGTAGCTTGAGACGTGAGGAGGAAGAAGTGGAATGTGGAGTCTAGCAACTCTTTCAAGAAAGCTGCCACGGAAGGGAAGGAAAGTGAGAGGACACTGGCTTAAGGAGGTGGGAGGATTAAGGGGCAGGAGGTTCTTGCTTTGGTTATGAACATGGGGGAGGCTGAGTAGGGGCCAAGGGACAAGGACCTGAGAGAGCCTGGCTTCCCCTGATGGCCCTTCTTTTCCTTCTCTCCTAGGTCACGCCCAGAGCAGAAGCATGAATGACATTTCTCGAACCCCAAACACAGACCAGGTAGTAAAGCTCTCACTCTTGGCTGCCAGTGGAGGGCCAGGGCAGGAAGACGCCTTTGGTTTCAGAGGCAGGGGGTCCCCTGGGCAAAACCCCACTCCCAGGAAGGATCCCAGGGGGCTCTAGGCTGCCTTGGTGACTCTGAGCAGCCTGTCAGTCAGGCACTGACTGAGTCCCAGGTGCTGGCTCTGTGCTAGGTCCTGGGGAGAGCGGGGGACAGAGAACCACATCAGATGGTGCCGGCTGTCCTTGGGCTTGGGATCTGTTGGAGAGAGAAGACCATAGCTTCACCTCCCCTGACCCATGAGTGCCTTTAAAGATAGGCTAGGGATTGGGGCTGGCAGAGAGAAGGGAGTAGATCCTCCCCATGCGGAGAACAGTGATAGTTATTTAATTGGACTACCCAAAATCGTGTGTCTCCTTCCTCGGCTGGGGCAGGAGAACATGGACTCTGGTCTCCCCCTAACTTGATCTCTTGATGAGGTCAGCGTCCTACAAGCAGATGGAGTCCAGCTCTAAGGCCCATGTCCTGGGAATTCTGTGACTGGGCCCCCAGAGTAGGCCCAGAGGGGGCCCCTCAGTTCCAACCCTGCACACCTCAGGGCAGGAGGGTCCATGGTCCCCTCACTTGTGCCCCAGGAATAGGAAGAAAGGTGACCAAGGACACCTGAAACGTGGTGAGGAGCCCTCAGGAGCATGGGTGACCTCCAGGCCTTCTAGGCACCCCACGTCTGGTGGACGGCAGAACCAAGACAGTCCCTCATGTCAGTGTCCTGAGGGCCCTTTGTGGCCAAAATAATAACAACAATGGCAAAATCAACTGACATTTAAGGCCCACTCGCTGCATGTGCTGCGCGTGCCAGGCATTTTCTGTATATCAGGAGAGCACTAGCGCCATCCCCAGGTTACTGATGAGAGAACCGTGAGGCTTTACGCAGTTAAACAACACGCCCAAGTCCGTGCTGCTGAAAGGTGGCAGGACCTTGAAGGGACCCAGGCAGTCTGACTCTAGAGCCCTTAACTGGGGAGTAATTTAGGAGCCGGTGAGTATCCCAGAATATTATTTGGCGAGGAACACCACTTTTAGCCATGCACACAGACAGTGCAGCCGTGATAAGCCACCATTACCTAGTGAAAGTCTTTCGTAATCCATTTTAATCAATATGTAAGTGGTAATGGCAATACTAGTGTCGCCTTCCCCAGGCACCTCTCATATCTGACCTTCCTGTCCTGAACAGACACAAGTCAGAGGGACTGGAGAGAGGCCACCTTTGTAGTCTCAGAAATCATGAGTTTCCTGGGAGGTACCCCAGGGCTGACTTGGGGGCGTGGAAGTCTCCCACAGATTTGGAGACTGGCCCTGGGGTTCCTATGCACCAGAAAGCTGGCGGCAAAAGGAGAGCAAAGCCCAGCCCAGCCACTCTGACCATCAGAACAGGCTGGAAGAATTTGTTCAAGTCAGGCCTCAAAGCAGTCTGCAGGGGGTGGGGGAGTGAGAGCAGGTGGGAGTATCCATGGGTATCTCGTCTCCCCTTCCCCGACCAGCGGAAAAACAAATTCATGAAGAAGATCCCCAAGGACTCAGAAGCTTCCAACGTGCTGGTGGGTGAGGTGGACTTCCTGGACCAGCCGTTCATCGCGTTCGTGCGACTCATCCAGTCTGCCATGCTGGGCGGGGTGACTGAGGTGCCCGTCCCCACCAGGTGAGAGCCATCGAAACCTGCCCCAGGCCGCCCTCAGGAAGCCAGCTGTCCATGCCATCAGCAAGAAGTGCCCTTAGAGACATCCCTAAGCATAGGGCTGTGCTGGGAAGGGAGATCTTCTGACTAGGGGAGAGTTCTAGAGACTTCATTAAAAATAATCATAAGAGGAGACAACAGCTGGGAGAGAAGCTGTCAGGTGGGCTTGGGCAGCAAGACGAAGGTGAGGGTGCTCGAGGGGGAGCCCAGTGGGAGGGGAAGAGGAAATGCTCCGCCAAAGCCAATATGGGGCTGGAAGGAGGGAAGCGGAAAAGTTAGGAATGGATGTTGTTTAGGGCCCAAGAATTCTTCTCTTCACCTGCTTCTATTTTCCTCTTCACTTTTCTCCTCCTCCTTCTTCTCTTCTTTGTCTCCTCCTTTATCTTTGCAGATTTCTGTTCATATTACTGGGACCTTCCGGGAGAGCAAAATCTTACAATGAAATTGGCCGTGCCATCGCCACCCTCATGGTAGACGATGTAAGTGGTAACCAGAGCATGTCCTCCTGAATGTTGTGACTCCTGCATCCAGCGCTGCACCTTCATTCATTCCCTTATCCCGCAGGCACATATGAGCACCTACTGTGTCCCAGGTGCCGTGCAGGATGCTGAGGATTACGAGAATCAGGAAATAGGCACTGTCCTGCAGGAGTACCAATCAAGCGGGAGGCACACACCCATGATAAAATTAACCATCTGCTAGCTGCCCAGGGAGTCAGGGGGCTTCACAGATGAGGGGCCTTGAAAGTTAAGGATGACCAGGAGGGGGTTAGGCCCAGCACAAGCCTACAAGGCAAGCATCCCAGACAAAGGGAAGGGGTCAGGCTCAGAGAAGCTGGGTGAAAGTGGTTCAATGTAGCCTCGGTGTAAGGGCCTCAAGGGCAGGAGGTGACACTGGAAATGTGAGCCAGAGACTCCACAGACCCTTAAGCAGAGCTGAGAGGTCACAATCTGTCCCAAGAGTGATGGGGATCCTAGAGACTTAAGCACAGGCATAAGCCCGTCAAATCTGTCAGTCAGAAAGCATGCATGCTCTGTGCTCTGGAGACAGCCTCGAATTGGGCTCTACAAAGGTTTTCTAATGTGCTTCCTGTGTAGAAAACTGAAACCAGAAAGGTTAAGTAACTCAGCCAAGGCTGGGCGCAGTGGCTCACGCCTGTAATCCTAGCACTCTGGGAGGCTGAGGCAGGAGGATCGCTCAAGGTCAGGAGTTTGAGACCAGCCTGAGCAAGAGCCAGACCCCATCTCTACTAAAATATAGAAAGAAATTATCTGGACAACTAAAAATATATAGAAAAAATTAGCCAGGCATGGTGGCGCATGCCTGTAGTCCCAGCTACTCGGGAGGCTGAGGCAGGAGGATCGCTTAAGCCCAGGAGTTGGAAGTTATTGTGAGCTAGGCTGACGCCATGGCACTGTAGCCAGGGCAAAAGAGAGAGACTCTGTCTCCAAAAAAAAAAAAAAAGAAGAAGAAGAAAGAAACTCAGCCAAAGTCTTACAGCAAGAACATGGAGACCTGCCTTCAGATCCAAGATGGGCTTCCGATCCATCGCGCCTGCTGTGCTGTGTTCTCATCCCAAACCCGACAGCAAGTGGGCAGGGGAACAGTGGTTCAGAGTGATTTCTTTGATTTCTTTGAAACTCAACACGAGCCCTTCAGAGAGAACTGACCTTCTCCCCTCCCTCCTCTCCCCTTGCCAGCTCTTCAGCGACGTGGCCTATAAAGCCCGCAATCGGGAAGATCTGATCGCAGGGATTGATGAGTTTCTGGATGAGGTCATTGTCCTTCCCCCTGGAGAATGGGACCCAAATATCCGAATTGAGCCCCCCAAGAAAGTGCCCTCTGCCGACAAGAGGTGTGTATCTGAGAGGGGAGTTGGAGGGGGTGGGGGGAGAAAGGGGGCTTCAACTCTGTAGGTATCATTTTATTTCTCTTTAAAATAAACCAAAAGCAAATATGGCCATATGTGAACATTGGTAAAATCCGGGTGACCTGTGTGTGGGTATCGTTCGATCACTTTCTGCATTTTTCTCTGTCATTAAAGAAATTTCATAATTTTTGTTGGAGAGGTGGGAGGTGTGCTGGGGGACAGTCCTGGAGGGGCTGGCCCTTCCCCAGGATTGGGGGCTCCACTCTCCCTGGTCCTCCTCCCCTTCCAGGAAATCTGTGTTTTCCCTGGCGGAGCTGGGCCAGATGAACGGCTCTGTAGGAGGAGGTGGCGGAGCGGCTGCCGGAGGCGGCGGCGGTGGTGGTGGAGGAGGAGGTGGCGGCGGGGCTGGCGGCAGCGGAGCCAGTGGAGCGAGCGGCGGGGATGATGGAGAGATGCCAGCCGTGCACGAAATCGGGGAGGAGCTTATCTGGACAGGAAGGTACCCAGCCCAGGCCTGACAGTGACCTTGCTGTCCTTTAGGCCTCTCCCCTTCTCTCTCGCCCTCTAGGGACCTTCCCCACCCCTGCCTGTAGCGCCTACTGCAGGCCATGGGGTCTGAGCGCTGTGCTGTCTCCCTCCCGGAGCCCTTGTAGCCCCTCGGGGATCACAGAAAAGGGTTGCCTCAGGCGAGGGGACCGGGAGAGCAGACACAGGAGTGGGGGAAGTCAAACTTTTCTCTAGACACCTTTGGTACCAGTTTCCTAAGGCTGCCATGACAAAGTACCACAAACTAGGTGGCTTAAAACAACAGAAAGTTATTCTCCCACAGTTCTGGAGGCCGGAAGTTCCAAATCAGATGTCAGGGCCATGCTCCCTCTGCGATTCTGGGGAGCCTCTTTCCTCACCTCCTCCTAGCTGTGGTTGCCACAGTTTTTGGTGTTCCTCGGCTTGCAGCTGATCATGCTCACCTCTGCCTCTGGCATCCCATAGCCTTCTCCCTGTGCATCTGTCCTCACAGAGCGTTTTCCTCTTTTTATAAGGACACCAATTATATTGGATTAGGGACCACCCTAGTGACTTCATCTTAACTTGATTACATCTGCAAAGAGCCTTATTTATTTATTATTTTTTTTGAGACAGAGTCTCGCTCTGTTGCCCGGGCTAGAGTGCCGTGGTGTCAGCCTAGCTCACGGCAACCTTAAACTCCTGGGTTTAAACAATCCTCCTGCCTCAGCCTCCTGAGTAGCTGGGACTACAGGCATGTGCCACCATGCCCGGCTAATTTTTTCTATATATATTTTTAGTTGGCCAGATAATTTCTTTCTATTTTCAGTAGAGACGGGGTCTTGCTCTTGCTCAGGCTGGTCTCGAACTCCTGACCTCGAGCAATCCACCCGCCTCGGCCTCCCAAAGTGCTAGGATTACAGGCGTGTTGCCACCACGCCCAGCCTGCAAAGAGCCTTATTTCCACGTAAGGTCACAATCACAGGTACTTGCAGGGTAGGACTTTAATATATCTTTTTGGGAGATGCAATTCAATTCATAACAGTACCTTCTTTTTTTTTTTTAACCTAATATTACCTATTGGAAAACTTTTTTTCTTCTTTTTTTTAACAAAAATAAGAGAAAATTCTCCTGGCCTATGTTTCTCTGACAGCTCTCAGAGTCACTGAGGTTGATCTAGATTTAGGAAAGGACATGGCTCTGCAAAGCTATGTGGAAATCATAACTTTGAGAATGAAGTCATGTTTTATATGCCCTTAGCTCAATACCAGTGGTTCTCAATTGGAAGCAACTTTGCCCCTCCCTTACTCCCCCCCATCCCCTAGCCCAGGGCATTTGGCAATGTCTAGAGACATTTTTGTTTGTCACAGGTGGAGGGGAGATGATACTGGCATCTAGTAGGCAGAGGCCAGGGATGCTGCTAAACATCCTACAATGCACAGGACAGCCACCTCACAACACAGGGATTATCCAGTCCAAAGTATCAGCAGTGCCAAGGTTGAGAAACCCTGCTCCGTGCTAAGGACTGCATTAGGACCTATGGGAAATAGCATCCCCAGTAAACACTGTCTCCAAACCTAAAATCCCCCACTTGGTTGTTCCAGAGAGCAAGAAACCCCTGTTACAAATTTAGAATCTGTCCTTAATGAATCTGTGTTATAATCTGGAAGGTCTCTGTTTCCTAAAGTTGGACACAGCTGTGTTTCCCAAAGGGCAGGAGCCGTGGGGATGATCAGGCATGTGAGGAAGGCCACCATGTGCAGACCCCAGGACTTCCGTTCCCATCAGACTGTCCCTGTCCCAAACAGGCTAAGTCCACCCTTCCCAGTGTGGATGGTGCCACCACAAACTTCCAGATCCCAAATGTTCTGGTGGAGAGATCCTTGTCCCCATGCACCCCTGCTCAAGTTCCCTTCCTTGCCCCAGACTCTGCAGGTCCCTGTAAGTAGCCCCGCTCCCGCCCTGGTGTTAGTGGTGAGAAAGCAGCCCCTGGGCCTGTCTCGAGCAGGTTCTTCGGTGGCCTGCGTCTGGACGTCAAGAGGAAGCTGCCCTGGTTCCCAAGTGACTTCTGTGACGGCTTCCACATCCAGTCCATCTCTGCCATCCTATTCATCTACCTCGGCTGTATCACCAACGCGATCACCTTTGGTGGGCTCCTGGGGGATGCCACCGACAATTATCAGGTGTGTTTGAGCTGGGGACGCTCGTGTAAAACCAGTGAAATCTGCCGCCACCTGGTGGCAGCCGGGGGCTTCTTCCTGTAATCCCCAAACCAAGGTTTCATCCACCATGCAGGTGGAGGCCGTCACTTTTGTAATCCTTTACCCTTCAAAACAAAAAGTAATAATCTGACAGTATTAAAAGATCTAAAGCTAAATCAGGTTACTAAAGGCCAAATTTAAAGCTGATATAAATAGGTCAGACTTTTAAGGGGAATCATCTACTGTGTCGTTTGGTACTTTTCGCACTGATACTTGAATGAACTTAAATGACAACGTTAATTGAGTTGCTAATTGTGGCTTTCTCCCCATGCCTTTCTTTTTTTTTAAACAACCTTGAATTCTTAGTTTGGAGTTAAGACATTTTTAGAAGGCTAGTAAGCTGCTACCATGACAACAACACAGGCCTCCCTGGGAAACATCAGCTTAGCAGAGACACCAGCCCGACTCCTAGGCAAGGGTCTTCTCCGACCGGGGCCTGCAGGGTAGAACCACAGGAAAGCTCAGTGCACCAAGGAGAAGGCCCATTTTCATAGATAAATTGGGGTGAATGCCTATTGCCAGCTACGCCTCTCTCCTGAGCTTCAGGTTCGATGTCCAGCAGCCTCCTGGACATGTCCACATGGCTGCCCCTCAGGAGCCCCCAACTCACATGGCCAACATCACATCCATCATCCTCCCTCCTGACCTACTGCTCCCAGGCCTCCCCCAGCATAACACCTGACGCCGTGGTTCTCCCACCTGTGCCCGCCAGAAAGCAGGCCTCATCCCTGACTCGCCGATCCCCTTCCCCACGTGTCCTCCTGACTTGGCCCTCCTTGCCTCTCCCTGCAGCCCTGCCCTACTCACCCATGCCACATTCCCTTTTCCATCAGTCCTGATCGTCTTTCAGTTCTTCAAAGACATACTATCTATCTTCCAGCTCCAGCCTTTGTACACACTGTCCCTCCTCCTGGGACACGATTTCCCCTCACTCCACTTAACCCTATTCTCCTGGCCAATTCCCTGCCCATTTTGGGGGTCTCTGCTTCCACATATTGACTTTAGGGAGGCCTTCCTGACCGCCCCTTCATTCCTACTGCGTGCTCCTGGCACCCTCAACCAATCCCACCCATCACACTCTTTGGCAGTGGCTGTCAACCAGGGATAGTTTTGACCCCAAGGGACATATGGCAATATCTAGAGACAGCTTTCATTGTTGTAAGTGGAAGCGGAGCTACTATTATACTGGCCTCTAGTGGGCAGAGGCTGGGGGTGCTGCTAAACATCCTGCAACACACAGGACAAACCCCCGCAGCAAAGAAATACCTAGCCCAAGTGTCCACAGCGCCGAGGCTGAGAAACCTGCTATACAGAAATCGCCTGGGTGCTTATCTGTATCTCCCACTAGACTGGAGATGTGTCATCTTGTTCACTGATGGGTCCCCAAAACCTAGCACAATGACTGGTACATAACAGGGAATTAATAGACGTTGAATGAATGAATGGATGATCTGACCTCTAAAAGGACCAAATAGACGTTTGAATGAGTAATTAGAGGGATGAATGGGCTAGACTACTCTGGGAGTAGAATGGACACGGGGACAAGCATGTCCACTGCTTTCTAGGCTCTAGGGTGTCAAAAAGGTCACACGGGACCTTTATCCAAATGGGATTAGGGAGGGCAACACTGGCCATGGTGGCGAGTTGTGGCATAGGAGACGGGGAGCAGAGGTGGGGAGGAGAGGGCCCAGAACAAAGGACGAGCAGTGGGGCCTGAGCCCTGGGAGGGATGGCCGGGCCGCAGCCCCTGCTCCTGCCTGTGCTGAGCCTATGCTCCTCGTGTCCCCAGGGAGTGATGGAGAGCTTCCTGGGCACTGCCATGGCTGGCTCCTTGTTCTGCCTATTCTCAGGACAGCCTCTCATCATCCTCAGCAGCACAGGGCCCATCCTCATCTTCGAGAAGCTCCTCTTTGACTTCAGCAAGTAGGTGCCTCTTGGTGGCCCCAGGTGCCTGCTCTCAAGCTTGGGGCAGAGTGCTGAGGCCAGGGCAGAGGAACAGACCCAAAGGGGAGGCCGGGGTGAGGTGCCAAAGCCGCCCTTAACTATGGGGACGGCTGCCAGGTGGTCCCTTCTGACTCCTGCCAGTCCTGCCTTTGAGCCATCTTGGCGCATATTAGCACAGCCCCCAGGGACCAGCCAAGACAAGAGGGGGTGAGTCACACCACTCCGCTCAGGATCAGCTGGGACTGGAAGGTCAGCGTAGTGTACGAAAAGTCTTGGGCGAGATGTCAGAGGCTGCACCTGGACCCAGGCAGTTCCCGTCTCCCGTCCAGGCCCAGTTGCCTCATCTACAACATGAGGGTTGGGCTGGATCACTTCTAAGGCTTGCTCCAGCCCGGTTACTCTGAAATTCCCTGTTTTTCACTTACTCTGGATGTGCCTTACTAACCAAGTGACCACTGAGATATCTTAGTGCTTCCTGTGTTTTCCTGCCACCCCCATGGGATCTCAAAGATCAGACAACTCCACCCAGGAATTGTTTCCGTCCGCAATCCCCAATCCTCTTACAGTCCCTAGGAGGGCATCTGTGCCATGCATAGGCTGGAGGCCCCTCCCTTCCCTCTGCCTTCCAGAGGCAACGGCCTGGACTACATGGAGTTCCGCCTCTGGATTGGCCTCCACTCGGCCGTCCAGTGCCTTGTCCTGGTGGCCACGGACGCCAGCTTTATCATCAAATACATCACCCGCTTCACCGAGGAGGGCTTCTCCACCCTCATCAGCTTCATCTTCATCTACGATGCCATCAAGAAGATGATCGGTGCCTTCAAGTACTACCCCATCAATGTGGACTTCAAGCCCGACTCCATCACCACCTACAAATGCGAGTGCGTCGCCCCTGACACAGGTGACCGGTAACCCCAGACATGCCGTGGACCTCCCCCACCTGCCCACTCCCCTACCCCCATCACAGCTCTCTACTCAAATGCAGGAGACTGAGCCCGTGTGGAAGGGGCTGTTCAGCCCAGGGCTTATTGTTCCAAGGAAGCAAAGGCGGGGTCTTGAACCCAGTTTGCAGAAGGAAACCAAGGGGACAGTAGGTCTGATAAGAGCCACAGTACCAGCATCCAGGGTTATAACCAGGAAGGCACGGAGATACCTGAGGAAGGAGTGAGGCACGCTTTGCCTCAGTGTGGGGTGGGGTGGAGGCCACACCTGCCAGGAGTGCTGCCCAGGCCAGAGGTAGACCATGGTGTGTGAAGTCCCCCCAGCTCCACAGTGCATGCTATGATGAGCTCTGCCCAACACTGTTCTGCCAATGGGTCACACACCTCGTAAGGTGAGACCACACTAGATGGATGAACATCCCTACAAGTGGGAACACGTCCAGGGTGGAGGATCCACCAACCAGGCCATTTGAGGAATGGCTGGAGAACCTGGGGTTATTCAGCCTGTTAGGGATATGAGAGAAGGACTGTCATGTCACAGAGAGGCCACAGTCACCCTCTAGAACCACGGATGTAGAACAGAAAGGGGAATGAGAGCAGAGGCTCCCGGGAGCCAGATGCTGGCTGAATTTAGGGAAGAACTTAAAATGGTGGGAGTCACCACCACGGTGGTCTCGGCACCCTTGGCTGGTAACAAGTTACTTGATCACTCTCTGGATGTGCATCTACTAAGGATGTTGTAAAAGGGAGTCCCCCCCTGGGTGGGAGGCTGAATCAGCCAACCAGCTAACATGATAATAGTGCCATTCCTGTGGAGTTACTTTCTGGCCAAAAAACTGTCATCTGTAAAGTTAAGGCTTCCCATAGAGTCTTAGCTCCTGGCCTCTCTCACAGCCATGATCCTGCCCCTAAGAGTCCTCTGTGGGCTGTGCCAGGGTGCTACAGAGCAGGAGCAGGAGATCCATCCACACTTCTCCAACCACCACCAGGCTGGACTCACAGAGAGCAAACTGAGGTCCAGAGACCACCCAAGGTCACATAGAGCCTCAGTTTCCCTTGCCACAAAAGAGGGCTAGCAGTGCTGGTCCTGCCAGTCCCGTGGGACTCTTGTGAGGTTTTCAAATCTATACCCAGGTTGGGTTGGAGGAAATAAGTAGATATTGGGTTGTTCAGTCCCTTAATACAGTATTATGGATAAAATATTCATCGCACTCAATCTAAATACTTGGGGCATCATTATTGTGTGCCCTGCTTTAGACCAGGCCTTTCGGAAGATAAAGATGTCCTGTCTTCAAGGAGTTGAGTTTTCGTTATATCCCCTCTCCCTCTGTCACTGCACTGATTTTGTAAAGAAATCTAGACTTGATTTTTTTCTTTCATTTTTTTTTCCATCATGAATTTCGAGTTATTCCATTAAAATTCAATGATAGGTGAAGCTTCCCTTTGTCCTGAGCTGGGGCAAATTGCTCAGAGCATTGAGCAGATCTGACCTGCAGGTCTGTCCTTCTGCCCTGGAGCAAATCCCGCCCGCATGGGCCAAGGCCCATCAGAGCACTCCCTTTTGCTGCTTGTGCCTCCCAGACAGACTGTGGATTCACTGAACACAAAGTTTTCACAAACATGGCTTCTAGAAGCACATGTCCTTGATCCCTTTTAGAAACAGTCCAAATTGTGGGGTCATATGAGGAAGTCTGGCTATTCTAAGAATGATCTATCCACAGGAAAAACCAAACCTAGGGGTGCCCTGGGAACAGGGGATGTAGGAGCATAGAAGGTAAGGTTTGAGGGGCATCATAAAGCCACTTGTTCCCAAAGAGCTCCCCCTCTGGCTTTGCCCAAGTACCTGATGTCACCTCATTTGTTTGGGTCATGCTGTTGTCATGGTTCACAAAGTGTGACCCCCAGACCAGCAGCATCTGGGAACTTGTTAGAAATGCAAATTCTTGGGCCCCCACCCCAGGCCTTCAGAATCAGAAACTCTGGGGTAGGATCCAACCATATGTGTATACACAGGCCTTTCAAGTGATTCTGATGCGCTCTCGAGTTTGAGAACCGCGGCTCGACTGAACTGCTAATTACTAATTCTGAGCCGTTATTAGCCACTAACCCCAGTAAGATTAGATTTTCAATTTCTTCAGAGAGTGAAAGAACTGAAACCAGGGCAAGTTAGTTTTGATTAAGCAAATATGGAAAGTTCTAGACATTTAGGATAGTGGGGAGAGGGAGTCCGTGGGGGGATTTCCTTCCCAGTCTATGGGCCACCTGCTTACTGATTGTTCCTATTCCTAGTTTCGCTGCAAAGCCGAGTCTCACTATGGGATACGATCACTCTCTATCAGTCTTCACCATAAAAGCTTCGTTGGGGGCACTCTCTTTTATATTTAATTCTGTTTCCATTGTAACTGATTTGTATTCTGTTTATGAATGCTGCACAAACTGACTTGGCTGCTTTCAACCCCAAGTGAGTACCACTTTGTAAACACTAGAATTTTAAAATAGTTGATGCTTGGAACCTTTCTGGAATTTTCCATGTTTTATTTCTTCCATATTCATCTCAAGTGGCTTTCAGATAAACCCTACAGAGTTCTCAATATAAAAGAATTGATAACCCTAAACAGAAGACATGAAAGGAACGTCTGGTCCAATGAAAATGTTAGGTAACTCCTGAGCCTCAAGTGTTAGCTGGGGATTCTCTAGCGTTTGACAGGGTGGCCCTGCATCAGCCTCCTTGCCCAGCTCCTCTGTCTCCGTTGTTAATTGAACATCATGTTCTTGTGGTCAGTGATGTGAGGAAAGGCAACAGATGTCCCTGATTTCTAATAAGTGAAGCCATCTTCAGAACAACCCTAACAAACCTGTCTGTAGCAATTCTAGGCATATTCTGCCTTAGCCACCCAGCCCCAGATGGCCCAAAAGTGAGCAACATAGAGCACCCTGCAATCACATCAGCGCTGTAGACGGCTTGCTGCAGATTGGGAGAAGCCCCTAGATTAACCTCTTCTTCGTTCTGGGTTTTTAGCCAACTGTGGCCAGCCGGCAGGAGCGAAATGGGGCCTGCACTGCATTTCAGACTTGTTGCTGACAAACTGGCCGGTGGGCCTCCTCCCTCTCTCCCCAGATCTGCTGCAGAGGAACTGCGCAGTCTGCCTTCGCTGGGAGGAGGGAGGCGGGGAGGACCTGACCTTGGCCTCCACCTTGCAGTGCAGGAGGAGGAGAGGGCAGCCGGCCTCCAGAGCCTGGCTCCCCCTGAGTGGCTGCACCCGGGGGGGCCTGGCCCCGTGAAGGAGGGAGTCAGGACAGACAGCAGAAGGTCCACGTGGAAATGAGAAGAGGGTGACTGTGGCTCCTCTCAGCTCTCCTTGTGGCCCCTGAATGCTCCACTCATGGTTAGGGACACCAAGGCCAGGGAAGGGAAGTGCCTGGCATGGGATGCCCAGTGAACAGCTCAGAGCAGCACCTTTGGGCTCCTGATTCTCCTTTGGGTCCTAAACCCGGGTTTAATTTTCCTCAAAATTTGCATTCAAGGGGTAGATTAGAGAAGATAATTTCAAAGCCAACAAGTTCTCACTGGCCCAGTTGACCTTAACAAAGCACATATGAAGAGGGGCGGGAGGGAAGGGCATTGTCTATAGAGGAGAACAGCGTGGGGAAGCTGGGAGGTTTGTAGGATCTGCACCAGCCTGCCTGGGCCAGCATCATGGCTCCAAATATGAGCTGTGTGACCTTGGGCAAGTTACTTAACCTCTCTGGGCCTCAGTTACCTCATCTGTACAATGGGGATACTTCATGGAGCTTTGGTAACAAATGAATATGTGTAAGAGTTTGTTTGGCCTAATGCATGGCACAGAGTAAGTTCTTTGGAAATGTTTTTTAAGTCTGACAGCCCAGAATGGGCCCAGTGGCCAGTAGGGATTCACCAGGCACATTATTAACTCCCTTGTCTTAGCACTTTGTCTTAGAAGCGGATTCATCTTTTCAGTTTTTCAAACTCATGTTCATTGGCAGGCAGGAGCTCTCCTAGCATGGCCCAGCTGGTCTGTCAGAGCTGTGGCCTGGGCTCCGTCCCACCAACCCTTCCCTCACTGGGGCAGAGTTAGGAGGGTGAAGACGGAAGCCAACCTCAGCTCTAAGGAACTGGGGGAGATGAGAAGGGGGGCCCGGGGAGACCCAGGCTCCCAGTCCAGCAACAGCTGACCCTCGCCCTCTCATCTGCAGTGAATACAACCGTGTTCAATGCTTCAGCTCCGCTGGCACCGAACACCAATGCTTCTCTGGTAAGTCCTTGCCTCTTGGGTCAGACATGCAAGTGCTTTTGTTTGTGGAGGGAGTGAGAAAAGAGTTGGGAAACTGAGACCAACTTATGGCCACCAAGACTCATGGGGCAGCCCCAGCTGCATACATCAGGGTCACCTTCAGAGCTGTCTAAATGCATATTCTTAGGTATATACTGGAAACACCCCATCTGGAAGCATGCCTCACCTGTTAAATCCAGTGCATAAATATGATACACACACACACACACACACACACTGTAGAAGGTCATGGGGCAGCACAGCAGAGCGCGTCGTGCATCAAACATAGGCCAGATGTGTGCTTCAACCTGGAAGGAAGAAAAGAGGCCAGCTGGAGAGGCCAGGGAAAGCCTCACAGAAAAAGTGGAATGCCAGCTCCTCTTGACGGCTGGAAAAAAGTTGGTTTGGCAGAGAAAAGCACAGTCCAGGCTCAGGGAACAGCACAGAGGGCGAAAGAGGAAAAGCACGAAACCTGTGCGGAGGATAGGGGTGGACTAGGCCGGCTAGGACAGAATGAGGGTGGGGATTGGACAAGGAAATGAGAAGAGATGAGCTAGGAAGGAGGGTGGAGCCAGACAGTGGGGGCAGTAGAGGAATGTTGCCCTGCAGGGGGCATTTTAAATTGCTCTGGTGATTGAAGGGTGCAGCTAACCTGCAGAAGATGGGCCCCAGAATGCAAGACAGCTCTTTGCAGACTACTTGCACACCGTGAAGAATGGTCTCTGACCTCCTGACTTCTTGTATCAGTTATCTATTGTTGCATAACAAACCACCCTTGGCCAGGCGAGGTGGCTCACCACTGTAATCCTAGCACTCTGAGAGGCTGAAGCAGGAGGATTGCTTGGGTTCAGGAGTTTGAGACCAGCCTGAGCAAGAGTGAGACCCCCAGCTCTACTAAAAATATTTTTTTAAAAAATTAGCCCGGTGTGCTGGTGTGTGCCTATAGTCCCATCTACTCGGGAGGCAGAGGCAGGAGAATCGCTTGAGCCTAGGGGTTTGAGGTTGCTGTGAGCTAGGCTGACGTCATTGCACTCTAGCCCAGGTGACAGAGTGAGACTCTGTCTCAAAAACAAAAAAATGTATATACATATATATAAAAATTTTTTAAAAAGAAAAAAACAAACTACCCTCGAATGTAGTGGCTTAAGGAAGCAGCAATTATAATGCTCCTAATTCTGTAGGTTGTTGGCTGTTCTGCTGGTCTCGCCTGGACTCAGCTCCGAGGCTGTATTCAGCTGGCGGGTCTGCTGGGGGCCGGGACAGCTCAGCCTGCCTCTTCACATGGTTTTTTCCATCCTGAGCTTTTTCACAGCAGAGTGGTCTCAGGTTTTCCAGAGGATAAGCGCAGAAACTGCAAGGCCTCTTAAGGCTGAGCCCCCAGAACCTGCTCAATGTCACTTACTCCTCTCCCTGTTGATCTAAGCAGATGAAGAGCCAGTCTGGATTTAAGAGGTGGAAAAGTGACCTCACCTTTGAAGGGAGGACTGTCAGTGTCACTTTGTAAGGGAGCGTGGACACAGGGAGGCATGATTCACCGGGAACCATTATTATAACAAACTACCAAATTTCTCTTAGTCCAAACATTCATTAGAGCTAGTTGCAAGCATCTCATTATGTAGCTGTTCTTAGGCATTTGCACATTAATTTTTTAATATATATTAAATTTTATTATAAATTACTCTCCTTTTCTTCCTCCTTTCACTTCCTTCTCTCACTCTGTGGCTTTTTTACATACTTAATGGTATCTTTTGATTAACAGAAATGCTTAGTTTTTCTGTAATCAAATATATCAAAATTTGATATTTGAATTTGAAAATATTGAGCAGAAGATATTTTCCTATGTTATCTTCCAAAAGCTTCATTGTTTTTCATGTTATATCTATAATCCATCAGAACTGATTTTTTTTCATTCGTCTTAGAAATATATATATGTGTCTATATATTCACACATATATATAATTTCTATATAAAATTTCACTGTTGTGCATGCCCTGGACTGTAGGCATCTGGGACACCAAGAAGGGAAGAGGCTGAAATGACCCAAGAGGGGACTGACAAGGGTGTGAGCCACAGTATGTGAAAGGGTGTGACAGAGGGGAGGGAAGGGAGAGAATAAACGTGAGACACTGCAGGAAGGAGGCATCGACAGGACCTGTGGTTGACTGACAGGAGCCAGGCCTGCCGAGCGGGCATCCCCCTCACCTGTCCTCCTTGCTAGCAAAGCAGGGCACCCTAGAACACAACGAAGAAACACGTGTCAGCTCCACATCTTCCCAGGGAACTGCCAGCTTGTCATTCCTTGACCCAGCCTGTCCTTAGGAACATCACTCTGTTGCTGCGGGCACCATTGTGGACATGAGGGCTGTGGCCCCCTGGAGGGCAGCAGGGAGTGTGGGCTGCCTGGGGACTGCAGGGGGAAGGACGCAGCTGACCCACCAGGAAGGCCCTGACTCTTTCTCTCCTGTGCTTGGTCTCCTAGTACAACCCCCTTAACCTCACAGCGCTGGACTGGTCCCTGCTGAGCAAGAAGGAGTGTCTGAGCTATGGCGGGCGCCTGCTCGGGAATTCCTGCCAGTTCATCCCAGACCTGGCGCTCATGTCCTTCATCCTTTTCTTTGGGACATACTCCATGACACTGACCCTGAAGAAGTTCAAATTCAGCCGCTATTTTCCTACCAAGGTAAGCTCACCCTGCAGTTGGGAGGGGACCTACAGTCAGGCTACTGTTGAGGAAGGCCCTGCCAAGCCTCCCAGAGAGGGTTCCAGTCCACCGACAGGATAGACTGCACATAGGCACTGGCCACTGGGGTTTTTCAAGTTAAGTCAGAGAGAACTGGGTTCCTTTGTTGGCCAGACCCCATGACAGCACTTGGTATCGTCAGGCTTTTTCCTTTAGCATTTCTGTATAGTAGGATCTCATTGTATTTTTTAAAATTTTCATTTCCCTGATGACCAATGAAATTGGAAACCTTATTATGTGTTTATTGGCCATATGGTCATTTAACTTTCTTCTTGGAATTGTCTGTTGAAATCTCTTGTATATTTTCTATTGAGTTGTTTGTCCTTCTGATTTGTAAGAGTTCTTTATATATTCTGGATAGAAATCCTTTTGTGATCATACATTACAAATACCTTCTCTCACTTTGTGCCTTTTTTACATACTTAATGGTATCTTTTGATTAACAGAAATCCTTAGTTTTGCTGTAATCAAATATATCGAAATTTGATTTTTGAATTTGAAAATATTGAACAGAAGGTATTTTCCTATGTTATCTTCCAAAAGCTTCATTGTTTTTCATGTTATATCTGTAATCCATCAGAATTGATTTTTTTTTTTTTTTTGGAGATAGAGTCTTGCTCTGTTGCCCAGGCTAGAGTGCCGTGACGTTACCCTAGCTCACAGCAACCTCAAACACCTGGGCTTAAGCGATCCTCCTGCTTCAGCCTCCCAAGACTACAGGCATGCGCCACCATGCCCAGCTAATGTTTTTTCTATATATTTTTAGTTGTGCAGCTAATTTCTTTCTATTTTCAGTAGAGATGGGGTCTCACTCTTGCTGAGGCTGGTCTCAAACTCCTGACCTGGAGCGATCCTCCTGCCTCAGCCTCCCAGAGTGCTAGGATTCAGAATTGATTTTGATATATAATGTGAAATAGTGTTTCAGTGTGTTTTTATATAAATAACCAATTGTTCCAGTTCCTTTTTAAAAAAAAACATTCTTTCTCCACTGCTCTGTAACACTTCCTTTGCCATGTATCAAATGCTTCTCTATGACAGCGTCTGTTTCTGGGTTCTTTGTTCTGTTTCACTGATTTATTTGTACATCAGTATCATAGTCTTTGTTTCATAGCTTATAATAAGTCTTTATAGCTTTTAGACTAAACTCTCCCTCTTTGTCCTTTTTTAATATTAGGTTGGCCCTTTTTACATTTCTACATGCATTTTAGAATCACTTTAAATTTCACCAAAATAAAAACTTATTGGAATTTTGATAGGATTATTGTGATTCTGTGTGTCAATTTGGGAAGAATTGATATCTTTCAAATTTTAAGTCTTCTGATTCATGAACATGCTATACTTCATTTATTTTGGTCTTCTTTTCTCTATAATGTTTTATAGGTTTTGGTCTGAGATCTTGAGCAATTTTTGTTAGATTTATTCCTAGGTATTTGATTTTTTTATACTATTATAAATGCTAACTGCTATTTTTATTTTCTACCTGTTTGTGGCTGGAATAAAACATTTATTAATCAAAACAGCACTTGTGGTGGGAGTGGTAGCTCACTCCTATAATCCCAACACTTTGTGGAGGCAAGGCAGGAGGATTCCTTGAGGCCAGGAGTTCAAGACCAGCCTGGGCAACATAACAAGACCCCCAACTCTACAAAAAATTTAAAAATTAACCAGATGTAGTGGCGCATGCCTATAGTCCCAGCTACTCGGGAGGCTGAGGCAGGAGGATCACTTGAGCCCAGGAGTTTAGGCTGCAATGAGCTATGATGACGCCACTACACTCTAGCCTGGGTAACAGAGCAAAACTCTTTTTAAAAAGAAAAAAAAATTGTCTCTCTGAAAAGATCTAAAAAAGGTTGCAGGGTAGACATTGGGGGACTCTCTGCCCTGAGAGTTCTGGATACTGAATTGGTGTAGAGGGGCAGTCAGAGGGCACTGATTCAGAAAGGTCAGGGAGGTCAGGTTCAGAATCTGGCCTAGGAAGGGCCTCCTGATAGCAGAGGAGCAAGGGGCTGGGGACTCTTTGTGGACAGAAGGTCTAAGAGTAGCCATGGGTTCCCAGTAGAATTGGGGGGCCTTCCCAAGCCCAGGTGGGGTGCAAAAACCTGTCACAGGTTTCTAGGAGCTAGAGTTTCCTTCAGAGCTCAGCCCTTGTCCTCTCTGCACCTACTGGTGACACAGTTAAGACTGTCACACCAGACCATATCTTCACCACTGTCTGCTGTGGCCACGTGGATTATAACAACTCCCACTTCGACTACCAAATGCTCACTTACACCTTTGAGAGAGGTACTATCATCATCTCCATCTTACGAAGGAGGAAACTGAGGTTCAGAGAGATGACCTGCTTCCCTAAGGTCACACAGCTAGCAAGGGGCAGAGCCAGGCCTTGAGGCTAGTTCTGCTGACTTCAGAGCCCACACTTCAACCATTCTCCTATTCACTGCCTGAGACTGGGTCTGCCCAGAGCTGGGCGGGTGTGTTGCTCACTTGCTCATCTCCTGTCTGCAGGTCCGGGCCCTGGTGGCTGACTTTTCCATTGTTTTCTCCATCCTGCTGTTCTGTGGGATCGATGCCTGTTTTGGCCTGGAAACCCCTAAGCTGCACGTTCCCAGTGTCATCAAGGTTTGCCCCTTGCCCCTGCTCTGGGTAACCAGTCTGCCTGCCCACCAGCTGCATCCTCTCCCCTCTGTGCTCATCACAGTTTCTTCTCCACTCAGCCACGAGACCACGTGTGCGTGTCCACCCCTTCCTGCACACAGCCTCCCAGGACCTAGTCCTTCGAGGTGGTGGTGGGGACATATTCACAATGAAATCCTGCTCTGTAGCCGCAGAGTAAGGAAGGTGCTGGGATCTACCCTTCAGCCCAGCTGAAGCCTCTTGAGGGTCTCCAATTCCCGGCAGTCTACCAGCCGGGCAAATGGGGATCTGCTGAAAACCATCCCTTAGAACAGTGATTCTCAAAGTCTGGTCCCCGGCCCAGCATCACATCCTCACCCTGGAACTAGTTAGAAATGCAAATTCTCAGCCCACCTCAGACCTATGGAATCAGAAATGCTGGGGCGGGGCCCAGTAATCTGCATTTTAACAAGCCCCCCAGGTGATCCTGGAGCAGGCTCAAGTTTGGGAACCAAGGCTTCAGAAACTACCCACTAGTGCAGAGTCGGTGCCTTTGGCTTGTAGCTAAGCTGGAGCCCTGCTCCCTCGCAAGAGCACCAACCGTCCCACCAGGGCAGGGAGCCTGGATTCTAGAATTTACCCTCCCTGTCTCTGAGGTCTTGACCTTCGAGATATTATTTCAGGGTTCTCCTGAGTAGCTTGAACACATCCCATGCAACTCATATTGGCCTTGAAATTAAAGTACCTCTTTCTCTTAAATAAAACAAAAGATAAACTTCACCCCGGCTTCTGCACAGATAATCCCTTATTTTCAACATGCAGGTCTGAACTGATGGTCAGCGTTTTACAATCTATCACACACCCCAGACAGGTGACTGGGAAGAGGCAGAAGCGGCTGGCACTGGGCCCATCAAATTCTTTATTCTTGCCTGTTGGGCCTCATTTCTGCCTTTTAGTACCTTGCAGTTAGCGACTGCACACTCTCTTCCAGCCGCACCTCCCTGTTTCCTGACCAATCCCAGGGCTGTTGCCAAAAATTATCTCCTTAGTTCCTCAGTGGCAGTCACTGGCTGCGTTCACACTCCTTCCCACGTCTGTCCGCTTCCGCAGTCTCTTTATTCTAAAGTTGCAGGTGCCTAATGTTTTTAAGGGAAAAAATCGTACCTGACAAGCAGCCCAGGTGTGGGGAAAGGGGGAGGGAGAGCGGGCCGGGCAGCAGGTGCCCTGGGACAAGGGAGGGAGGACAGGGCCTCTCCCTTTGCTCCTGCTCAGCCCACGCGGCCTGACCGAGGCTGGTTCGTGGCCCCCTTTGGGAAGAACCCGTGGTGGGTGTACCCTGCGAGCATCCTGCCCGCCCTGCTGGTGACCATCCTGATCTTCATGGACCAGCAGATCACAGCCGTCATTGTCAACCGGAAGGAGAATAAGCTGAAGGTAAGGCTGGCGCACCTTTCTTGCCACAAAGTTGTAAGGAATGAAGGAGGGAGATGATGCTTCTTTCAATACTTTGGGCCAGGAAAATATGAGAGCAGAAGACTGGAGTTCCCAGTTGGTATGCTGGGCCGGGGACGGTGTGACCCCCAGATTGGGCAAGGCCAACAGGGCTGAGTGACTTGGTCTAAGGACCAGGACCAAGCCAGTCTGGGCCACTGGGCACAGGCTCCTGCCCCTCCCAAAGTGACTCTCCAGCTCTGCACCTCCAGAAATGAACTTGGGAATCTGAGTAGACGGTGAATTTCCTTAGCCTTTCTGGCCCCTGCAACTCCCCCGCTGCCTCTGGGTCTGAGGAAACTCAAGCTGCCCTGTCTCCCACCCCAGTCGGGACCACTCTAGGCTTGGCCTCAGGCCTACCCCAGCTGGGCTTCTTTCAGGAACCGAAGAGATGCTGTGGCCACTAGGTGGGGGCCCTTCTCCCCAGGGACCCAAACCCAGGGCCCTCCCAGCCTGAACGTCCCTCCCCTTCATTACCTGTGTCCCCACCTTGCTCACCCCCCAGATGGGGTGGCAGCCCCCTCAGAGTTCCCTCTGGAAGGCCGGGGAGCCCTGGAACCACGCTCCACAGAACGGCTACTTCAGGGAGGAACAAGCTCCCCAGAAGCGTCCCCTTCCCACTGCCCCCACAGAAGGCTGCTGGCTACCACCTGGACCTGTTCTGGGTGGGCGTCCTCATGGCCCTGTGCTCCTTCATGGGGCTGCCCTGGTACGTGGCCGCCACGGTCATCTCCATCGCCCACATCGACAGCCTCAAGATGGAGACGGAGACCAGCGCCCCGGGGGAGCAGCCCCAGTTCCTGGGGGTCAGGTAGGAGGCGTCAGGGCCGGGGGTCCCCTGAGGGGGTATGGCCAGGTGGGGAGGGGAAGCACATTTCTGATCATCGAAGTGTTTGGGTGACAAGGGCCCAGCTCTCACAGCCCAGGGAAGCACAGGGCTGGGAGTGAGATCCCTGAAGGGAAGGAAGGAGAGGGATGAAACCTCAGGTTAAATGGTCCTCTTTCTCAGTAGACTCCCAAAAGTACAGCCCCCCACTCCGTCCATACACACGCGCACACGTGAGCACCAGACTCTCAGCTGTATAGGCCACTCAAGGTCCCTGCAGGGCCTCTTGCTGTCCTTTCTTGGTCTCTCCTCAGGACCCTCCAGGCCCCTGCCCCTGGCACCCCAAGGCCCTCCTGCAGGTTCAGAGCCTGATCAATCTCCAGGCCTCCAGAAAGCCTCCCGGGACCACTCCCACTCCTCTCATGCCCCATGGCAGGCAGAGAAGGGCATGTTTTACCCCTTGGGGCCTCAGGGCGAGACCACACCAGACCCTGGTATTCTAAACTGCTGTCCTAAGAGCTTCTCCCCACTGCCTTGGAATATCTGGGCCACTCAACCTGCCCGAGTGAGGCTTCTCTGCCTGACTGTAGGGCTCAGGGCTGGTCAGGGCACGGTCCCCTCCCAGACCCCAGAGCCCCAGTGGCTGGGCCTGAGCAATCTGCCCCCAAGCTCAGGCCTCCAGCCTGGGTTGTGACTGGACCTGGGCACAAACCCACCTGCCCTCCAGCCCCTGATCCCTGCTCCGCTAGCAGCCAGCCCCTTCCCCATTAGCTGTGCCCCATAAAAGTGAGATCCTGCAATCAAATGTCAGGGTAATAGCGCTTTATGTCACATTTATCCTCACAACAACCTCTGAAGACAGGCGCCATTATTGTCTCTGTCCACTGAGGCTTGAAACCGTCAGAGCCTTGCCTGATGCCACACAACCAGCAAGTGGCAGAGCCAGGACTCAACCCAAGTCAGTCTGGCTCAAGCACCCGGACTGAACAGCGACTACATTGAGCAGCCTCCCTGGTGCCCTGCAACGTGCCTGTGCCTGCGGCAGGGGCTCCCCGTCTTCTATGTGGGGGTCAGCTGGGCCTCAGGCAACCAGGCAGAGGCCGATGCAGAAACCCCTTGAGGCCACGGCCTCAGATACAGCTTCAGAGGGGCAGGAGGGCTGGGAATGGTCACTGAGCCTTTCCCAGGACACCCTGACCTGTGCTCTTTTCTGCCAGGGAACAGAGAGTGACAGGCATCATCGTCTTCATCCTGACAGGAATCTCCGTCTTCCTGGCTCCCATCCTGAAGGTGAGGCTCTGCACCCTCGCCCGGTGCCCTGTGGCCTGAGACAGCACAGAGCTGAGACCTCAGAGGCGGGCAGAGGTCCCCACGTGGCCTAGGGATCAGTGGCCTATGGGCCCCTAAAAAAAGGAAGGGTCTTGGGCTGAAGTAATGTTTCAAAATCGTCATCGTCATTTTCCATGATATTGTGTCACTTGTCATCATCACCAATCGTCACTGCTCTCTCCCAACCTCCCAGGGTCCACTCTCACCTTTCTTAAGGTGAGAGAAAGCTTCCCTCAGAAAGCTCTGCCAAGTTCTATCCCTGCTTGGATAAGGAACTTCCAGAACTGGGTGTGTGTCCACGTTGTTGTGGTTTGGGGCTTGTGAAAGGCCTCCTGCCCCCATGTTTTCTGAAATTTAAAACTTGCAAGGGGCAGGGTGGGGCGGGGGGCTTCTCCAGCTGCTCTGCAGGCCTGTTCTCTGCTCGTGCCTTGTGTACATGAGTGACTTGTCCCCACACAGTCTGAAGCTCCCCTTGCTCGTGTCCCACCAGACCAGCCGGAAGAGACTAAGTCAAATTGGGACACATTCGAAACAGGTGTCTCCCACAATAGTCTCTTTCTAGTCAGAAACAGGTGTTCCCACCCGGTTTCTCTGCTCTCCACTCCAGCCAGTAGCCCCTCGATCACCCCTTCCCACGATCAGTGCCCACATGAGATTTCCCCTTCCTGATTAAACTGCCCCAATCTTTTGCAGATATTATTTTCCCCCATTGAGTATCCCAAAGCAGCTCATTCATGGGCAATCCTGTAAGAAACAAAGACTAAAGAACCAAAATGCTGGTTTATTTATTTACACGGGAAATAGTTCTGGCTTGAGAATCAGTGCGGGGCATACCTGAGCAGTAGGTCTGAGGTTGGTATTCTTTAAGGGATGTTTCTGGCAGACATTTTGTTTATTTAAAAATGTGTTTTAAATGGCCAGGGAATATTTACTATTGTGGAGAGGGTTCCAAAGAGCCACTGTGTATGTTAATCTTGATGCTGTTTAACAGACAAGTATTTGCATTAAAAAAATTGTATCTAAGAACAGTGTTCTTTAGGGGCCAAAAATTCCCATAAACACCTATTAGTGTTGGCACAGTACCTTGTGCTCCCTGAAGTGTTCTTACATGAGCCCCCTTATGACAAGGTGGAGCAGCCTTTGTCCGCAGTGGGCGGCCACAGCTGCAGGGGAGGGAGAGGACACAGGAGCAGAAACACAGCTTACCTGGACAGTAGAGACCTGCCTCGAAAGGGTGTTAAAGATTTGGACTGAGGCTTACAGAACAGTATGAATTATGTGATCCATTCTTGAAAAATCAAACAAACTACCGTGTGCGTGTCTGGAAGGAAGGGTTCCCACCAAACTAGTGGTGGTTAGTTTATACACCTCTGTTTTGCTTCTTTTTTATCTGATTGTCTATGATGTGTGATTTTGGTTAAGTGTCCTTGGCACTGCCTGCTGAGCTAGGTCAGCTCCCTAAAAGTGCCAAGCTCCTGTAGGTGGAGCAGCTTTGGAGGCCCCCATCTGAGGCTGGAGGTGGGAAGGAGGTGGCAGGAGTGAGGAGGGGGCTGTCTGTGGAGCTTTCCCACCTTCCAGAAGGGGTGTCATCAGCCAGACCGCAGGGCCGGAGGGGCCTGGAGAGCAGCCGCTCGGTGGGCGAGCTCCCCCCGCGGCAGCAGGGAGCAGTAGAGCCCCGGTGGCCCTCCTCGCCCACCCCCACCCCCACTCTGGCTCCAGATATGCTCTCAGACCCTCAGCGCCTCCACCCACCCGCTCCCCAGCTGCCTCTGGGGTTGGCAGAGGCCATCATCCAGTCCGAAGTCTGCTTTCATTTTAGTACATCCCCATGCCGGTGCTGTACGGAGTCTTCCTCTACATGGGCGTGGCCTCCCTCAACGGCATCCAGGTAAGGCCGATACGCCCCCAAGTCAGCGCTCTGTGTCTGGCTCCCTGCTACCAAGACCCCAGATGCTTGCTTTCTCAATTCACTGAAGGAATAACAGTAATCATGACACTACCATTCACTATGTGCCACACAAAATAACTATGCTAGGCACTTTATAGGTGTCATATAATTTAATCTATATAATTAGATTCCCCCATTTTTACAGATGGGGAAACTGAGGCTCAGAATTCAAAACCCAGAGTAAGTTGACTCCAATGAGCATTTCACTATATCACTTCTCTCTTCCTTAAGGAAACTCCATAGAAGAAAATATTTTTGTTTTGTTTTTTTCTATATTTAGCATGAAATCCCAGGATGTCTGGGATAGTCTGTCTTGCAGTTAAGTTGCATCTCCTGGAATATGGGCAATGTTCATTTTGTGGTCAGCTCTGGGCTATTCCCCTCTCCCAGGGCTCAGGACCCTTCCCCAAGACCCCATTATCTATCTGCCCAGACACCTCCAGCCCTGTCCTGTACATTCTTAAGGCCTGAGTGGGATCTGCTCTCTCAGACCCCACCATGGAACCCCCCTGCCCCAGTCTCAGGCTCCCAGGACCCAGCTGCCTGGCTGAGCCCCTCGCTGTCCCCCTAGTTCTGGGAACGCTGCAAGCTCTTCCTGATGCCTGCCAAGCACCAGCCAGACCACGCCTTCCTGCGGCACGTGCCCCTGCGCCGGATCCACCTCTTCACCCTGGTGCAGATCCTCTGCCTGGCGGTGCTCTGGATCCTCAAGTCCACAATGGCTGCCATCATCTTCCCAGTCATGGTAAGGTGGGCGCGGGCTTCCCACTCCTGCTCGGCAGGTTGGCCTAGGCAGGCGAGCTGTGGGCGGTCCAGTGGCAGGTCCCCTGGTGAGCACCTCAACCCCTATCCTCCACGTTCGTCTCACCCATGGCCTGGCTCTGTCGGTTGCAGAGGCACGCACAGAATAATCTGGTTTGAGTTGTGAGTCTGGGCCAGATGGTGTGGGGTGGGGGGCGGCAAGGAGGCACAGGAAAGAATGTCAGTGTGGTGGGTGGACTCTGCAGTGACAACACCCATGTGAGGTCAGGGCCTCTCAGTGAGAACGCAGAAGCCACCCAACCTCCCAGCTCTGGGGAGGGACAGGGAAACAGACAAATTCAAGAGGAGAACGAGTTCCCCACTGCAAAAATGCAAACTGATCTCAGAATCCATCTGTGCTAGATACAAATGTTTTCACCATTCAAAATAACTGAACTTGAAAAGACAAATAGTAAGGAGAAAAAAAGAGCTAGAATCAGAGATCAAGAACTTAAAAATCCAATGACAATGTGAAGTTTGAGCTGGAAAAATATATGCAGGAGTTCTTTGACTATTTTTGCAAGTTTTATGTAAGTTTGAAATTATTCCAAAATAAAAAGTGAAAAGGTAAAAAACCAACAACATGTTGCATCTGGCCCCCTAGTTAGCCCCACAGGAGGGCAGTGGCCCTGGCCCTGCTGGGGTCCTGGGCAGGTGAGCTAAAGTCTGGGGAAAGCCTGGGGGCTCAGGGTTAGGGGCGCTCCTGGGAGGGCTCTAGTGGTTCTTGGCCCCAGCGGCCCGTTAAAACCAATTCAGATCAATTAAGTCAGAATCTCTTGGGGGAAACCCAGGCTCGGTGTTTTCAGTAAGTCTGCAGGTGAGCTATAAACGTGCAGTCAGGGCGAGAACCTGCACTGCAAGGAAAGGGAAGCGGGCCCTCCCCAGCAGCACCCTCGTGGGCTTCCGAGCCGATGAAGGGAAAGGATACAGTGATGGCAGTGACTGACATTTACTGAGTGCCGTTCCATTTACTCCACACCAGCCCCTGGAGTACGACTAGCAACTCCACTTCACAGATGAGAAAACAGGAACTCAGAGAGCATGAGCAAATGACCCAAGTCACAGGAGCAGGACTGGGCAGAGCAGCATCTGCACCTCTCACCTATTGGATATATTTTTTTCCATTTTATTTACATACAGAAAATATCATTCTGGTTCTGTGAGTTTTGGCAAATATACAAAATGGTGATTCCACCACCTCAGCCATGATACCGAACAGCCCCCTCACCCTCAAAGCTCCCTCCTGCTGCCCCTCTGCAGACAGCCTTTCTCTCCATCTCGGCCCCAGCGACCACTGACTTGTGCTCAGAGCCAAGGTTTCTTTTTTTTTTTTTGAGGCAGAGTCCTGCTCTGTCACCCTGGCTAGAGTGCCGTGGTGTCAGCCTAACTCACAGCAACCTCAAATTCCTGGGCTCAAGCGATCCTCCTGCCTCAGCCTCCCGAGCAGCTGGGACTACAGGCATGTGCCACCATGCTGACTAATTTTTTCTATATATTTTTAGTTGCCTGGCTAATTTCTATTTTTAGTAGAGACGGGGGTCTCGCTCTTGCTCAGGCTGGTCTCGAACTCCTGAGCTCAAACCATCCACCCGCCTCGGCCTCCCAGAGTGCTAGGATTACAGAGCGAGGGTTTCTAAAACCCAGGTTTGTCTGACTCCCAAGCTCTGCTTGCTCCCAAGAAGCAGCGTCAGCGAGGAACCAGTGTCAAATTCAGCTGAGTGGTTTTTCTCCCTGACCTCATTTAATGGCCAGTTCTTGGCGGTGAGAGGATAGTATAAATATCTAGCCATCCCGGGCCCACTGAGCTTATTGAAAGGCCACCTTCTAATTGTCCCCAAAGAGCACTTGTTTCTGCCTTTAATTCATTCGTTCATCCTGAACAGAACCAAACTTTCTAAACTTTCCCTTAAAAATTCCAGATACCCCAGTATACTCTATTCAGCTTCTGTTAACAGAGAGGTCAGCAGCTCGGAGAAACAGACAGAGCAACAGTGGGACTCAAAGTGGGATCCTCAGAGTGGCAGCGTCAGCATCATCTGAGGACCTGTTAGATGGCTGTGCCCTGCCCCGGCTGCTGAGGCAGATGCTCTGGGGGTGGGACCAGCACTCTGTGTATTAACAAGCACCCCAGGAGGTCCTGAGACACGGTGGAGTTTGAGAAGCACTGATTTAAAGAATAACTGTAGTTCTCCAGCATGTGGCCTCCTCCCAGGTCCCCCACTTCAGTGTCACAGGCTCTGGCCCTCTGTCACTGGTTAGGATGGTCACTCACCTGAGAGGCCAGATGAGAGGCGCCATGGTGGAGGGTAGGTGAATAATGGTTTGTGGGAGCTTTGAGATGGCTCCAAAGACACAGACCACAAAAAGTCCCTGGATTCGGCCAACTGAGGTTGAAAAAATTGTGCCTGAGTTTGGGCATTGAGACCACGGTTTTCTCTGAACTCCCACAAAACTTCCGCCTGTCTGTCTGTCACCGTAGATCCTGGGCCTCATCATTGTCCGAAGGCTTCTGGACTTCATCTTCTCCCAGCATGATCTGGCCTGGATTGACAACATCCTCCCAGAGAAGGACAAAAAGGAGACAGACAAGAAGAGGAAGAGGAAGAAAGGGGCCCTTGAGGACTGTGATGAGGAGGTGGGGAAGATGTGAGGCCGGGGCAGAGGGGAGAGGTCAAGAGACCTTCCCTCCACGTTTGCCAGGGCCGGGGGGTGGGGGTGGGGAGTGGCTTCGCAGGTGGCCTGCAGCGATGCCTGGGTCCAGTCGGGATGAGCTGGGCTTCTGCCTGTCTCTGTCTGGGGTGCCGGGAACACCTCTGTTCAAGTGAGTATGCTCAAGGTGGGCTGGAATGAATGAGCCTCCCTGCCCAGGGAAACGCTCACTGGCCGTGCCCACTCTTTCCCATTACTGTGGGCTTCCAGGGCCATTATCCCCAGCCGTCAGGTTCCTAGGGAATGGGACGGAAGATGGCTCCAGCATGGAAGGAGGTTATGAGGACTGACTTCCAGAGAATGGAGCAGGCCTATGGCGAGGGGTCTGTTGGGCACTCGTAAGTAGAATGGACTCCTGGACAGGCAGGAGGACCTGGAGACAAGTTTTGCTGGGGCCTGCCCCTAGGGTGTTGGAGCTGAAAGTGGGAAAAAGGCAGGTGTCCTCGCTGAAAGGAGAATGACCACGCTTCCTAGGTCTTGGGATTACCCTGTTGCCGTGTCTACCCCTCTCATCTCCCCTGCTTCCTCCCATCCCATCCCCAAAACATGCCAGTTGGTGGTGATTAAACCGTCTTCCAATGGTAGTGATCAGCCAAAATTCCCCTGCTCCTTAATTACTATCCTTTTCCAGGAAGGAAAGAGTCCTACAATTCATATTTTTTTGTAAACGATTTGTAAAAGTAAGTTCTGAAAACAAACAGAAACTTAGTACCTTTAGGAGCAGTGACTCACGCCTGCAACCCTAGCACTCTGGAAGGCCGAGGCAAGAGGATCGCTTGAGCTCAGGAGTTCGAGAACAGCCTGAGCAAGAGCGAGACCCCATCTCTACTAAAAATAGAAAAAATTAGCCGGGCATGATGGGAAGCACCCGTAGTCCCAGATGCTCGGGAGGCTGAGGCAGTAGGATCACTCAAGCCCAGGAGTTTGAGGTTGCTGTGAGCTAGGCTGACGCCACAGCACTCACTCCAGCCCGGGCGACAGAGCGAGACTCTGTCTCAAAAAAAAAAAAAGGAAAGAAAAGAAACTAAGTGCCTTTTAGTGACAAATACTACTCCTTTCATTGATTCATTTGGTAAATATTTGCATGGTTACCACATGCCAGGAACTATTAATCTCTGGCTCATATGATATATTCAGTGGAAGAACAGGATTCCGTTTACACAAATTCATTTTACATGTCTTTACAGCAACAGAACTATAGTGGGAAGTTCATTCCCAAGCGACTGGTTGCTGTGACAGATAAAACCATTTTGATGAGTAACTTTCCTGGAAGAGCCCGGCCCTGCCCCATGGCGTGTGCAGGACAGCAGGCTAACTGTGCCCGTTTCCCCTCGGTGGGCCCCAGGGTGTGTGCAGAGGATGGTGGTTTCGCTGTGGATGCGTGCGTTTTTTCCTTCTCGGCAAGAAAGCCAAAGCCGCTGTAGTGGTGTTTACCAGCTTTTCCCACTGTTTTTCTCCAGCCCCAGTTCCCTCCTCCCTCAGTTATAAAGATTCCCATGGAAAGTGTCCAATCAGATCCCCAAAACGGTATCCACTGCATTGCCAGTAAGTAAAACACATGACGTCTCTCTCTTCCTACTTACTACTAATCCTTCATCTCTTCCCTCAAGGGACTTCCATCTGTCACTCAAGGGCATCTAATTGTTTGAAATGTTAGAAAACTCCTGTGCTAGGCAGAGATCAGAGAACTGGCCCGCGGGGACTGGGACTCCAACCAGATGGAAATCCCAGAGCAAACCCTGCAGACTCACTTTAGTTGAGGCAAAGCCCCTCATTCCTTCCTTTCCTCGTGTCCCCTCAGATGCCTGTGGCACCGCCTGGCCCTCTTCTGTGTAGGTTCAGGCCACCTCAGTCCAAACATGGCCCATGGAGCCTCCACGCCTTCCAGTGGTTGTTGAAGTGATAGCTCAAACCAGCACGGAGCCTTCTCCTTAGGGAGAGGGAGCACAGCGTTTGGATCACAAGTCAGGCAGAACTGGAGGTCCCAGTGGTCGGGCTGCGATTCTGTGTGAATCACAAGCATCTTCCTTTGGCCGAAAGGGAGGCTCCTGGGAGGGCTCAGGCATTGCTTGTGAAGATCCCAGGAGATTCTATGGCTGCCTCCCAGCCTCAGCTCCCTATTGGAGGACAGTCCTGTCATCAAAACAGCACAGCCCACCCCAGGAGTCTTCTGAATGATCCTTACTGGGTCCAGACCCTGGTGCTTCTAATATGGGGCTTGCCACTTTCCCCAAAAGCAGAGATTAGGGTGGGTAGCCAGGGATCCCTCCTATCACCACACTCCATCATCGGTACCTCACTCCCCCAACATTTATAGACTTTCCTCATCCTTTCAAACTCTACCCTGGCCCTCCTGCACCTCATCCCCCCCAACCCAGCTAGGAGCCCTCTAGGTGAGGAAATAACTGAGCCAGAAGCCACCATCTCTGAGGCCCTAACATTCCTCCCTCTTGTGCAGTGTTGGTCATGGGGTTGGAGAACAGAAAAGAGAGGAGACGGTGGGGGGAGCCCTGGAGAAATAAGACATTCTCCAGTGTCGTGCTCAAACCTGCCCCGTGTCTGACATTTTAATTTTCCTGCCAGGAAAAAGATCTTCCAGTTGGAGTTACTCACTCTGATTCTTCCTTCAGTGACTCAGAACTCGATCGCAGGTAAACACGGCTAGGCAGACCACTTGGGTGTTAGATAAGAGTCTAAGTGATGGCCTCTGCTGGCCCCCCACTGGGAGACAAAAGTGGACAGACCTGAGTATTTGGGGTCAGGTAACAAATGCGTCTTCTTACTGACCACAATGTGGTTACAACGCACAAAGGTATTCAACTTTAGAAAAGGAAATTATTACAAGATTAGGTAGAACAAAAGTTGAAAGTAAGTATTTTAAACAAGAAAACACAGAGGAGTATATAGCATCGAAAGTCAGAATAAACGAGTGCTGAGGATCAAAACACCAGGTACGATAAATACTCTGCAGAATAAAAAACAGCAGGGTCAGTTAGCAAAGGTCAGAAAGGATTTCAAGGAAAGCTAACTCAATACCAAAGATTAAGTGGAGGCCCAGGTGCCAGGAGCCCCCATGGCAACGTGATCCTCTGATATTCTTCCTGAGAAGCACCCAGGCAGAGTGGACTACCTGATGACCACACACAAGGAGGGCTCAGAATGGAAAAGAGGAATCCAGAGGCAAGAAAGTCTTTGCCTGGGCTGTTACTAGGGAAGGTGGTAGGGGCACCACTCCTACCTTGTGCACTAGAATGGACCAGAATCATTCCGTACTAGATCAAACAGCAAGAGCACAAGCTACCCCAAGTCTAGAGGCAGATCAATCTCCAGACTAGAGGGCTCTCACCCAAGAGATTTTTGGGAACTATGGGATCTTCTGCATTATGAGGCAAAGCTGTCATCACAATGCCAGGGTGAGGAGACAGACTTGTCAGCAGTTCCACCCTCCCTAAGCGGCAGGCCCAGGGATGCTCTAGCCCAGACATGGGCTGGAGACATGTCCCAATTCCATCTCTGCCTGTCTTCCCATCTCACCTCCCCAGTCAGGGCTCGTATACCCATGTCTCTGATCTTTATACGGTATACATGTATTAGGAGAAAAACAGTCTGTCTATTCTGATTTATATTCATTTAAAAAATAGCCTAAATCAAAACTCTAATTGTCCCATTTTCAGGCAGTAGAGAGAGAATTTGGAGCAGGATTGGGGTTTCCAAAAACCTGTTATATTAAACAAAGTCGTGAGACAAAGTCAGAAGTGCAGAAAATTTGGTAACTGGAGATGACACGTCCAAATACACTGGTCTTTTACTGAATTTATGAAAATGGATGGAGGTAAAGACCTCTAAACAGTGGGATTCCATTTCAGTGAAGAAAAGGTTCAGCAACATGATCTAGT
The DNA here is from genome assembly GCF_020740605.2 of Lemur catta. Classification (NCBI taxonomy): domain Eukaryota; kingdom Metazoa; phylum Chordata; class Mammalia; order Primates; family Lemuridae; genus Lemur; species Lemur catta. The sequence continues at coordinate 57,465,775 of NC_059131.1, read as the reverse complement.
GTAACAAAGATTATGCATCAGTGACCTACCTGGTGTGATGCTTCATCCCTGGGGATACAGAAACAGAGCACCATGCAGGAGAATAGGGGAGCATACTTAAGAGAAAGGATGGGCGGGCGCGGTGGCTCATGCCTGTAATCCTAGCACTCTGGGAGGCTGAGCCGGGAGGATTGCTTGAGCTCAGGAGTTCGAGACCAGCCTGCGCAACAGCGAGACCCCATCTCTACTAAAAAATAGAAATTATCTGGACAACTAAAAATATATACAGAAAAAATTAGCTGGCCATGGTGGCACATGCCTGTAATCCCAGCTACTCGGGAGGCTGAGGCAGAAGGATCACTCAAGCCCAGGAGTTTGAGGTTGCTGTGAGCTAGGCTGATGCCACGGCACTCTAGCCCGGGCAACAGAGCAAGACTCTGTCTCAAAGAAAAAAAAAAAAGAGAAAGGATGGTGGTCTAAGGGAGGAACTTGCCTTACCTGGAGACTCTAGGAAAGATAAATGGGAATCTGCCAGATGTACAGAGTGGAGCAGAGCAAAGGAGAAAAGGGCTTTCCAGGCAGCGGGCACAGGCCTGAAAGATCATTTGAAAACCACACACACACACACACACACACACACACACACACACACACACACACGCGGAAAAGAGCACAGAATACCGGTGGATGGGTAGTCAAACTAGGTGAGCAGGCAGCAGGGCGAACACGGAAGACCCTGTCTTGCCATGCTAAGGAGCTTGGATTCTATCCTTTGAACAATGGGGATCCACAGCCAGCTTTGTGACTAAGAAAGTTCACTTTGGCGGTAACGTGAAGATAGGTTGAAAGAGGGTGAGACCAATTACATGATTCTGGCCAAAGGCCAAGCAGACAGGAACCTGCTCAGTCCAGTGGGCACTGAGAGTTCAGAAGCACAGACTATGTGCATTAGAGCCCTGCTCTGGGCGGAGTGGCGGTGGGGGGGAGGTGGGGAGGGGGTTGTTCAAAACACCGAGAACTCGATAATTCCTTCTTCTTTCCTACTTCTTGTGCAGCATTACCTTGCACTTCCAAATCTCCTGTCCAGCTTCGCCTGCCTTCAACTACTCGCGGAGCCCAGTGTTCATGGTGCCACAGGTGAAGATAGAGATGGAGTCAGACTATGACTTCACAGACATGGACAGATATGGAAGAGAAGCTGATGGCGAGACCACCCTGTGAGATGAAGCCGCTTCTCCCTGATCAGGGATACAGGGAGGGCCTGGTTCAGTCTTAACTGGGAGAGTCTTGACTTCTCTGTGACTGTTTCCTTCTTTACCAAACAGAGGGACTCCTTTTGCCTGATAGAAAATTGGAGATCTGTCAATGTACTACACAGGTGCAAAGCTCTCCTCTCCTCTTCCCTTTGTAGTTACTAAAACACCTAAAGCTAAACGTTATACCTTATTTTAAAATGCAGTCCAGCATAGAAATTATAACATTTCTTTTGAAATGAAAAAATGTTTGTTTCCTAAAACCATAGCTAAGATAAATGGGCAATAGTCAATTTATATTTAAAACAAATAACACTTTGAAAATTTTTTAAAGGTTAGATTTAAATCTAAATGGTCTTAAAATACCCTTACATCAACAGACCATGGTTGGAATTTTTGTTTTGCAGTTTTGCATATTAAGAAATGCTGAAAGGTCCAATCTTTTCTGTCCATTGCATTCAGTTTTCTAAGGGTTGTACAAAAAGTTTGAAGCATCTGCATTATGGTTCAAACTATAATGGTTCAAACTTCATCTGCTCCAGAAGTGTGAATGGGGCTTTCCCAGATTGAAAAGTCAGTTCCAAAAATCTGTTAATGAAAGAACCAATGCATTTGAGTGGATAAATGTTTTTAAAATAAAATAGTTCTTTGTTAAAGTGAAATTTCAAACCACTTGTGAAATCAACAAAATGATCCTTTAAATTAGTATCACTGGTTTTTCATAGCTGGAATCACATTTCTTTATGCATTTGGGTAGGTCCTTCCTGCAAATTTTCAATGCTGATTCCCAAAGTCAAACTCCCGTTCTCACCAACATTACATGGTAAGCAGAGCTAACGTCACATTTTGGAAGATTGTAACTTTGTCATGTTAATCAAACTAGTACTTTAAAGGAATGATTAGAAGCAATTTGGGTAGATTAAAAATCAGTTATTAATGAAGCAAATCTTTTCCCAATGAAACTGAAGATCATTTTATCTTCAATCCACATTTAACAAACACCAACCATGTGTATTTAACACCTACTATGTGTCTGATAACCACAATGCATCTGACATTTACCTTCTCCAAAATAACTACGGATTTGAATCTTGAGTAAATCACTTTGGTTATAGTTACTACATTTACTCAAGATGACAAATGCAGGTGCTTGCTTTTTTAAAGAAAAATGACACTTGATCATTAACACCTTGAGTACCAGGACTGATAATTGCCTCTGTAATCCCCAGAGCCTAGTATAGTGAGTGCCTGGTCCATAGAAAGCTCTCAATAAGTAAGTATTTATTAAATTTAATTTCAGAGCTTCCTTCCAAGGGATACTGCCAAGAGGTAAAGCTCTAAACCTCTACCACCCCTATGATAGCAGTATTACTTAGCTGGTCACTAACCCAGAACCATCTCCTGAGCTTAAGTATAAATGCTTTATTTTCATCTGCACCAATCCTGGGAGAGCTAACAATCTACCCTTAACATTTCAGCTCTAAAAGCTGGCTGATTTGGAAAAGCACTTTGTCCAAATCAAAGTGTAGAAATATTATGGATTCAGGAATAAACCTGCTTGATTAATCAAACAAGCTAGAAAACTACCATGTTAATTTTGTTATTGTTGTAATCACTGTAATTTTTACATGTCATTTATATTTTGTATACACATGAACATTTTAAATTCCATTGCTTTTAACAGGTTCACATATTATTACTTCTCCATGCAATAAGTCAGTAATTTTTTCCACTTGTAACTGCAATTTAATAAAATGTAATCCTATCTGCTAATCTGCTACATGTTTAATAATTTAAGTAAGTCAGCAGGCATGGCTTACAGACATGAGCTATACCTCACTTACAAAGACATCTCCGGCTAACTATCATCTTCTTTCATCTGAGGAAACTATCAAAAGAATAAAGCCAGCTGGCAGAGGAACAAGACGGGAGAAAGGTCAACTCCCCAATTGTTCTGCTTTCTCTTTCTGCTTCAAGCTGCCTAGAGCAGGAGCTCCTTCTGCCTGCATGAAACCAAAGCACACGAGGGCCCATCCTGGACTCAACATATGCACAGCAAACATCTTCCAATCTGTCCAAACTAATGCTTTAAACACACACATGCATGCATACACACACACAGAGAAAAAAAAAAAGACTAACCCCTTAAATGAATCTTACAGATAAGCTCCTGGCTTGGCACAACCTGTTGGGATATAATACTGAAAGGACTAGGCTGGTTCCTCCACAGCTCTTTAAACCTATCTGTTTAAGGCCATAGGATTGAGTGTTACCAACTATAGGAATATCTATACATTGACTACCTCCAGTGAGAAAAAACTATGGTTAGGTAACAACTAAGACAGTAGCAGGAAGACAGCATTTCAGAAACTCATTCCACACAGATGTGTTTTATTAAAAAAGGAAAAAAAAACCTTTGATCAGAAAGTCTGATTAAATTCAATATTAACTCAAGCTCTTAAAAATCTTTTGGGAAAGCCAACAGGGTACATCACAGAAAAGCAGGCAGCTGCTGACAATTCTTTGGTGGAAAAGTAAGTTGCATACTTATATGAGCTGCCCAAATGATTATCAAGCCCAAGTTTTGTTTTTCAAAAATAGGTTTCAAGATATCCCAAAGAAACCATAGATACCCTCTAACAATACAAAAATTTATCAATGAAATTTATGTAGCAAAAGTCAAATACGATAATACACATGAATAATTTATAAAATAAGCATTTCAGTCATAGAAAACTAAAATGGGGAGACCTCATTGATGGATAACATATATAAAATGAAGGCTAATAGCAAATGGAACTTAAACATTTTTCCAATGACTGACTAAGCCACAGAAAAACAGCTTAGGAAAACTACTAACAGGTAGGTTTTCTTTTTTCCTAGCCAATTCAGTTCTATTTGGATAAATCTGGTTATCCATCAATACATATACAAATTAGAGTAATTTTTTCTACTCAATTACCACCATTTTTTCCCTTTCACTTTTTCCCTAATTTTCTCTAGCAACGTTTTTCCTTTGGTTTGACCAGTTGACCTCAGAAGGTTTAGAACCTAAAATGAGTATCAACTCTTATTGGAATAGCACTTGGGAAATGCAATCCTAAAAAAGGCAAATTTTTAATGGAGGTGGCTTGACAAAGTGAAGCATCCATTCTCAATGTGACAGTGTCTCCCGTGTTAGTCCCTAGGTTAATGGCTGCTATTGGCTAGATCACATGACCCAGCATGATACTGGAATGCTCCTTAGTGAGGTACTGCAGAGCCGTGTGCACAAACACCCACCCATTTAAGCTTTCAATAAATACAAAGCATCATTTTAAACCATTTCAGTAGAATAAATAAAAAATATTGCATTTCTAGTGGCCTGCTTTGCTTCTTGAGCTGGCTTGGAATGCTCTTCATGACAAAGAAGACACAACAGTTAATTAGTAGCTACTCCAAGCTCTTTAGATTTCAGCACTTCCCGCTCTTCAAGCCTCAGCAATTTTTTTGCAGCAATAATGGTATTCTTCATTAGCATCGCCACTGTCATGGGACCAACACCCCCAGGAACAGGAGTGATGTAACCAGCTTTTTTTCTGACTCCTACATAGAAACAAGACAAGGCAGGCTGCTTCAATTATGACAAAGGATACATATATACTTTAACATTATGAAAGAAGCATGCAAGAAAAAGCAATATATAAAAGCACCTTTATAAGCCTCAAACTTATTTAAAAATCACATCTACATTACTCAAGAGCAAAGGTTTTTGAACATACTAATAAAATAACATGCACATAATAAATAGTTGTTCAATGAACATTTGTATGTCTAAATAATCTACAATTTACCAGCCACACTTTTCCTCCATATTAAACAAATTTAAAAAGAAACATTTCAGTAGGTTAACTGTATGGGAGTTACAACTATAATAATAAGCATTACCTCAATGTCTGCCTACGATATTTTCTTAATTTAAATATAATTTGCCAAAGCACCAAAGTAATTTTCTGTAAAGATTTTTTTAACCCAATTTTAAAGGGAAAATCCTTAGATATCTAGCCGTGGTTTTGATTGCTTTGGTAAAAACAGAAAGCTAAGAATAGGATTATTAGCATAAAATTCAGATGAACATGATACCTTAAGAACTGAAAGATAACCACTTTTAGAGGAACTTTTGGTGAGGAAGGGAGGAAGAACTAGCACATTCCAGTATTTCCAGAATATGGCTTTTTCCTGGACCACTGTACCTTTCCAGGTCCGTGATCTCTCAGGGAGAAACTGAACAGTCTATAACACTTTTTAAGAAACTCAGTGGTTTAGGAAAATCTCTGCATTAAAATTTCAGACTAGTTAAAAGTCATGAAGTTGTTTCCAGTATGAAATAAGTCTAAGGAAAAAAAAACAACTCTCTGAAAATTATGTTCTTCATAATTTTATGATATAAACACCTAAAATAATTCTAGAATGGCTCTAATTTTTAAAAGCTTTCTCTTAATTCTCGTCAACAGCATTTTAAACATTATTACTAAGGTAACATGGGTTTAAAGTTAAATTAAAAGTAAATCATCTGTTCTAAATGTCCATTAAAAGATACTATTTATTGATTTTTTTTTTTTGGAGACAGAGTCTCACTCTGTTGCCCAAGCTAGAATGCCGTAGCATCAGCCTAGCTCACGGCAACCACAAACTCCTGGGCTAAAGCAATCCTATTGCCTCAGCCTCCTGAGTAGCTGGGACTACAGGCATGTGCCACCATGCCCAGCTAATTTTTTCTATATATATTTTTAGTTGTCCAGCTAATTTCTTTCTATTTTTAGTAGAGACGGGGTCTCACTCTTGCTCAGGCTGGTCTCGAACTCCTGAGCTCAAGCTATCCTCCCGCCTCAGCCTCCCAGAGTGCTAGGATTACAGGCGTGCACCAACATGCCTGATTTTTTTTTTAATTATACCATTTACCTTCAAAATCCACATCTCCAACCAACTTGGTTTTAGCAGTTATGGGATCTTGAACTCTATTTATTCCCACGTCAATCACTGTTGCTCCCTCCTTGATCATGTCTGCTGTGATCAGATTTGGAATACCTGGAAAGGGAGATAGGAATAATTAACTTAGAATTGAAAAGAAAATTCTACCTGTCAGATTCTTGTCTAATTTCAATTTCAAGAGTCCTGGAAGAACAGATTAACATGTGCTATAAAAACCTAATAAAATATTAATCAAGGAACCATTTAAATTCCATATAGTAAATAGAAATATTTTGAGGCTTCGTTCCCCCATCCAGTCTATAATGGAGTGCCAGAAACCAATATTCCAACCACAACTCTATCCTCATCTTTGTAGGCAGCTCAAAGTATCATTACTTAGGGGAATGATGAATGGCATGGCAATTAGGCAGGCAAATTCTAAGAGGTATAACCTCCTACTTCTAAGGTGAAGTCCTTCCTTCCCTTGTGTTCTTACCTGCAGCAGATACTACTATATCTGCAAGAATTGTATGTTTCTTCAGCTGCTCTTTGGGAGTATATCGGTGACATATTGTAACAGTGGCATCACCTATGAAAGAAAAAAATAGATATCCTGATTTCTGAATCAAAGCTGGGATTGGATTAGGTCTCAACTAGTCAAGTCACGGTAGAAAGTCAACATCTTTGAAAAATAATTGACTTAATACTTGTATCATATTTTCTGGACAGCTAATTGTCATTTACATTTTAAAATTCATATGCAATTTCTTGTAGCTTTACCATTGGTTCTAGCTCTACTATTGGAGCCATATATAATTAAGTTTATTCCTTATCCAATTTAACAGTCTTTCAAGAACTTTACCTTTCCTAAGCAAAACGTCACTAAAATTACTCAGGGTTTGTCTTTTTTTTCCCCAAAGTATATTGAAAAATATCTGAAAATATAGTTCTGCCATTATTTCTGATATAATTATATAAGGCATTATTACAATAATCAACATAATTGATTCATAAGGCCTTTTCTCAGACAAATTAACAGAACTTGATATATTACAGTCATATCAATTTAATCTTTTACAATGGTCTCAGAATTTTTCCACCAAATGACACAGAACAGGACACTAACTTTGAATAAGAACTGCTACTTAGCTCCAACTATCAAAGCTATTACTGGAAATTTCTAATTGCCATGCTTATATTCAAAACTTATATTTATTTCTGAGGCTAGTTCCATAATAAATGAGTAATAAAGAAATTCTGGGCCAGGCGTGGTGGCTCACGTCTGTAATCCTAGCACTCTGGGAGGCCAAGGCAAGTGGATCGTTTGAGCTCAGGAGTTCGAGACCAGCCTGAGCAAGAGAGAGATCCCGTCTCTACTAAAAATAGAAAGAAATTATATGGACAACTAAAAGTACATACAGAAAAAAAAAATTAGCAGGGAATGGTGGTGCATGCAGGTAGTCCCAGCTACTCGGGAGGCTGAGGCAGAAGTATTGCTTGAGCCCAGGAGTTTGAGGTTGCTGTGAGCTAGGCTGACGCCACGGCACTCTAGCCTGGGCAACAGAGTGAAACTCTGTCTCAAAAAAAAAAAAAAAGAAATTCTGGTGACACTGAGTATAGCTTCTTTACAAAGGTTACTCCCTACATACCTGTTAACAAAATTACAACAAATACAAAGTATAACAAAATTAATACTTCCAAACATCCACAGGATGGCCTCTGAAGGTTCTCACCCAAAGAAGAGGACACTGTTCTGAGAGCAATTTCCTTACCTCCAGGACGTTCATGTGCCCCATCTGTGTGTAGTAACATTGCAATGGGCATTCCAACATTTTTTGACCGTCCAGCCACAACCACATTCTTCCCTAGGGTGGGAATACCTATAAAAATAGGTGTAAATTTGCATTAAAAGTAGTGCCAATCTGCCTTAGAATGAGCACCAAAAGAAAAGGAAGTCAGATGGCCTAGAACATGAATCCAATTTTGATAGTGAGGTCCCCAAGCTACTGTTTCATCAGTCAACTGGAGCTATCACTTGCTACACATAGTGAGGGCTAAAAGAAAACAGAGAAAGCACTCTCTAAGCTACAAAATGTTATTCAAATGTGCACTGTGACCACTATTAAATCTTAAGTTTCCTTCACTGAGGCTTCTGGATTAAAGAGCAAAAACTGCCATAGGTAACTGTTAAGAGAGATAATCTCTGGGGAGTAAGACTGTTTGAACTTTTACATTATAAGTACTACTATTATAATACTAACACAGATATACAATTCTGGAATATACCTACCAGTTCGCTTAATTATTTCCCACACACCCCATGGGGTAGCTGGTAACATGGAATACTGGTCCAGACACATTCGCCCTACATTAATTACATGAAAGCCATCAACATCCTTGTCTGGAGAAACAGCATTGCAGATCTTTCTCTCATCAATGTGCTCTGAAAAAGAAATCAGTGTGGTTGTCTTAAATCACTGTTAGTAGAGCTGCTTGACTGGATTTTCTGGTTTGCCATGCAAATCCATTCCCTTTCTATGATTTACTTCACATGCACAGAAAGAATTCACATCAAGCAAAGCCAAGTGCCAATATCAAAGCCAATATCCTCTTTGACAACTACTTTCTCCCATTGTCCCTTGTATCAAGATCTCAATGCTAAATCAGGGGGTAATTGGTATTTTGAGTAGCTATGTTCCATTTCTAATTAAATATTGACTCTTTTGAGTTTACCTTGCCTTCAAGTCAAATTCCCAGGAAGGGCCGGGTGTGACAAGTAACAACGCCTCCACTCCTCAGAAATCCTTTTAAATGGCAGAGTCCAAAACTCACCTGGAAGAGGCAGCTGAACAAGGAGGCCATCCACATTATCATCATTGTTCAATTTATTGATTAAATTCAACAATTCTTCCTCTGAAATTGAAGCTGGTTTCACAATTGTCTCACTGTTGATTCCTATTATAAGAAAATTTTGAGGTTAAAAAAAATATTGAGGCATTTGATGAGCACTCCATGCTCTGCCACCGCACAAAGATTTTTAACATCACACCCACCCCACTAGCTGAAAAACTGAATCAGCTCACAAGGAACCCAAAAAGTAACTTCACAAACATATACGCTAGGGAATACTCGCTAAATACTTCCTGGACGTTATTCTATGCAGTTCTCATCAACCCAGAGAAATTAAAAAACAAGCCAGCTAGCGAGGTAGCCAATTTTTCTTTTTTGTTTTTTTGAGACAGAGTCTCGCTTTGTCACCCGGGCTAGAGTGAGTGCCGTGGCATCTGCCTAGCTCACAGCAACCTCAAACTCCTGGGCTTAAGCGATCCTACTGCCTCAGCCTCTCGAGTAGCTGGGACTACAGGCATGTGCCACCATGCCCAGCTAATTTTTTCTATATAGATTTTTAGCTGTCCAAATCATTTCTTTCTATTGTTGGTAGAGACAGGGGTCTCACTCTTGCTCAGGCTGGTCTCAAACTCCTGACCTCGAGCGATCCACCCGCCTCGGCCTCCCAGAGTGCTAGGATAACAGGCATGAGCCACCTCGCCCAGCCAAGGTAGCCAATCTTTCTGGTTTCAAAGTCTTTCTTTCCACTGCACTGTGCTACTTCCCAATGTCTGAAAATAGCATGGCATGCTATTTTCTAGGTGTTTCTAAAGGTTTTCAATTAAAAGGACAGGAGGCTTCAATCCTCAGTGATAAAGAATAGAGTACACCAAGGGCTCATGGGCCAGTGGCTCTGCCCAGACACGACACTGGTTTCACAGCCCATCAAAAGGAAAGGGAACCTGGTGCCCAGACCACTGACCCACATATGAGCAGGCAGAGGTATATCTGAGCCCACCCTCCTCTTGCCTACAGCCACACAGTAATATGTGGCACCACGAGACCTAGAACACAAACCTTTCATCACCCAGACCCAAACTGCTTCTAACGTGCATGATTGCCTTTGGAATCAATCGGTGAAGAACTTGAAAGCCATTTCTCAGAAGTCAGAGTCATTTCCTTCAAATATATGACTGTGTTCTTAACCACATCACTGAGGTCTCCTAATACCGTATTACTCAATTGCTCCCCTACTGCTTTAAACTGCCAACACCCCACCTCAGTCCAAGACTCATTATTGCCCAAGGAAAGCAAATGTAAAATGTGTTCAAGGTCACCTGTCAAATGTTAAGACTAAGAACAGAATTTAGCTTATATTCTAGAAGACACCAAGAATAGCAACCATATTCCTGCTGTCCTAGTCTATAAACCTCCCCAATAGACACAGCCTGATTTCCTTATGACAAAGTTTTAGATACAGTTCAATCACATTAGCCCCCTCTGCTTGGGTTTTCTCATCAGAAAAAGGAATCATACGGAGGTCCCCGTCTTCCCTGCTCCCCTTCCTCTCCCGACAGAGGGGGCAGTGTTGGGGGGCAGGCCCCGCCCTCGTAAAAAAAAAAGAAAAGAAAAGAAAAGAAAGGAAAAGAAAGGAAAAGAAAAGAGAATCATAAACCACAATAGAGTTTACCTTGCATAAACCTTAATTTAACAGTGGTTGGGGTTTGAGAGTGACGACACATACCCACATCTGCAGCAGCTCTGGTTTTGTTGAGGACATAGGAGTGACTTGCAGGATTCTCTCCAACCAGAATCACGCTTAGGTAGGGTAGTTTATTACCAGAGGCCACCCACTCTTCCACCTCCTGCCGCACTTCCTGCTTGATCTGCTGGGCCAGTTTCCTTCCAGAAATGACAACAGCTTCATTTCTGTAGAAAGCAACAGAGTCACAAAACCAAATAGCTTGAATTTTTGTAAAAAGTAAAGCTCAGACTACAAAAAGTTATTATTAAAAACCAAAAACTGGCCGGGCACGGTGGCTCACGCCTGTAATCCTAGCACTCTGGGAGGCCGAGGCGGGCGGATCGTTGGAGCTCAGGAGTTCGAGACCAGCCTGAGCAAGAGCGAGACCCCCATCTCTACTAAAAATAGAAAGAAATTATATGGACAACTAAAAATATATATAGAAAAAATTAGCCGGGCATGGTGGCGCATGCCTGTAGTCCCAGCTACTCGGGAGGCTGAGGCAATAGGATTGCTTGAGCCCAGGAGTTTGAGGTTGCTGTGAGCTAGGCTGACGCCACGGCACTCACTCTAGCCCAGGCAAGAGAGCGAGACTCTGTCTAAAAAAAAAAAAAAAAAAAAAAGGCTTAGGACAGTCATTTATATTGAATGAAATAACATATATAAAGTACCAGGCATATATGTTCAATAAAAGTAATTTCATACTCTCTTCTCCTTGACTTTATATGTATTTATACATATATGCACACACATACATATATACCCTTAATATATAACAGATATATGTATACATACTCATAAGGAGATATATGTTTATATCCTATATATATAAATACTCAAAGAGGACTTTGCTTACACTTCATAAAAAGTTTCTTTTGAAAGCAATAAACTTAGATAAAATGGTAGCAGCACATTCAGATAAAATTTGATATACTAAAGCTAAGGACACAGGGTTCTGGGAGAAGCCAGTGTTCCAAGTCCCAATCTTTGCTTCCAAAGGCAGGTTCTGGATGTTATGCCAATTTGCTTTCAAAAAAAAAGTCAAAGACTAATACAAACCAAAAACAAAGCCACAATGCAATATCACTGTGTTTTAGACCTTCCCACAACTCTGCAAACATGGAACACAGCCCTGGAAGTGAGTTATTAACAAACTTCCCATCAGTTTGCCAATGGGCAGATAAAGTAACTACTACCCTAAAATAAACAGGGCAATGGAAACTCAGCTCAGTCCCACAGGGAATCATTAAATTACAATTTTTTTTTTTTTTTTGAGGCAGAGTCTCGCTCTGTTGCCCTAGCTAGAGTGCCATGGCATCAGCCTAACTCACAGCAAACTCAAACTCCTGGGCTCAAGTGATCCTCCTGCCTCGATCCTCCTGTCTCAGTCTCCCTAGTAGCTGGAACTACAGGCGAGCACCACCACATCTGGCTAATTTTTTCTATTTTTAGTTGCCCAGCTAATTTTTTCTATTTTTAGTAGAGACGGGGTCTTGCTCTTGCTCAGGCTGGTTTCAAACCCCTGACCTCAAGCGATCCTCCTGCCTCGGCCTCCCAGAGTGCTAGGATTACATGCGTGAGGCACCGCACCCAGGAGAAATTACAATCATATTAGCTAACATTTATCTAGGAATTAAATGCTTTCACAGATGTATTTAGAAAAGTTTCCATTAACATAATGAATCAACAGACTAGAAAATCAAGAGGACTATTTAAATAAAATTCAAAACTAAAACCCATGTCAGTAGCAAATTCACTTTCCTCTTAATTCAATAGCTCACGATACTGTAATTTTCCATGAAAAATTAATATTGGGTCAGCTTACAATTCATAATCAAGTTATTTGGGGAAGAGTTCTACTACCCACTAATTAATGGGACCAGTAATGAGTAAGAAAGACACAAAAGGGAATGGGACCAACATCTATTAAACACTAGGTATTTTGCTAAGACTTTGATATACAATTACAGTTACCTTGAGGCTATTAGTAATAACCCTGGTACACAGAATAGGAAACTGAGAATAGTAAAAACAAGATTCAAGTGAAAACTTCTGCCTCCAAAGTCCATTTACCCCATACATGACTGTCTCCTAGGCCACAGTACTCTCTCTCCAACCATGAGGTTTATGTTCCTGAGACCTTTATACTGAACAAAAATAAAAGGAATACATGCAGATTTATATATTTAAAAAGATATAATTGTTTTACACTTACCCAGCCAGCAGTAAGCAAAGTAATAGATGGAAACCGTAAATACCAAATGTGCAGTAAAGATACTATGGATTGCCTTCAGAAATGTGGAGCCTACTTGTGCATTCAGGAAGGCAGGTGAAAAGAGCATTTATTATTGGAGTGTAAGCAAACTGATCTAGTTCTTTAGGGAATGAATTAGAGGATCTTTATAAATCTCTTTTCAATCACAAAAGCCTAGAACAAGGTCTTGCCCCCAGGCACATGCAGCCAGCACTCAGGAGGGGGAAGGGGAGAGAGAACAGACAGTAATGAAAGATGAGGTTGGAAAGACAGGTCAGTGTCTAACCAAAGAATGTCCCCTTCCAAGTCTTCCTTCGAGAACTGATTAAGGCCGGGCGCGGTGGCTCACGCCTGTAATCCTAGCATTCTGAGAGGCCGAGACGGGCGGATCCCTGGAGCTCAGGAGTTCGAGACCAGCCTGAGCAAGAGCGAGACCCCCGTCTCTACTAAAAATAGAAAGAAATTATATGGACAACTAAAAATATATATAGAAAAAATTAGCCGGGCATGGTGGCGCATGCCTGTAGTCCCAGCTACTCGGGAGGCTGAGGCAGGAGGATCGCTTAAGCCCAGGAGTTTGAGGTTGCTGTGAGCTAGGCTGATGCCACGGCACTCACTCTAGCCCTGGCAACAGAGCGAGACTCTGTCTCAAAAAAAAAAAAAAAAAAAAACTGATTAATACACATTCCGTGTTCCAACAAGCAGCGCTTTGGAAATGTCTCTAACAGCATTTTTACCCTGAGTGGAAATTGCATTTGCCAGGAACGTGAGTCCCACTAAGGAAAGAAGAGTTTTTTATCATCTCTAACTTTGCACAGCCTAGAACAGTGTCTGGCACAGCGAACGTTTGCTGGAAAAAAGAAGGGGCTGCCGTTATAAGGCACAGGGCTCTAGCAATGCAAACACTCTAAAGATTGACAGGAAAGAGGGTGCACAGATTTAGGGAGAGAAATCACAGCCCCCCAAAAGACCCTTCAACCTAGGTTTAGAAATGGGAGTTTGAGGTCCAGAAAGATCAGGAAAAATCAACCTCTCTAAAGAAATACAAATAGAGCTTTTCCTTTCCTCCTTCTGGGTGTTTTTTTTCTATTTTTTTCTTATTTAGGCAAAATACACGTAACATAAAATTTACCATCTTAACCATTTTTAAGCGTACAGTTCAGTGGTATTAAGCACATTTATATTGTGCAACCATCACCACTAACCACCTCCAGAACTATTCATCTTGTAAAACTGAAACTGTATACGTAGTCAGGAAACAATAACTCTCCGTTCCCCCTTCCTCCCAACCTTTGGCAACCTCCTGGGTATTTACTATCTCAAGTTACCCGGCCTGGCACTAACTGGCTCAAAGTGGGCGGCAGTCAAAGCCTTGGTGACCACAGCGCACTCATTCCTGGCGAGCGAGGGGCAGCGCGAGCAGCAACGCGAGCCACACCCACCCCCGGAGGCGGGGCCCGCACGGGCACCCCGCGGGCAAGCCGTCTCGCGGATTTCATCAGACTGCACCGACGCCCTCCGCCGCTAGGGTCCCGGGAAGGGACGGCTCGCTCAAGGCTGCTCCCTCTGAACCTCCCCGGCGCTCGCCAGAGGGTCTCCCTGCTGTCCCCAGGACAACTCTCGGCATCACTGCCAGGGGCGGCCGCAGGTTCTGGCTGGTAACCTTTGCATGCCCCCACGTAAACTGGGACGCCCAGGGCGCGCCTGCACTCTCGCTCCGCACTGTCAGCCCCGTCCCGCCGGCGGACTGGCCCCGAGAAGACCTGGCGATGCCCGGAGCACGCGCCAGACTGGCTCCCTCCGAAAGGCTGGCTCCCTGTGCCACATCGCCCCGCCACATCCCTCTCAGCGGCCACCACCGCCGGGGCACAGATGCTCAGGGAGGACGTTCCTTGGCGTCCCTCGGGAGCCCGGGCGGCCCCCACCCTCCCTTCCCTCCGCCTTTCCGTGCTGACCCAGCTCCCAGACCCACTTACCGAACTGCAGCGAGGTGGAAGGGGCGATGGCGGAGACAACAGCTCTGCGCGGGGCGGAACAGCCGAGCGGCCAACGCAGACATAAGGGAAGTTGCAGCCATAGCCCCTACCGGTACCCGCGCCGGGAGGGAAGCGCGCGCGCCCGGGCAGCGCGGTTATACCGCGGCCGCGTGGCAGGCCCCGCCTCCCACCGGCCCCCATTGGTCTCTGCCCCACGCCACTGGCTGTCTGTTGGGCCCGCTGGAGCTGAAGGAGCCAATCGGTTGTCCTCATTAAACGTAAGCAAAGCCTAGAAGAGCCCTGCTTTTGATTGGAACGAGAAGAGCCTAGAGCGAGGCCCTGGAAGGCTCGGAGCCTCGGTAACATGCTGTGATTGGCTGAGGAAGTCAAGCCCCTGCCTGACTCAGCTCCTGTCACCGAAGCCCTGCCACCACGAGCGAAAGTTCATTCATTCATTCGTCGTCGAACCGATATATCTGAGCGCCTACTGTGTGCCAGGCACTGTAAACGGAGGATGAAAAGACAAGCAGCTAGAATACCAACAAATGAATGTAGAAGAATTGACGAGGTTATAAAAATCACCGTTTAGCAAAGTCATAGAAAAATCTGATTCAGAGTCCTCAATTGGATGTCAAAACAACTGGGTGAAAGTTAGATGTGGAGCAAGATATTTACATATAGGATTGTCAGATCTAGGAAATGAAAACACAAGACACCCAAATAAGTTAGAATTTTAGATAAACAATTTTTAGAGATCATAGTTACACTTTAAAAATTATTTGTTTATCTGTAATTCAAATTCAACTGGGTTTCCTGTATTTTCTCCGGCAGCCCTTTTGCATAGTCTCAAAGTATCTCTCCCTCCTGCCCCCCCCCCAAAATATTAATAACAAAAAACAAAAATGGTAAATTTACAGTGGAGAAACCTGACAGTTAGCTATCACCTCACCCAAGTGATAAAAGTTAACACCACCCAATAATGGAACAAACACACATGATGTGCCTTCTGATATGATGCATTGAGGACACAACACTTAATAGCTTTTAATGAGTCAGAAAATTTTGATGAAATTATTTTCCTAAACCAATGAGTCTCCTAAAAACTGTTGCAAATTTCTCATTTTCACATAGAGAAGAGAGATTACAGACCTAGAATGCTAAAACTATCCAGGAAAAAAACACAGCCCTGAAGTTTTGGAATATGCTAGTAGATCTTAATCTAATCATGAGGAAATATCAGACAAATCCACAATGAGACATATTCTACAAGATAAATCACCTGTGCTCTTTGAAAATGTCAAGGTCATGAAAGACAAACAATGAGAAATTGTTCTAGATGAAACAACTAATGCTGTGTGATTCTGGACTGGATTATGGACCAAAATTTTTTTTCTTTCCTTTTTTCTTTTGCCATAAATGACATTGTAGGACAATTGGAAAAATATGAAAAAAGTCTATAATTAGGTAATAGCATTGTATCAGTGTTAATTTCCTGATTTAGCTAATCATATTGTGGTAATGTAAGAGAATGGACTGTACTTACTTTTAAAGATGAAGAAACATCATGTCTACAACTTACTTTCAAATGGATCAGAAAAAAATAATGTTATGTATTAGTTTGCTAGGGCTACCATAAAATACCACAGACTGAGTGTCTTAAAACAACAGAAATTTATTTTCTTACAGTTCTGGAGGCTAGAAGTACAATATCACAGTGTTGACAGAGTCAGTTCCTCCCGAGGCCTCCACTCTTGGCTTGCAGATGGCTGTGTGCTTGCTGTGTCATGGCCCTTGCTCTGTGCACATGCATCCCTGGTGTCTCTCCCTGTATGTCTTAACCTCATCTTATAAGGGCACCAGTCAGATCGGATTAGGGCTCACCCTAACAGCCTCATTTTAACTTAGTTGTCACGTTAAAAGTCCTATCTTGAAATACAGTCCCATTCTAAAGTTAGGGTTTCAACACTGAATTTTAGAGGGGACACAATTCAGCCCATAATGATGTATATACACAAAGAGAAACTGATAAAAAGTGAATGGCAAATGTAAGATATTAACAACTAGGAATGGCCAGGCATGGTGGCTCACGCCTGTAATCCTAGTACTCTGGGAGGCCGAGGTGGGAGGATCCTCTGAGCTCAGGAGTTCGAGCCCAGCCTGAGCAAAAGCGAGACCCCATCTCTACTAAAAATAGAAAGAAATTAGCTGGACAACTAAAAATATATAGAAAAAATTAACCAGGCATGGTGGCACATGCCTGTGGTCCTAGCTACTCGGGAGGCTGAGGCAGAAAGATTGCTTTAGCCCAGGAGTTTGAGGTTGCTGTGAGCTAGGCTGACATCACCACAGCACTCTAGCCTAGGCAACAGAGTAAGACTCTGTCTCAAAGGAAAAAAAAAAAAAACCTGGGAATGTGGGTGAAGAGTATACAAGAATTTTTTGAACTTGTCCTGTAACCTTTCTGTATGTCTAAAATGATTAAAAAAAAAAAAGACCAATAATATTTCTGCCCTCATGGGGCGTGGGGTAAAGCAGACATACGGTGAACGGTGAACAAGAGAAGAGACTAAGAAAAAGAATGCCGTGCTGCCCTCAAGGCAGCAGATATGAAAGGTTATATAAAAGGTCAGGGTGTGGCCTACAGGTTATATGACTGGGCGTGAATGATTTGCAGAACCTGTCCCCAGCAAGCTGTGGTGACAAGGCACCTTACAATTACTTGGACCTTATAACAGTGACCAGGAAGAAGGAAAGGAAACTGACATGTCTCCTTTCAAGAAACCTAACCCTTCACCCACCCTGCAAAATTTTGGAAATTCTCTTTTACCAAATGGGAACTCTCAAGAGTGAAACCCTGTGTGAACACTATCATATAGTTTTATTTATTTATTTATTTTGAGACAGAGTCTCACTCTTGCCCGGGCTAGAGTGCCGTGGCGTCAGCTTGGCTCACAGCAACCTCAAACTTCTGGGCTCAAGCAATCCTCCTGCCTTGGCCTCCCAAGTAGCTGGGACTACAGGCATGCACCACCATGCCCGGCTAATTTTTTCTATATATATTTTTAGTTGTCCAGTTAATTTCTTTCTATTTTTAGTAGAGATGGTGTCTTGCTCTTGCTCAGGCTGGTCTCAAACTCCTGACCTTGAGCAATCCTCCCACCTCGGCCTCCCAGAGTGCTGGGATTACAGGCGTGAGCCACCTTGCCCAGCCTATCATATAGTTTTAATAGGCTCAATGAAAGGACCTGCTTCTATGATCCCACAGTATTCTGCTGTATTAAAATATCGTTTGTTTAACAAAAATATTTTATGCCTCACTTTTTAGTCCAAGTTCTTTGGGGTGGAGGTGCTTGGTCCCTTCTGTACCCCAGCCCCAACTAGTTTTTCTGCCTGGCCTCTCCTGGCTCTGACCTCCACTGAACACACCCTGCACTTCTACACGGTGTTAGCTTGCACTCCTCTCGCTCTGCTCCCTGCACCCCCAGAGTGCCTGACTTAAAAGCCTGGTCCCTAGGCCTCTATTTTAAGTGGGCCCAAATGTTTCATAGACACAGAAGGAGGAATCAGGGCCACATGCAGGCAGAATAACATTTTTACTCCAACACCACATGGGTAGACAGAATGAATCGCCCTCTTCTCTGGGCTAGTATAGCATGTAGGAATACTCCTATTTCAGCCCTCAGAACAGTATCTTGAGGTTGTTTGTGCATCCATCTATCTCCAATAGGATGTGGGCTTATTTAACCAAGACCGTTTATATCTCATGGCTCATCTCATTCATCTTCACCATGCAAGCTCAAAGCACATAAATGACCAAACATCTATCAATAATCATTCTAGTAATAGCTGATCTTTATTGAACATTTATAATGTGTCAGGCACTATTTTAAGCATATGGTATAATATAATATGAAATATATTTGGTCTTTGTTCCTGGCTCCTGTCACAGAGCACCTAAAACTGAGTGACAGGAGTGTCTTTAGTTATTTATAATGGCCCCTTTCAGATCACCTGAGTTGATGCTAATGAAGTGACTTAGAGTGGACTCTGCCAGACAGCCTGAGGATGGGGCCAGTCACCAGAAAGACCTAGTGATGAGAGGGTTAGAGGATTGGCGTTTCAACCCAAAAGGAAGAGGCTGAGGCACAGAATATAATTTATAGAGTTTACTTGAGCCAAAGTGAAGACAGCTGCCCAGAAGATTCAAACCCAGGTAACCTTGGATATGAGCTCCCTTCAGCCTTTGTTACAAGCAGGCTTTGAAAGACAAAAAAGGGAGACAGGGAATGGGCTGATACAAAGTTGTTTGTCAGGAATTCTCTTTGACTTACAGAAATAACATTGATTAGTGGTTGGCTATACATTGTTAAGCTATAGAGTGTGGGTTATTGGGTCCAATGTGGCATTATTAGGTTAACTTATAGCTATCTGTGGCAATAGCAAGCAGTTTCAAGAGATAAATACATAGCTCAAAGGGGGAAATAGGACCTCTTGGCTGTCTCATTTTAATGTCTCTCTGCTCCTGATAATTTAAAAGGCGTCAGATAGAAGTTCTTTTTTTTCCTCAAGAATTTTCAGCCCCACCCACTGACCTCCAGGAAGCTGGGATTTGGGACTGGAGATCAAGCTCTACAAAAACATTTCTTTTCTTTAGATACAGGGTCTTGCTCTGCGACCCAGGCTGGGGTGCAGTGGCAACAGTCTTAGCTCAGTGCAGCCTCCAACTCATGGGCTCAAGCGATCCACTTCCCAAGTACCTGGGCCTACAGACACATGCCACCACACCCAGCTAATTTTTTAACTTTTTGTAGAGACAAGTTCTCCCTATGTTGCCCAGGCTGATCTTGAATTCCTAGCCTCAAGGTATCCTCCCTCCTCGGCCTACCAAAATGCTGGGATTATGGGTGTGAGCCACCATGCCCAGCTTATAAAAACTCTTAAACAGGATGTGATGAGCTTCTGGGGTGCTGAACATGCAAGGAAGCTCTGTGCCCGCCCACCTCACCCTATGCATCTCTTCAGCTGGCTGTTCAATCGTGTCCTTTGTAATACCCTTTATAATAAGCCAATAAGTGTGTTTCCCTGAGTTCTGTGAGCCATGCCAGCAAATTAATTAAACCCAAAAAGGGGATAACAGGAGCCCCCATTTATAGCTGGTCAGTCAGAAGTATAGGTGACAACCTTGTAATTGACATCTAAAGTGGGGAGCAGTCTTATGGGATTGAGCCCTTAACCTGTGGGATCTGATGCTACCTCCAGGTTAGAATTGAATTGAATTATAGGACACCCAGAAACCCTCCCACATCTGATCACAGAAGGGGTCTGTGTTGAGTGTGTGAGTAGAGAGAAAAAAGTTTCTTTTCCTTTTATAAGTACTTTATGTACATTATCCTATTTAATTATCACCACAACCCCATGAAGTGAGTGTTATTATGATCTCCATATTACAGACGGGAAAAATGAGGCACAGGAGGTTTAAACAATAGGTCCAAGGTCATATAGCTAGTAAGTGGAGAGGCAGGGATTGAACCCAGTCTGGCTCCAGTCTGGCTAATACAGGCCCTCCATATCCATGGTTCAACCAGCCAGGGATCAAAAATATTCAGGAAAAAAAAAACAATTAAAAAAATAAATAAATAATAACACAAAATTTAAAATACAGTATAACAACTATTTACATAGCCTTTGCACTGTATTAGGTATTATAAATAATCTAGAGATGATTTAAAGTGTATAGGGGAGCTGGGTGTGGTGGCTCACACCTATAATCCCAACACTTTGGGAGGCCCAGGAGGAAGGATTGCTTGAGGCCAGAAGTTAGAGACCAGCCTAGGCAACATAGGGAGAGATGCCATCTCTACAAAAAAATTTAAAAATTAGCTGGGCAAGTTCCAGAAGAACTTTGGAGGAAAAAAAATGAAAATAAAAATAAATTTGCTGGGCAAGGTGGCATGCACCTCTAATCTCAGCTACTTGGGAGACTGAGGCAGGAGGATCACTTGAGCCCCAGAATTCGAGGTTTACAATGATCTATGATCAGGGCCACTACACTCCAGCTGGGCTGACAGAGCAAGACCCTGTCTCAAAAAAAAAAAAAAGTATATGGGAGGATGTGCATAGGTTATATGCAAATACTATACCATTTTATATCCGGAACTTAGCTACCATTCATCAAGTACTTATTCTATGCCAGGCTCTGGGCTCTGCACCATCTTCTTTAATCCCTACAGTACTGGGAGGTAGGAATTATGTTCACCAGTTGAGATGAATGAATTGAGACTCAGATTTCCCCACTTGCCTAAAGTCACTCACTCAGCAAGATGAAGCAGATCCACCCCCAGACGGGCCTGACTTGAAAGCCTGGCCTCTAGGCTTCCACTTCCAGTGGGCCTGAATGTTTCGTAGATACATGGGAGCAACTGGGACCATACCCAGGCAAAATAACTTAAATTTAAAAATGGGTAAGAGACAACAGTGAGGCAAAGGAGGCCATGGTGGTTGAACCCACAGAGTTGACCGCTAAGCCACCACAATGTTCCAAGTTTGGAAGGGATTACAGAGCTCATGAACTCCAACCCATTACACCACTGGTCAAAATTCCATTGCTGACTCACCTGAAGAAGTCAAGGACCCTCTGTCATCTCACAGTACTTTCTAAGTAAGAATTGTGCTGGGCACTGAAGTTTTACCTCTTGTAACCTAGAGACTATAATCAGTCTACATGCAACAGTATAGCCATTATAGTTATGAAAATATTGAAATATTTCTGTGTCAAGTAGCAAAGTCTGCTCTCCCAAATCCCATGACTGCCTACCACACCCTAAGACCTTTCCCTAGGAAAACTAGTATTGACACCTGGATGATTAGGAGGTTCGACTGACCCCACTTCCACAAGAAACCACCTTGGGCCATGCCCGACCATTCCATATTCCCTGAATTTCTTCATCCCAGAACATATTAATTTTTGGCCAAGGCATCTTCTATTTCAATACCATTGAAATAAACAGCAGTAACATAGAGCACCCAGTCTTTGAAACAGCCAGACAGAGAGGGCTATCACTTCTTACTTACTATAAAAGCAATTCATATTTTTGTTTAAAATATACACATACATACATATATTGGAAACTACAAAAAAAAAAGGACTGAGTAGAGGCAAAACAACATTCACTGCATCACCATTCAGAGATACCCAGGATTAGATAAATGGTATTGTGCTTGGAAATAAAGATATGAAGAAGTCAAATGGGAGGCAAACTCATCCTACAGGTTTCTAGCCCAGTGGAATGGAAGACAATTCGTATTAGCAGTCTGTCGGATAAGTGACAAATGTGTGCCCAGGGAGGTCTGGGAGCACAGTGAAGGGTCCTCTGATTCATCAAAGTCCACTGGAATCACCTTTATGGTCACAGTGAAAGTGTAGGCTGAGGGAAAGAGGCTGATGAACATATTTAAGCTTTTTGGTAGGTCCTTAACACAAACAGGAAAAAGAAGACCTTGAGGTTCAGCTTATTAAAAGCTAGGAACTTCACACAGAGATTGCAGCCAAAGCCTTTAGTCATTGACAGGGCCCCTCTGGGTATCATGAACCAACTGGGATGACAGACAGTTGGTTAAGGGTCTCATGTATGGAGAACCCTGAGAATTAGGACTTAGGTGCTTCTTCAACTCTTCTTTCTTGCCTTTTGAACCCCAGGTGACCTCTATTTAAGGGGCTCTTTTGGATCTGGAGGGAGTCAGTGTGGCACCCTGAGTGTATACAATTAGAGTTTCTTCTAATTTCAATGGAAAGTGAGGGAATCTCACTTATTTAACAGGATAAAAGGCCAGGTGCAGTGGCTCATGCCTGTAATCTTGTTACTCTGGGAGGCTGAGGTGGGAGGATCGCTTGAGGAGTTTGAGGTTGCAGTGAGCTATGAAGATCCCACTGCACTCTAGCAGGGGTGAAAGACTGAGACTCCGTCTCAGGAAAAAAAAAAAGGTGTAGATCAGTCTCTACTTGCCCTGGGTGATTTACATAGAAACAGCATTTTTTGGCAAGAGCCACACAAGCTCCTCCATGTTGGGCTGTCAGGGCATCCAGGACACAGCGATTTTGAAACACAACAGCAGCTAGGCTGTTGACTTCTGATTGGAGTGCTCCCAATGCTTGCGTAGTGATATTGAACTCTTGTTCTACTACCATGGAGAGATTTAAAACTGCGTTTTCAATCTCATGAGCTCTGAATGCTCGGAAAAGAGTCCTGAGCACCAAAAAGAACTTACAATTGTGATATACAAATGGTCTTTTATAATATTGTTATCTAGTACATTTGTATGGTATCATGTACCACTTTATGAACCAAAAAGCCAAGTTTGTAGATTGGCTGTCATTTAAAGTGAAGTACTTGGTAACAGAGGGTGTCAGATAACCACGTCCACAGCATCCTGGCCACCTAGGTGGAAACCTCTTGTATACTTTATTGCCACACGAGATCAAAAGACCAGTGTAATTTGCAGATAGGGTCAGGTTGGAACCTGTGACCTCTCAGTCTGAAGTTTCCTGCCTCTTCTTCCTCATTGGTACTTCCAGATCTCCAGTTTCCAGGTGTCCCTGCCAGTCTGTGGGAACAGAACACGTTGCAAAATATTTGATACAAATAGCCTTTGGTCTGGTTCTGGCAGTTACAGGGCTTGGTTTTATCACCTAACCAAGTCAGTCCAGACTTTTAACGTGTCCATATGTAATCTTTAGTGTCTGGCAACTTAGCAAGGGGAGCCAGTGAGCTACCCCAGGTTGCAGAGGCCTGGCTTGATATCATGAGGGTTAGTGTCAGCGTTATCTAAGAAGTGCAAGAATGTCATCTGTGGAGTCAAACCACACGGTTTGACTGCAATATTGCCGTAGTATGTCACCCAGAAAAGATCCAGCATTATCCCTGTTTTCAAGGCAGAGGGGAAAATTTGCAGTCCTTGAAGGGGGAGGATTAAAACAAGTGTTTAAAAAAGACCAATTGTGGGGGAGGTAAAAATGGAAAAAGGAGTATTTAGATGAAAAATGGTGTTTCTCCATCCATGATCTTGGGAAAAAGCTGTCTTCATCATGAAGACGTCTACTTCAGGGGCCTGGGAACTGGCCCTGCAAATCCTTACTTTCAGGTCGCCTGTAGGGGTCGTCCTCCAATTGTCTAGGTGTAGTTTGGCGTGTCTTGCATGAATCCAGGAAGATTTGTCTTTTATTTTTATGGCAGTGCAGGTGGTTAACAGTACTTCGTAAGAGCCTTACCAGCAAGGTGACAGCGCATGTCTCCTTCTAAAAACTTAGATGTACACATGATCTCTTGATCAAAAAAAAGGCGTCAAGGCTTGTCAGATGGCAGAGGCCATGCTCCTTTCTCCTCTTGATATGCTCCAAGCATAGTAGTTAATATCTGTACGTAGCTAGTCGTGGTATCAAATTGTTCACTTAAATCCCCAGTAAGTTCAGTCAGCCCGGGAATAGAAAGTTTAGAGGTACCAGTAGGCATGGGGTGACAGAACAGTATTTTAAAAGGGGTTAATCCATGTCTCCTAATTGGAGCATTCTGGATTTTTATAAGGGGCAGAGGTAATGTTTCTGGACATTTAAGTCCAGTGTCTTGACGTACTTTTTCTCAAAGTCCTTTTTTATTTCTAGATTTTTGCATTTCACTTGCCCTGAGGATTGGAAATAGTATGGGGTATGAAGTTTTAATGAGTACCCCAGAGCCTTTGCAAGCAAGTGGTTTATTTCTGCTGTAAGATGGGTTCCTTGCTCTGACTCAATTCATAAAGGAATACCAGAACCAGGAATAATCTTAGTTACTAATTTCTTTGGCACTGTTAGAGCAGCAGCAGGCCTAGTAGGGTAACATTTAGTCTATCTGCTAATCATGTAAACAATAACCAGACAGTGAGAAAAACCTAAAGCTGGAGGTAAATATATGAAATCAATTTGGAGTGCCACAAGAGGCAATGTGGATCTTTGGGGGCTTCCTGGAGAGTGTTGGTTTCCTCCAGAGATTTGGTGAGATTTACAAATAGAGCACTGGGAAATACTTTGGTCAGAGATCTTGTACATCCCAGGGCAGTACCAACTATATATGTTTACTTTTCTTAATTATCCCCCATTTGCACATATGTCCCATCTAATAGGAGATAAGTGCAAGCCAAAAAGTTAAAAGAAAGGGGGCCACAGGGAGTCTGTTTGGTCTAATATACAATGTATCTAATAATTATTTAACACGATTTTATATCCACCCAGTCTCTTCAGATTGTGGGGCATTAGCCTGACGATCAATAATATTCGACAGAGATAAGGACAGGGTAATGAATTGAGTGAAAAAAGATAGGGAGGGACAATTTTTTTTATGCCATATATAGCAGCCCTGTCTATTCTATCATTTCTTAGGGATATAGGATCCATTTCTTTAGTGTGGGCTGGGCAATGAACAATAGCAATCTTAGAAGGAAGGCAAATAGCTTGTGATAGGGCAACAATTATAGGCCCTACTCATTGGCAATGAGTATCAAAGAAGTTAAGAAACTACAAGATTTCTAAATTATGTCAATAGCATGGCAGACTCCAAAGGCACACTTAGAGTCTGTGCAAATAGTGGCAGCTTTTCCCTTCATTGATGTGAAAGTTCTAGTGAGAGTTATGACAGAATTGACTCAAGGCATCTTGGAGTGAGCTTTTGAGTGCCCTGAGATATTTTATACCCTAAGTAACAGTTGGGTGCATCCACTGGAGTTCAGACCTAGAGGCTTTATGACCTCAGCCAGCGAGAGTCTTTAAAAGAATGAGTCTGAAAGCACCCTGTTTACAGAGCAAAAGATCATCAATGTACTGAACAAGTCTGGACAAGAGTGGATCTCTGGGTAGAGTTTATAGAGTCAGCTTAGAGAATCTGAGAGAATATTGAAGGAGATGCACTATATCGCTGAGGTATTCGGGTACGTGTTGTCTTCCTCTGAAGGTGAACGTAAAGAGAGATCGTGAATCAGGGTGCAATAAAATTGAAAAGAAACTTGAGCAGAGGTCAATTACTGTATTATTAAAGTCACATGAACTAAAAGGCATTTGAATTAGTTTCTATCTTCTTGATGAAATGTTTGATTTAAGTGCTTATTTTCTTAGGCTAATTAATTAGAGCTTTTATATATTTTGGTAGTGAAATATCACATACACATGACATATATAGATACATAAACATATAGACATGCAGACAGAAGCAAATCTAATAGCTCTTATAAAGAATTTTTTTGCCAGCTCTTAAATATTATTGTTTTCTTTTATTCATACTATTAATCTTTTAATTACCTATTTTATTGTTTTAAGCAATTATTAGTTAGGCAATAATTTTGCCATTTCTGTAAGCATTTCCTGCTTCCAAGGCCTAATACTTACACATGTATACATAGGCTTTGCCAGAAATTACCGTCCTCAGTTCTTTAGAAATTAAGGAACCTATTTTCACTTTAAATCTTGGCTTTGGCTCTCGGATCTCCATGATCAACTCAGACAATGAGTTTTCCTTACCCAAGTGTAAAAGGAAAAGGAACAAAGAGGTAGAATGCAAAAATCTCTGCAAATTCCTTAAAGCTGGAGTTCTCACCCTCTGTAGTATTGCCATTTACTGTTAGTTTCTGCCTGACTCAGTCAGATATTTGAGGTCTCTAACTGGGTCTAAGCTAATTAATTATCAGTCTAATCTGATCCCAGATCTAGTTTAGTTTCTGTCATGACTTCTGAACCCAGTTAGGATCAAAAGTTTCTTCAAACAAACTCGGAGAGTTCAAAACACAAATCTGTAGCACTTTGGAATCAGAGAGAGAACTTAGCCACAAGGCCCGGTTGCAGTGAGAGAGCAAAGGACACAACAGGTCCAGCAGGTACCTCGAGTGGACTCTCGGTGCTCCTGAGGATCTCTGGGAGCTCTGTTTCAGAACCCACTTCTGGCAAATTAAATTTAACAGAGTTTAATTGAGCAAAGAGTGAATTACAAATTGGGCAGCTAAAGCAGAACAGTTTCAGAGAGATTCCAACACTGCAGTGTGGTTGAAGAAGATTCATGAACAGAAAAGAGAAAGTGACATACAGAAAATAGAAGTGAGGTATAGAAACAGCTGGATTGGTTACAGCTCAGGACTTGCCTTACTTAAATATAATTTGAATAACTGGTCACCTTTGATTGGCCAAAATTCCATGGTTGGCAAAGAGGAAGGAATAGGGAGGAGTTAAGATGAATGCAGGCTGGGTGCGGTGGCTCACGCCTGTAATCCTAGCACTCTGGGAGGCCGAGGCGGGAGGATCTCTTGAGCTCAGGAGTTCGAGACCAGCCTGAGCAAGAGCGAGACCCCGTCTCTACTAAAAATAGAAATAAATTATATGGACAACTAAAAATATAGAAAAATACAGAAAAAAATTAGCCAGGCATGGTGGCACATGCCTGTAGTCCCAGCTACTGGGGAGGCTGAGGCAGGAGGATTGCTTGAGCCCAGGAGTTTGAGGTTGCTGTGAGCTAGGCTGATGCCATGGCACTCTAGCCCGGGCAACAGAGTGAAACTCTGTCTCAAAAAAAAAAAAAAAAAAGATGAATGCAGCAGACTTTAGCTCAGACAAGCAGCTAACATTTTTGCTTTTGAACTTTTTTTAACTAAAGTATCCTTTTAAGTGAAACCAATAAGCCCTAACCAAGGTTATAA
Source organism: Lemur catta (assembly GCF_020740605.2). Classification (NCBI taxonomy): domain Eukaryota; kingdom Metazoa; phylum Chordata; class Mammalia; order Primates; family Lemuridae; genus Lemur; species Lemur catta. The sequence goes on along the minus strand of NC_059131.1, from coordinate 57,438,085 downwards.
CTTAATCAAAGAATCAAGAGGTGTTGTCAAAGAGATGGAGTACAGTTTTCAAGAGATCCAGAAAAGCCACAAAAACAACTCAAATAAGAAAATTCTCAGTAGTCATAAACAGGGTGTAACCCATATATTTTTGTCCAGCCATATATTCTAGGATCCCAGCTTTTGAACTCCCCATACATAGATATCTAAAAGCCCTGAATGGCTGGGTGCCATAGCTCATGCCTGTAATCCTAGCACTCTGGGAGGCTGAGGTGGGAGGATCTCTTGAGCTCAGGAGTTTGAGACCAGCCTGAGCAAGAGTGAGATCCCGTCTCGACCAAAAATAGAAGAAAATAGCTGGGCCTGGTGGCATGCACCAGTAGTCCGAGCTACTCGGGAGGCTGAGGCAGGAGGTTGGCTTCAGCCCAGGAGTTTGAGGTTGCAGTGAGCTCTGATGATGCCACTGTACTCTAGTCTGGGCAACAGAGTGAGACCCTGTCTCAAAAAAAAAAGGAAAAGAAAGAAAAGCAAAGCCCTCAATGCCTCTACAGAATACAGGAAAGCAACAGCTGTGCACAGAAGGGAAGAGAACTAATGAGTGGTGAAAGTTACACAGTATCAAATCAGAACAGGCTCATTTCCTGCACCGAAATCATACCTCTACTCCTGAGGTGAAAGCACAGAACTTTAACCATTAGGATACAAGGTAAATTGGCCTGTGCCATTATTTCCACAGGGTCAGTGTTCAAAGGATTTTTATCTTTGTTTTAGATCAGATATCCACTCTTCAATTTTGTCGAGAATTTTTAAGGCTAGCTACAACATTATGTGTCTTTCTTAGTCTAATTTCTCTATTAATATAAAAAAAGCAATTGTTTAGAATAAGAGATTTCTAAAATTTATTTATTTTTTAATTTAGCAGTCTTTTAATTTAAAGGATCCATCTTTTGGCCATTGGTCTCAATGGTATATTTATTCCAAAAGCAACTCAATCCAATGCCTCTTCATAGAAAGCCCTGGCGGTAACTTTTCAGGTTTAGCCTGGAGAGGGCACAGAGAAGGCAGTTTCCAAGATTCCCAAAAACTCACTCTCAGAAGTAAACAAGACAGACAAAGAACATAAGACCCTTTAAGACAAAGACTCCCCTAGAGTTTGACACGTTTGGTACAGAGTGTGCTGCTTACGTGTCTCGGACCCCCAGTCTTTTTCATGTTGGCTGCCTGACTTGTTCCAGAAAAAACATCCCCCCCACTCCCATGGCAAGGCTGAGGAGAAAACTCCTACTCAGTGCCAAGACAAGCCCTGGGATATGGAACAGGACCAGAGGGGAACCTCATACAGGTTTTGTTGGTTTTTTTTTTCCAGAGACCTGCAGCAACATTTGTCTTAACAGATGCCAGTCTAGTCAGAAGCGTGTAACTGGCACCCTGCAGGGCAGGCTTGAACATCGGGCTCATACGGGTGCTAAGCCTGTGTTCTACCCTATGGTAACCCTCTTTTTGACAAAAGGACACAGAAAGACTATGACAAAAGAAATCAACAACAACAACAAAAGGCTATTTCTGAGAGAAGAATCAGACAATATGAATATTCATACTACAATGTACCAAAAAATATACCAATACCAGAGTCGCTTTACAAAGACCAGTCACGCACAAAAACCTTTCCTCTCATTAATCTTAAATTTGGAAAGGACAATGATCTTTACCGTCTGCTCGACCAGAGCCCACAGAGACAGGAAACTGGGAGTCTGACGGGTAAGTGACTATATCTTACAGTGTTGCTGGCTGGTGGGAGCTCCAATTCTCCTTACTTCGGCTTTTAGAAGAGCAGAGCAGCTTTGAGATCCCGCTGGCTACACCAAACTGTGGGGGGTGTGGAGGAACTTCCCCTTTGCCCTGAAAGTTCGCTGAAAGATCAACTCATAAATAAGGCAGATTAATAAGAGGAAGAGGTTTATTTGCCGTGTGCACAGAGAGAATCACAGGGTGATTACCCAATATTGCAGTGGGATCCAGGTATTTTTATACCTGCATTTTAGAGGGGCAGGGGGATGAGGAGTACCGGTAATTCTGTTTAGGTGACAATAATGGTTGCTAGAGAGGATGAATGGATACTTGGGAGAGTGAATGGATGGGAGAAACAGATTGACTTATAAATTATCCTGAGAGGCAGGTATTATGTTTTAAATGATTTGGGCCGGGTCTGGTTGCTTTCTTGATTTTCTTTCCTGCAATATGGTGAAATTACAGGGAAGGGAAGGGGAGTCCATTATTCATTTGATTGGTCCCTTGGGTTATGCAGATAGAGGGAAAGCCCCTTCCAAGGGCCTGTTGATCTCTAAGGCCTTTAATTCAAAATACTCTTTATACCAAAGAGTCATATTTTGGGGTGAAATTTCCTGAGCTCCTTCAGCAGCCACCTTGCTCCGAGTAAGATCCAAGATTCTTGGTGACTGGTTTTATCTCCCTTCACTTTTTCCCTGGTCTATCACCTTCTCACCAAACTGGCTTCTTTCAGTTCCTTGATCATAGCAAACTCTTACTTGCTTCAAAGCCCCTGCACATTCTGTTGACTCTGGGCAGACCTCTCTCTCTCCCCCTTCATTTGGCTAACTCAGTCTTCTGGGGACTTGGCTTAAATGGCATCTCCCAAGACTCCCCAGGTTCTTTCTCTTCTCTTCTAGGTCTCTCCTGTCACACTCTCATAATGCTTTTTGTTGTTGTTGTTTTAAGACACAGGATCTCCCCATATGTAGCCTAGGCTGCCTTTGAACTCCTCAAGCAATCTTCCCACCTCAGCTGGGACTACCAGTGTACACTACCATGCCTGGCTCCTTAATGCTCTTAATACATTCTGTGCTTTTCCTCATCACAGTTACCACAATTTTGTTGACTGAAATAAAATCTTAGGCCCCCACAGCTGGCTGAATGGACCCCTTCTTGGCCAAGGGATACCCTAAAACTGAGTTGCCAGCCATGAGAAGGGAGGTCAGACATGCTTCATCATGCCCCCCTTCCTTCTTGAAGACATCCTTTGTAACTCATTAACAGGCCTACGGCTATGCAAGACAATGCTTAAACCACACCTGCAGGTCCTTAATTTACTTGACAGATCACTTGAGTCTGGCTTGACTCTGATTAACAGACTTCCTTAACTTAAAACTTTGCAAATCTTTAGACAAAACTTCATTTCTTTAACCAATTACTGTTATGGTCTGAGACACAAGAAATGACCACCTAAAGACTGAATTGAGCCAAACTGGGAGTCTTTATTAGCTGGCCAGCGACTACCCTCTGCACCGCCAAAGGCGCCAAAGGCGGCAGCACAGAGAGCAGGCCTGAGCCAAAAAAGCAAGGAGGTTTTATACTAATTTGAGTTAGAACTATGTGACTTTTAACACAAGGGTTGGGATAGCATTACATCATATGTTCCATTGTTGCAGGGGCCCAGGACCACCCTCGGACCACCTGTTTTAATAACAATCTTTAAGCAAGTAAGTTTACAGAAGCAGAAAGCATTAGTCTTAGTCAAAGGATATTCTTTTGTAGATTGTGCAACCTAAATGGTCCTAGTAAAATTTAACTACATCTACACAATGTGGTTATACAGATTGAAGCAATTAAAACAATAAGTTAAAGGTTACCCAAGAATTTTCTATTGTCTAAAGGAACAACTCTGTTCTCACAGGTGAAGGACAGGCTGAATGTTATAAAGTTTTTCTCTGGGGGTCCTTTACAATTACAAATCAAAGAATCTTTAAATCCACCTATAAGGCCGGGCACAGTGGCTCACGCCTGTAATCCTAGCACTCTGGGAGGCTTAGCCGGGAGGATTGCTTGAGCTCAGGAGTCCGAGACCAGCCTGAGCAAGAGCAAGACCCCATCTCTACTAAAAATAGAAAGAAATTATATGGACAGCTAAAAATATATACAGACAAAATTAGCTGGGCATGGTGGCACATGCCTGTAGTCCCAGCTACTTGGGAGGCTGAGGCAGGAGGATTGCTTGAGCCCAGGAGTTTGAGGTTGCTGTGAGCTAGGTTGATGCCACGGCACTCTAGCCCAGGCAACAGAGTGAGACTCTGTCTCAAAAAAAAAAAAAAACCAAAAAACCAAAAACCCACCTATAACCTGTAAGCCCCTGCTTTGAGATGTCCACCTTTTCGGCCAAACCAATTGTATACTTTTCATGTATTGATTTATGAATTTACATGTAATCTTTGTCTCCCTGAAATGTATAAAACCAAACCGTAACCCAAACACTGTGAGTCCACTTGCTCAAGGCTTCCTGGATGTGGCTCTTGGCCATGATCCTCAAACTTGGCTCAGAATAACCCTTTAAATTATTTTACAGAGTTTGGGTTATTTTTCATTGACAATTTGTAATATTACATCATCCATTGGGATAATTATTTGATTAATATCTATCTTCTTCAAGTGAATGTAAGTTCCAGGAAGACAGAGGCCATGTATTTTATTCACCAATGCATATACATGGCCGACACAGAGGTCTGTCCCTGGACTTAAGACATTCTCAGAGTGGACACTTTCTTATGGTGTCTTTTGTGAGTGACTTTTTGGTGTCTCATAAACTGGGATGCCTTTTTCACAGTCTGCAACCCGGAGTCCTGATGTCATGGGCAAGGATGGCTTAGGGGCTTTATTGCCTGTTTGTCGTTTTTCACCCTTTTGTGACCGAGGCTAAAACTTGAGCCACTAAGCACCAACTGGCTGCAGGAGCAGGAACTTTACTGTCACCAAAGTGGAAAGAGACCCTGCTTGGGTGATGCTGTTAGAGTAAAACTGGAGTTTTGCAAATAATTGGACAGGCACTTAAACAGAACGAAAATGCAGAGTTGCAAATCCTGCCCGAGGCAGCTCTAAAGGGGAACTGTGTTGTGTGGTGAATGGTGGGGGTGGGGAAAGGTTCAGAAGAGGCAGTACTGGTGGCTTTATAATTTGCTGCCTAGCTTCTGCTTTCAGCATCTGCTGTGACCAGATGGTGTGCAGCTATCTCTCTGGCCAGCTGAGCCAACAAGGGAATGAAACTTCTCCAGCCTTTGTATAGACCATGTCTTGTGGGGAACAAATTGTCCTGTAACAATTAGCAATTTCTCTCTCTCTCTTTCTTTCTCTCACCAGGAAATCTTATCTTTCATCCCTAAACAGATTATGTTGATATTCTTTTCAAATATTGACTGAGGATTTTCCCCTGATTCCTCCTGACTTCTGCAAAATCTAGCCATACTGAAAGTTTTTCCTAACAAATAACTGGCTTTCATATCCTCAGTGATTCTCCAATTTGAAGAACAATCCAATTAAAAGAAGGAAAATCTTTGATGAATTTCTTTTTCCCATGTTTGGAAACATTTTTTGTTTTGCTTTGTTTTCAGAGTAAGGACCTCTGAAAGGAAACATTTTTATGATAACTATATTATTTAAATAATATAAATTATTATAAGAGTATGTGTGTTATATACATGTTCTTATGTTTATAGCTTCTATACAGCTATATCAAATCACACATTTATAAATATCAACAAAGCTGCAAAAGTTAACAAAATAAAAGTTAATATCATTAACTTAATGTGGCAGGTGATATTTGATATTAGAATAAAATAAAATGACTAGAAACATAAATATTGTAGTGTCAGATACAGGGAAAGCTCTTTTATATTGGGCATCCTGCACCATCATTCCCTGAGCTATGACTCAAGTCTCCCACAATTTCCTTTTGTTTTCTTCATTCCACCATGGTGTAATTTGGCTGTCACTCAGCATTAATGCATCATTCGTCCACGCAAAAACCTGTACATGAAGGTTCATAGCAGCATTATTAACAATAGACAAAAAGTGGAAACAACCCAAGTATCTATCAACAGATGAATGGATAAACAAATGTAGTATATTCGTACAATGGAATATTATTCATCCATAGAAAGAAATGAAGTGTTGATACATGCTACAACATGGGTGAATCTTAAAGCATTATGCTAAATGAAAGAAGCCCGCCACAAAAGACCATATAATGTATGATTCCATTTACCGTGTATATGAAATGTCCAGATTAGGCAAATCCATAGAATGTAGGCTAGCAGTTGCCAGGATTTAGGAGGAGGGTGGGAAATAGAGAGTGACTGCTAATGGGTCTGGGATTTCTTTAGGGGTGATGAAAATATTCTAGAATTAGTGATGATGGTTGCACAAATCTGTGAAATGTATACGAAAAAACCACTGGAGCGTACATTTTAAAAGAGTAATTTTATGCTATGTGAATATACCTCAGTTAAAAATTAAATGAAAATTTTAAAACATTGCAGGGGTGGACAGCGCTCACAGAGGCCCCTCCGCCACCTAGGCTGCAGGGACGAAACCCAGCAGCACCAAGCTGAACCTAGCACAGGGCCAGCCAGTCTCCCTTCCCCAGCCGCGGTGCTTGCCACGCCTCCAGGAGGCTGATTGGCTGAGCTCCGGGAGGGGGCGGAGCGAAGCCGCGTGCGCCGAGACCTTCTCGGCTAGGCGGGGCGAAACCTTAGCTCGCGAGATTTTGCTGGTTCCGCATTTCGGGTTTGTGAGGTGGGGGAGGCGAGCACAGCGGACGCCGCGGAGTGCACGGCCTGGTAGCGGCTCAAGCTCCAGCTCGGAACGGCGGCGGCCCAGCTTCCGCTGTCAGCGAGCTGAGGACCGTCCGCTCCCTCTCGCCGGCTCCGAATCCTGACGGGGGTGGGGGCCAGCGGCCCCTCGCCTTCCCTGTGAGGACCGAAGATGAGCTTCCTCTTGTGAGTGGGGCCGGGCCGAGGGCTCCAGGGCTGAGGGCGGAGATGGGGAGGGGGCCAGCGGGGCCTGAGGCGAGGGCCGGGGTCAGAGTGCCTGGCGTTTGCTTTGCTTCTGCTCGGGTCCTCGGGATGGCCAGGAAGTTGGGCGAGGATGACGGAGAGGAAGGTAGAGGCAAAGGAAGCGGAGCGAGACGCTGGGGAGTAGAAAGGCCCCAAGGTCGGCCGCGCCTGCAAACTTTTCCGCCCGAGCGCCCCCGAGGGCGGAGAGACGATGTGGGGGCGGAGCCCTGGGCTCCCCGTTTCGGTAAGTCTCGAGCCTCTAGTGCCGGTCCGTGCGGACTTAGTCTTTTACTCCATCTCATGTCCGGTTTTATTATTGTCCATATTAAATGCCGTCCCAGGAGAATGTTGAGTGCCGCAGTTTGAGAACCTTGAAGTTAAGATGCGGGCCTCGCAGCCAGACCATTCTGTCCGGGTCTGATTCCGTCCTCTTACCGGTTTTGTGAATTTGTATAAGTTAGCTAACTTCTCTTGTCCTCGGTAGAATTTCATTTTAGAGATAACGCTTGGGCGCAAATGAGGCTAAAGTTTTTAAATTCTTTGATTTTGTTATTCTCAGGTGGCTTGTATATTGCTTAAATGTGTGTTATGTGATTGAATAATGATTCACTTTTAGTTATGTACATAGTCCACATGCTTGACATTTTTAAATTACACAGTGTTTCATAACCAGAGTTTACTCACTTCTTATTATGAGACATTTGGATTCTTTCTAGTATTTTACTATTATAAAATAGCACTACTGAGTGTATCTTTATCCAAATCTCATTTTTCTTCCTTTGGGTTATTTTCTTAAGGGTATAGTCTCTGAAATATTACCACGTCAAAAAGTCTGTATGATTTAATTACAAATTTTAATATTAATAGAAGTGTTCCTCCCCTGCCCCCAGTCTTTCTCATGATTTGTTATTTAGGTAGTACTTTATTTGTGGATACACAGTTGGCTTTTTGGACCTAAATGTGAGACTTCCTTTCTTTTATTAAACTTTGTCTTGTTGATGGATGCTTGAGTTGTTTTCATTTTTTGGCCATTAGAAGTAATGCTGCTACGAACATGTGTTTACAGGTTTTTGGTGTGGATGTTATGTGTTCATATCTCTTGGACATATACGTAGGAGTGGAATTGCTGGTTTATATGGTAACTGTGTTTAACCTTTTGAGGAACTGCCAAATTTTCAAAGTACTGAACCATTGTTCGTGTCCTCCAGCACTGTATGAGGGTTCCAAATTCCCCACACTCTTGATAGCACTTGTTAATTTTCTGTGTTTTTTATTTTTTGAGACATGGTCTCACTCTGTTGTTCAGGCTGGAGTGGAGTGGCGAGATCATAGCTCACTGTAACCTTGAACTCCTAGGCTCAAGTAATCCTGCTGCCTCAGCCTCTGGAGTAGCTAGGAGTATAGGCACATGCCCCCATGCCAGGCTAATTTTTAAAAAGAATTTTCTGTAGAAATGGAGGTCTCACTATGTTGCCCAAATTGGTCTTGAACTCCTGGCCTCAAGGGATCCTCCCACCGTGGCCTCCCAAAATGCTGGGATTACAAGCATGAAGGCCCCCAATCTGTCTTTTTTATGATAGTCTTCCTAAATGGGTGTGAAGTGGTATCTCTTGATTTTTATTTGCATTTCCCTAATGACCAATGATGTTGAGCATATTTTCATGTGCATATTGGCCATTTGAACTTTGGACTCCAGTCTGTTCATATCCTTTGCCCATTTTTAAATTGGGTTGCCTTTTTGTTTTTGAGTTGCAAGAGTTCTTTATAAATTCTGTATACAAGTCCCTTATCACATCTGTGATTTGCAAATATTTTCTTACATTCTATGGATTGTTTTCACTGTCGTGGTATTATTTGAAGTACAAAAGTCTTAATTTAGATGAAGATCATATTGAATCTAGAGGAATCATTTCATATTTTCCATATTTAGCTTGTTTTCAATTACAGCTTCTTATTTATATTTGTATAGGGCCATTCCTTCTAATTCAGTACTTCCTTGTTAAATGTAGTTTTTTGTCATGTTAAAAACTTACCATATTTGGTTTTTAGTGTTTTCATAATTTTTTTTTACTTCCTAATCAGCTTTATTTAAAACTTAAATTACTCAAGTAAAGTAAAAGTCCACAGGTGTATTCCCTTCCCCTTCCTAAAAGTAATCCCCAGTTTTGATGTGTTTAGTTTCTGATACTTTGTATGCATTTACAAAACTTAACCACGTATTGAGATCTTTCATGTAAATACATGTACTCTATCTTGTTTTTCTTAACTCCTATACAGTATTCCATACTGTGGATGTACCATAGTTTATTCATTCCTCTGCTGACTAACTTTAGAATTGTTTCCAGGCTTTTCACTATTAAAAACAATCTTGGAAAACAAATCCTTATCCATATCTAGAGGAGAAACCTAGAAGTGGAATAGGTGGCTTGAGGAACTTTTCAGTTAATAGATACTGTCATATTGCCCTACCAAAACATAATACACTGTACACTTTCACCAGTAATTTTTTTTTTTTTTGAGACAGAGTCTTGGTCTGTTGCCCAGGCTAGAGTGCCGTGGCGTCAGCCTAGCTCACAGCAACCTCAAACTTCTGGGCTCAAGCGATCCTCCTGTCTCAGCCTCCCGAGTAGCTGAGACTACAGGCATGTGCCACCATGCCTGGCTAATTTTTTCTGTATTTTTCTATATTTTTAGTTGTCCATATAATTTCTTTCTATTTTTAGTAGAGACGGGGTCTTGCTCTTGCTCAGGCTGGTCTCAAACTCCTGAGCTCAAACGCTCCGCCCACCTCGGCCTCCCAGAGTGCTAGGATTACTTACAGGTGTGAGCCACCACTCCTGGCCCACCAGTAATTTATTAAAGTACTAATTTCTCTGCACCCTTGTCTACTCTTAATAATGTAATCATCTTAACTTTTGACTCTCAAATTAGGGAAAAATAAATCTTACTCTAATTGAACAGGTTTTCACTTGCCCAGTGGTCATGTACTTCTTCCGAATTGCCTTTTCATCTCCTTAGCCTGTTTTTCTAAAGGGTTCCTTATATTCTTAACAAATTAATAGAAGCCCTTTATTATCCAATTAATCCTTTGTAATATATGTTGCAAGTACTTTTTTGTTTCTTTTTGGTCTGTTTTGAAAGTTTTTAATTGTTATGATTTGAAATGAGTCTATTTTTTCTTTAAGGTTTCTGGATTTTGTGTCATGTTAAAAAGATTACCTTATGGGTAATATGAGACAGGAATAAAAACTTACCTTTTTTCAGGCAGTCACAGAGTTAGCTTCATATCAAGGACTAAAATCCAGGTTTTTATTTTTTTAATTTTTTTTTTCTTTTCTTTTTATTATTTCCAATCATGAGCGCTCAGGATAAAATCCAGGTTTTTTTCTTTAGTTACAGTATCCTCTGCATCAGACTTCTTCATGGATCATAGTAAAATTGCCTTATTTGTGAAATTGTGCTGCTAATCCTGTTTTTAGGCACAGGAAAAAATATAAAACATTCTTTCATTGTGATCATCATCACCCTCTGCCATCCTGGCATTTTTCAGGGAGTATTTTTTATTTTATTTTACAGAGTAATTTATATGCCTAAAATTATGCCATTCTACTTCCAGTCCTAAAAATTCATATACTTTTTACCCTAACAGCAGCAGCCGCTCTTCTAAAACATTCAAACCAAAGAAGAATATCCCTGAAGGATCTCATCAGTATGAACTCTTAAAACATGCAGAAGCAACTCTAGGGAGTGGGAATCTGAGACAAGCTGTTATGTTGCCAGAAGGAGAGGACCTCAATGAATGGATTGCTGTTAACAGTAAGTTTTGGGTTTTTTTAATAATAATTTTCTTCTTTTACTTTTTTTTTAAATTTTTCTTTTGTATTTTACTTTTATCCCACTTTGGCATCTGCATGTAGCAGTAAGTTTTTAATAACATTCAATTTTGCTGGTTTATAGAAAGATTTTGCTAAAATCTTTCTGTTAACGAATTTTCTTTCACAGAAATAACTGTCGCAGTGTGACAGATTATCGGTAAAGAAACACGTAAGTACAAATACATCCCAAACTATATTCTCTTCAGCATTCTTGGTGGTAACTGTGTGGCTGAATACAGAGACTTAGAAGAGCAGTGATGAGTTCTTTTGGGTGATTTCTTAGCAGAATAGTAGGAAGAGCTGAGTTAAGGTCAAATAAACGATTGATAAATACAAAGAGTTTTACCTGTGGTGGGCCATGACATTGTAGGGAATCCATCTGCACACTTCTGCTCCTACCCCCAGCAGTACTCATCAGCGGACATATACAGAAAAGTCAATTGCAGTTCATATGGCGAGTCAGTTGATTGTTGTAACTTAGGAGTAGTCAGAAGGAAATTGAGAGAGTGGAAGAAAATGGAGGGATCTATGAGCTACAAGTTACTCTGAGTTCAAGAGAATGAGAGGGCTGGGCACGGTGGTTCATGCCTGTAATCCTAGCACTCTGGGAGGCCAAGCCAGGAGAATTGCTTAAGCTCAGGGAGTTCGAGACCAGCCTGAGCAAGAGTGAGAGCCCATCTCTACTAAAAATATAGAAAGAAATTATCTGGACAACTAAAAATATATAGAGAAAAAAATTAGCCAGGTATGGTGGCGCATCCTGTAGTCCCAGCTACTTGGGAGGCTGAGGCAGGAAGATCGCTTGAGCCCAGGAGTTTGAGGTTGCTGTGAGCTAGGCTGACACCATGGCACTCTAGCCCGGGCAACAGAGTGAGACTCTGTCTCAAAAAAAAAAAAAAAAAGAGAGAATGAGGGCATGACATGGAATGATATGCTAAGGCTAGAGATTTGAATGTGAGAGTCTCTCATTTCTGAGGTGAGTTCAGTACTGGGTGATAAAATTAGGAATTTCAGATGTTCCAAGAATTTTTAAAACTTTTTAATGGAGAATTTCAAACATATAAATGTAGAGAAACTAGTACAGTGAATTCCCAGGTATCCATTATCCAGCTTCAATATATAATCAATTTGTGGCCAGCTGTGCTGCTTATATATTCCATCCTGATTATTTTGAAGCAAATCCCAGACATGTTATTTCATCTATAAATATTTCAGTAAGTATCTCTTAGAGTTAAGAACTATTTTTAAAGTTAAGAACAATACCACCATCCTTTAATCTTACCAAATATCTAGTCAGTGTTCACATTTTCCCTGACTGTCCTATAAATGTTTCTTTCTTTTTTTTTTTTTTTTTTTTAGGTTTTTTAGGTTTTTTTTTTTATTTTTTATTTCAGCATATTATGGGGGTACAAAAGTTTAGGTTATGTATATTGCCCATGCCACCCCACCCTTTTTTTTCAATTTATACTTGTTTTAAATCAGGATCCAGCAAGGCTTGAGTGTATGTTTCCTGAATTTCTTAATCCAAAGGTTTCCCTCATTGCAGTCTTTTTTCCTTGGAATTTTATTGTTGAAGAAACCAGGTTGTTTTCCACAGTATGAATTTTGGTGATTGTATCTCCAAGGTGTCCATTATCATATTCTGTTCCTCTTATTTCCTATAAACATTAGATCTAGAGTAGCACTGTCCAATAGAATTTTCTGCAATCATGAAAATGTTCTGTACCTTCACTGTGGTCATGTAGCACTTGAAATGTGGCAGGTATGACTGAGGAGCTCAATTTCAAATAAATTTTAAGTAGCCATACTTGGCTAGTGGCTACCATGTTAGTGCAGAGCCTTGATTAAATTCAGGTTTGAGGCCAGGTGTGGTGGCTCATGCCTGTAATCCCAGCACTTGGGAATCTGAGATGGGAGAATCATTTGAGCCCAGGAGTTGGAGACCAGCCTGAGCAACCTAGTAAGACCCTGTCTCTACAAAAAAAAAAAAAAACAAAAAACAATAGCTGGGCATGGTGGCGCAAGCCTGTAGTTCCAGGCACTCAGAAGGCTAAGGCAGGAGGATTGCTTGAGCCCAGGAGTTTGAGGTTGCAGTGAGCTATGATGACACCACTACCCTCCAGCCCCAGCAACAGAGCAAGATCTTATCTCAAAAAAATAATCAACAACCAAAAAGTAAATTAAGGTTTGATTTTGTTTGTTAGACTATTCCATAGGTGAGTATATATGTCCAGTGTCTAGTTGTGTTTTCTTTTTTTTGAATCACTCAAAGTCCAAAGTTTACATTAGGGTTTACTCTTAGTGTTGTACATTCTATGGGTTTGGACAGATTTATATAATGACATATATCCACCATTACAATATCATCATAAAGTAGTTTCACTGCCCTAAAAATCCTCTGTGCTCTGCCTGTTCATTCCTTTCTTCTCTTTAACCTCTGGCAACAACCCATCTTTTTAACTGTCTCTATAGTTTTGCTTTTTCTAGAATGTCATATAGTTGGAATCATATAGTATATAAGCTTTTCAGACTGTCTTCCTTTATACATTATACAGTAATAATTATACATTATAGGTAATAAACATTTAAGTTTCCTCCATAACTTTTTATGGCTTGATAGTTCATTTTATTTTAGCCCTGAATATTCCATTTTCTGAATGTATCAGAGTTCATTCATTTACCTACTAAAGGACATTTAGTGTCCTTTGGTTGCTTCTAAGGTTTGGCAATTATGAATAAAACTGCTGTAAACAACATACATGTGCAGGTTTTGTGTAGACATACATTTTCAACTCCTTTGGGGTAAATTCCAAGGAGCACAATTGCCAGATTATATGGTAACAGTGTATTTAGTTTTGTAAGAAACCACCAACCCATCTTCTGGAGTGACCGTACCATTTTGGATTCCTACTAGCAGTGAATAATGATAATTCTTATTGCTCCACATTCTCACCAGTGTTTGGTGTTGTCAGTGTTCTGGATTTTGGCCATTCTAATAAGTATGTGGTGGTATTATATTGTTTTAATTTGCATTTCCCTGATGATATGATGTGGAGCATCTTTTCGTATATTTATATGCCATCTGCATTTTTTGGTGAGGTATCTATGCCCATTTGTGTGTGTGTGTATGTGTGTGTATGCACCCCCATTTTTTAATTGAGTTTTTTTTTACCCCCTTGCCACATGCCTGGCTAAGTTTTTTTATATTTTTTTTTCAGAGACAGGGTCTCATTGTGTTGCCCAGACTGGTCTCAAACTCCTAGCCTCAAGCAGTCCTTCTGCCTCAGTCTCCCAAAATGCTGGGATTACAGGTGTGAGCCACTGCACTTGGCCCTTTTGTAAAATTTATTTAGAAGTAATAATAAACCCATTACATGTTAACATAAATATGTTTTTATGAAAAATGGCTATTTTCTGAAACAATTTTAGGGAGAAGTATGGCATGGTTTTATATTTTGTGAATCTTATTTAATGGCCAGCTTAATAGACAGCTGGTTTCTCATATTTTCTTCTCCATTGAATCTGTTGTGACATCATGGAGCCTCTGGAAAACTACACTGTACCCTCTTAAGAGAAAGAGTGAAAAAAGCAATTAAAATAGTTTTGATCTCACAGATCTCCCTGAAACGGGATTCCTGGACTGCATTTTGAGAATAGCTACTTTAGACCAATTCAGCTATCATCTGGGCACACTTTTTTTTTTTGAGACAGAGTCTCACTCTGTTGCCCAGGCTAGCTGTGGTGTCAGCCCAGCTCACAGCAACCTCAAACTCCTGGGCTCAAGCAATCCTTTTGCCTCAACCTCCCAAGTAGCTGGGACTATAGGCATGTGCTACCATACTTGGCTAATTTTTTCGATATATTTTTAGTTGTCCAGCTAGTTTCTTTCTATTTTTAGTAGAGATGGGTTCTTGCTCTTGCTCAGGCTGGTCTCGAACTCCTGAGCTCAAACAATCCGCCCACCTCAGCCTCCCAGAGTGCTAGGATTACAGGCGTGAGCCACCGCACCCGGCCTGGGCACACTTGTTTTGAGTGAATATTGAATGCCTAAGTGTTACTTTCTTAGAAACATGACTTATTAAGAGGAAGGATTGTAAGTGAGGGAGTTTTGTATAAAATTCCTTTTGACAAGATGGAATTTTTTACAAATTTATTTGTTTTTTTATGAAACTTGGAAAAGCCCTTGATTTTCAGATACTCCTATGGAGAGGAACTAAAATATTTTTTAAAACTTTCCAAGGCTCATATGGTTCTCTTTGCCATATACTTCACACAGTTAATTTTATTCCTCACCCCTTTCCTCTTTCATTTTCTTCCAGATCTAGCTGAAGCTTGTTCAGAAATTACTCCCTGTCTACTTCAATTCTTTGTGACGTTGCCTTTTATCTGAACTCTCCAGCACTTATTGTTGGCCTTTGAATCCTGTCTTATATCTTATATTATTCCCCTCTCTCTTTTTTTTTCTTTTTTTGAGAGAGAGTCTCGCTCTGTTGCCCAGGCTGGAGTGCTGTGGCGTCAGCCTAGGTCACAGCAACCTCAAACTCCTGGGCTCAAGCAATCCTACTGCCTCAACCTCCCAAGTAGCTGGGACTACAGGCATGCACCACCATGCCTGGCTAATTTTTTTCTATATATTTTTAGTTGTCCAGCTAATTTCTTTCTATTTTTTTTTTTTAGTAGAGACCAGGGTCTCGCTCTTGCTCTTGCTCAGGCTGGTCTCGAACTCCTGAGCTCAAACGATCCGCCAGCCTCGGCTTCCCGGAGTGCTAGGATTACAGGCGTGAGCCACCACACCTGGCGTATTCCTCTCTTTTAATTTTGTCGCTTCTGTTAGCTGGAGACTCCAGGGCAAGGGACTTTAATCTGAAGTCCCTTTTTTATGTCCATAGGCCTCAGATGTTTATGATGAATTAGATATTTTAAATGCCTGTTGATACAGCTGGATACATCTCTCTCAGTATATTCCAAAACACTTCTTTTCTCTTTCTTAATACACATGGTATTGTCTGGTCCAGATTGGTAAGAAGCTATGGATTTTTCATTTCATTGGATATAATTATATTGTATATCTAATGATGTCATAGTAATCATTAAGTTAGAATTATCTCCAGTATTTTATTTTCCTGCTGTTATATGCTGATTAAAAGCTTAGTATATTAAAAGTTAACTTTTTTTAGGTGTGAAAATTTAGAATTTACAGTATCATTAGATTATTGAATCTCCCTAGGGTTCCGCCAAGAACTTAAGTGCATCATCCATTTTTCCTTCAACTGAGAGGTCTCTTGCATTTTGTGTTTACACAGACATTTTAATACAATTCTGTTATCTCTGTAGCTGTGGATTTCTTCAACCAGATCAACATGTTATATGGAACTATTACTGAATTCTGCACTGAAGCAAGCTGTCCAGTCATGTCTGCAGGTCCAAGGTACATATACTGCTTATTATAATATATAGGTGTTTGGATTACTTTTGCTTTATTGCTAATTGATATAAATCAAATAATAAAGACTTTATTTTTATTATCTGTTTGCTTGTATAAAGGCAAATCAATTTTACTAGTTCTTGAATGCTCACTTACAGGTTTTTAATTATTAAATACTTTGGTATGTGGGTGCTCAGTGTTTTGATTTTTATATTGTATCATAGTAAGTCTGAGTGTTCTATTATAGGAGTAAAAGTGTAGAAATTTGAGTTATGTTTATCTTGTATCACAAAAATTCTGTTTTTTTCAATTTTGTTAACATTTATGGTTCCTGTTTCTAGCTTTTTTTTTTTTTTTTTTTTTTTTTTTTTTGAGACAGAGTGTCACTCTGTTGCCCGGGCTAGAGTGAGTGCCGTGGCGTCAGCCTAGCTCACAGCAACCTCAAACTCCTGGGCTTAAGCGATCCTACTGCCTCAGCCTCCTGAGTTGCTGGGACTACAGGCATGTGCCACCATGCCCGGCTAATTTTTTTTCTATATATATATTTTTAGCTGTCCATATAGTTTCTTTCTATTTTTTAGTAGAGACGGGGTCTCGTTCTTGCTCAGGCTGGTCTCGAACTCCTGAGCTCACACAATCCGCCCGCCTCGGCCTCCCAAGTGCTAGGATTACAGGCTTGAGCCACCGCGCCCGGCCTCTGTTTCTAGCTTTTAAATGAATTTCTTGGAAGAGTCTTCAGTTGGCTTTTTTTTTTTTTTTTTTTTTGAGACAGAGTCTCGCTCTGTTGCCCGGGCTAGAGTGAGTGCCGTGGCGTCAGCCTGGCTCACAGCAACCTCAAACTCCTGGGCTCAAGTGATCCTACTGCCTCAGCCACCCAAGTAGCTGGGGCTACAGGCATGCGCCACCATGCCCGGCTAATTTTTTTCTATATATATTTTTAGTTGGCCAGATGATTTCTATTTTTTAATAGAGACGGGGTCTCACTATTGCTCAGGCTGGTCTTGAACTCCTGACCTCGAGCGATCCACCCACCTCGGCCTCCCAGAGTGCTAGGATTACAGGCATGAGCCACTGCGCCCGGCCCAGTTGGCTTTTTAATATTTGATTATTTTTTACTCACATTTATTGTTAATTTAGAAGTAATTATCTGGCTTAAAGATTAAAAATATTTTGACTGTAATAAATTTCAAGAAATACTGAAAAAGAAATGGAACTCTTTCCAAGATTGAGGCCCAAAAAACAAAAAAAGAAAAAAAAAAAGAAATGGATTTATCACTCATGTTAAGATATAATAGGATTAATTTTTCGTGTGTTTCCTTCCAGTCTTTTATAATAAATTGGCTGATTTTATGTGATGATAGATGGTATCAAGATGTTTGCCTCTTAGAAAAGATTTACCTTTCTGACTTTGCTACAGGTATAGAGGAAAAAAGATCCCTAATGAGTTTACAGTCCTATTTTTATTATAATATTTTAGGAGGAATTTTTTTATTTTATCTTGAATTAAGTTTTATTCCTCAACCTTTAAAAGAAAATAAATAGGAAAATTAAACTTATCTATGGCTTAAATGCTTTACACAGTGAAGTTTTACATAAATCTTGCTAATTTGTGTAGCTCAGCAAAGGTCGGAGGGATGCATGTCTAAGGGCATTTCTCTAACACCCTACTCATGAAACTGTGTTTTGTAATCTTGGTTCCATTGATGATAATAACTTGATGGCCAAGGATCTCAGAATATGATGAATCCATCAGCTCCTTGCGCGGTGCTCAGCACTCTTCTGCCTTACAGACAGGAAGGCAATTCCTTTGTCTTTCCCAGGGCTATGTTGTTTATAAAACATCTGTTCTGGCACTACTAGCTGCCACATTATTTCCCTTTTCTCTTCCAGTTACAGCCATCACATTTCAGAATAATTCTGTAAGGAACTCACAGTAATCTTTACTATAACTTTAGGTAACTTATTAAAGTTACGTATAACTTCTATTGACAAAATGTGAACCTGCTTTGATTACAAGTTGTACATTTGCTAATGTTTTTGAAAACTTTATCAGTAAAACATTTTTCTCTTCCAGATATGAATATCATTGGGCAGATGGCACTAATATTAAAAAGCCAATCAAATGTTCTGCTCCAAAATACATTGACTATTTGATGACTTGGGTTCAGGATCAGCTTGATGATGAAACTCTTTTTCCTTCTAAGATTGGTGAGTTAATGTTGTAGAAGTATTTTTCGTTTTGAATGATAAATGTGTTGTTTTTAACACTGTTAACTTTTTTTTTTTTTTTTTTTGAGACAGAGTCTCACTCTGTTGCCTGGGCTAGAGTGAGTGCCGTGGCGTCAGCCTAGCTCACAGCAACCTCAAACTCTTGGGCTTAAGCGATCCTACTGTCTCAGCCTCTCGAGTAGCTGGGACTACAGACATGCGCCACCATGCCCGGCTAATTTTTTGTATATATATTTTTAGTTGGCCAGATAATTTATTTCTATTTTTAGTAGAGACGGGGTCTCACTCTTGCTCAGGCTGGTCTCAAACTCCTGACCTCGAGCGATCCACCCGCCTCGGCCTCCCAGAGTCCTAGGATTACAGGCGTGAGCCACCGTGCCCGGCCAACACTGTTAACTTTTTAAAAATTTAATAGACTGCCAGATTCTCCTCCAAAAAGTTTGTACCAGTGTATACTTTCTCCAGCCATGTGTGTGTCTGCTTGTATCTCTTCACCAACAGTGGTTATTCGTTTTTTAAATCTTTTCTAATTTGGTTAAATAAATTTCTGTGTTTTTGTTACTTTTTTTCTGAGACAGAGTCTTGCTCTGTTGCCTGGGCTAGAGTGCTATGGTGCCAGCCTAGCTCACAGCAACCTCAAACTCCTGCGCTTAAGCAATCCTCCTGCCTCAGCCTCCCAAGTAGCTGAGACTACAGGCATCCCCGGTGAATTTTTTCTTTTGTATTTTTTAGTTGCCTGGCTAATTTTTTGTTTCTAAGTTTCTGTTTTAATGTACTTCTTAAAAATATTGATGAGATTGAGCATTTTTTGGTTTACTGATTATCATTGTATATTTTCTGTTTATATCCTTTGTCCATTTCTATGTTAAGAATGTTAGTTCTTTGTCATACATGTTGTATGTATTTTCTCTAGGTTGCCTTTTGTCTTATTTTGTTCATGGGGTAATTTTGCTATGTATAACCTTATTATTTTGTCCTATTAATCATTTCCTTTATGACCAGATTTTAATGCAGTGATTAGAAAGGCTTTCCCTACTTTGAGGTTATAAAAACATTTATTCATGTTTTCATTTAGTACTTTTGTGGTTTTGTTTTTACATTTAAATCTTTGGCTGTTGAGTAGTTTTTTTGTTGTTGTTGTTTTTCTTTTTTCAGAGAGAGGGTCTGGCTCTGTCACCTAGGCTGGAGTACAGTGGCGAAATCATGGCTTGCTGCAGCCTCCAACTCCTAGGCTCAAATTGATCCTCCCACCTCAGCCTCCCAAGTAGCTAGGACTACAAGTATGCGCCACTGTGCCTGGCTAAGTTTTTTTAAAATTATTTTGGTAGAGGCCGGGCGCGGTGGCTCACGCCTGTAATCCTAGCTCTGGGAGGCCGAGGCAGGTGGATCGCTCGAGGTCAGGAGTTCGAGACCAGCCTGAACAAGAGTGAGACCCCGTCTCTACTAAAAACAGAAAGAAATTATCTGGCCAACTAAAAAAAATATATATACAAAAAAAAAAAATTAGCCGGGCATGGTGGCTCATGCCTGTAGTCCCAGCTACTCGGGAGGCTGAGGCAGTAGGATCGCTTAAGCCCAGGAGTCTGAGGTTGCTGTGAGCTAGGCTGATGCCACGGCACTCACTCTAGCCCGGGCAACAAAGTGAGACTCTGTCTCAAAAAAAAAAAAAAAAAAAAAAAAATTATTTTGGTAGAGACTGGATCTCGCTGTGTTGCCCAGTCTTGAACTCGTGGCCTCCGGTGATCCTCCTGCCTTGGCCTCCCAAAGTGCTGGGATTACACCATGCCTGGCTGTTTTTTTCTGAATGCTACTTTAAGTTTTTTTTCCAAATACAAATGCTACCAGTTTGTCCCAATACTATTTATTAAACACATTTGCCTTTTCTCCCCTGATTATCTTATGTGCACAACAAATTGCCATATATTTGGGGTGTTTTAATCTCTTTATATGTTCCCGTGGAAATTCCATACTGTTTTAGTTACTGTGGCTATCTTTTAATATCTTGTAGGGCTAGCCTCCCTTCCTTGCTCTTCTTTTTCAGAACAATCACAGGTATTCTGGGATACTTGGTCTTCCTAATAACTTAAAATCATTGTGTTAAGGTAAAATAAAATTTAGATTTTAGTTATGATTTCATTGAATTTTTGTAGATTAATATAGGGATTCTTATTTTCTTTATAATACTGAGTCTTCCTAGCTAAGAACAAGATGTCATTCATTCATTTTTTTAGAGACAGGTCTCGCTATGTTGTCTAGGCTGATCTTAAACTCTTGGCCTCAAGCTATCCTCCTGCCTAGCTGGGACTACAGGGAGGAGCCACTGTGCCTAGCTGAGATACTGTTCATTTATTTATATCTTTTATTTAAGTCTTATTCCTCTTGTAAAATTTTGTGGTTTATGTTAATCCTTTAAGTTTATTCTAGGCATTTTATGTTTTTGATTGATAATCTGGTTTCCAACTGGTTATTATTTGGTATATGGGAAAGCTATTGATTTTCATATACTTAACCATCAGAGTCTGTTTCTGTTAGTTGTTGGTTGGTTCTTTGAGTTTAAGTGTACAACCCCACCCTGTTAAGATAATATTAATTTTGACACTTTTTTTCTGGTATGTGTTCTTTTTGTTTTACGCTTATCTAATTGCACTGATTAGTGTTTCCAGAGCAGTGTTGGGTAATGGTTAATTATAACCATAACCAGCAGACATCCTTTTCTTGCTTCCTTACTGTTATGCAGGTACTTCTAATATTTCTACATTAAGCAGCAATCTTGCTTTTGGTTAGAGGTGTATGGATTTTTAAAATATCGTTTTAATGCAGTGGCCATCCATGTCTGTTAGACAATTTTTTTTTTTTTTTTTTTTTTTGAGACAGAGTCTCACTTTGTTGCCCGGGCTAGAGTGAGTGCCATGGCGTCAGCCTAGCTCACAGCAACCTCAAACTCCTGGGCTTAAGCGATCCTCCTGCCTCAGCCTCCCGAGTAGCTGGGACTACAGGCATGCGCCACCATGCCCGGGTAATTTTTTCTATATATACTTTTAGTTGTCCAGATAATTTATTTCTATTTTTAGTAGAGACAGGGTCTCGCTCAGGCTGGTCTTGAACTCCTGACCTCGAGCAATCCACCCGCCTCGGCCTCCCAGAGGGCTAGGATTACAGGCGTGAGCCACCGCGCCCGGCCGACAATTTTTTAAAATTAAGAATGGTTGTTGAGTTTTATCAGATACTTCTCTAGTATCTGTTGTTGAAGACCATAAAGTTTTCTTCATTTCTTTTAAAAAATTCCCTGCTGGAAGAGTATTTCTTATTTGTTAATATTTTGATTATGAGTTGGGCATCAGTATGCATGGAGGAGATCAGTCCAGGTCATTTTCAATTTAAGGATGTCTTATGAGCAACATATGCCTTATTGCAGTCCAGATAGAGGCTCTTTCAGGAGAAAAATTTATATCAAGTTGTTACACTTGATCTGTTTGCGGTTGGTCAGTTTTTCCATTCTGTTATTAAACCTTTTATTTCCTTTCTCACAGATCCTTTATTGTATATTGACTGTGCTTGAATATATCTGTTAATTCAGCTTGGAAAGTACTTTGATTAAAATAAATTACTTATTTCTTTACTCATTAAAGTCTCCTTATGGAAGATAAAGAATTCTTTTGCCCTTGTCCTCTTTTCTCAGCTTCCCATTCTTTAATAATTCATTCTGATGTTCTGGAATCCTCCCCGCCTCGCCCCCTTTAGGCTATTATCTACATCTTACTTTTGTCAGTTATTTATTCTTACTGGGCAGAACTGTTTATTATTAATGTTTTTACTAATGGATCCAAGTTATTAATGTTCCTTTTATTAACAAGATGCCCATTTGTTCATTCTGAGAGAGAAGGGGTTTGATTTTAAAATCTACCTTTTCAAAAGAAGGCACTGATACCTTATCAGTGGAAGGTAGATACAAGATTCTGCCCAGAAAAACATGCCCATAAGTTCCAGGATAGTGTTTGAAAAGTCAACTTAGCCAAGGCTTAGGGGCAGGGGTAGGGGTGGATAACCACAAAAATCAGCAAAATATACTAAACTTCAGGCTATTAAGGACTAGCTGAGGAGAAAGGGAAAAGATGCAGGGAAAGAATGTTTTAAGCCCTTGTTTTCTGAAAGATTGAAAAAAGAATGTATTTTAAGAGTTGCATTGTGGGGCCAGGCGCAGTGGTTCATGCCTGTAATCCTAGCACGCTGGGAGGCCGAGGCGGGAGGATAGCTCGAGGTCAGGAGTTCGAGACCAGCCTGAGTAAGAGCGAGACCCTGTCTCTACTAAAAATAGAAATTATATGGACAACTAAAAACATATATAGAAAAAATTAGCTGGGCATGGTGGTGCATGCCTGTAGTCCCAGCTACTTGGGAGGCTGAGGCAGGAGGATTGCTTGAGTCCAGGAGTTTGAGGTTCCTGTGAGCTAGGCAGATGCCACGGCACTCTAGCCAGGGCAACAGAGCGAGACTCTGTCTCAAAAAAAAAAAAAAAAAAGTAGCATTGTGGCAACTGATGCTTGTAATCCCAGCTACTAAGGAGAGTGAGGCAGGAGGATTACTTGAACTCAGGAGTTTGAAGCTGTGGTGAGCTATGATCTTGCCTGTGAATAGCCACTACACTCCAGCCTGGGTGACAGAGTGAGACCCCATCTCTAAAAAAAGGGAAAAAGGAGTAGTCTTTTGGAACAGGCCTTTAAGGCCAACTAATCTAGGTTATTTTGGAAGCAGATGCCTTCTTACGTATTTACTATAGTCAGTGCCAATTGTATTTTCTTTGTCCTGTCCCTCTTTTTTAAGAGACTTCGAAGTTGTCAACAAAAATTTTCAGGAAGGTAACCAGTTGGATCCCCATCTCCACGGCTTGGAGAGGGTCCCAAACCCTCCGCCAGTTCTTTTCTATAAAGGTGTTTTTCTTTGAAACATGAGGAGGTTCCCCCCTTCTCCCTTCAGGAAGCATACCCCCTTTTTAGGCTATAGGAAAATGAAAATAGCACTTTAATAAAATAAAAAGCTGGGATTACCAGTTCGAGAAAGAAATTTTGGCTTTCCAGAGTAGTCAGAAGATAAAATAAATACATTTTTTTGTGTGTAGATTATAATTACTCAAAGTATGTCTGTCTTTTCCTTAGCAAAATGTCTAGTCCTCAATGAGAGAGTATGTGCATAATTTTTTAAAAGAGTTACAAATTAGAAAAAGTGAATGAATGTTCAAATAGAAATAATTTTAGTTGTTTACTATTAGAGAGTTTCTTCTTAAAATTAAATGCAAAAGTAAGTATTTTGATTACAAATACATTATTTTTACTTTTTCTAATTCATTCAACAGCATCTCATATAATTTGATGTCTTTGCCTACCATTCTAAGGCAATCAGAAAAAGTATGGTATGTGAGGATATACTTCAGTTTGGGGTTTTTTTCCCTTGCCCTTTTTTCTTTCTTTTTTTTTTAAGAGATGGGGTCTTGCTTTGTGGCCCAGGCTAGAGTGCCTAGCTACAGCTAATTTTTTAATTTTTTTTTATAGACATAGGGTCCTGTTGTGTTGGCCAGGCTGGTCTTGAATTCCTGGCCTCAAGTGATCCTGTCTCGGCCTCCCAAAGTGCTGGGATTACAGGGGTGAACCACCCTGCCTGGCCTCCCTTGCCTTTTAAAAAATATGCAGAAGTAGGCTTGTGTGTCTTTGTGAATGTGTGTGTTTATGTGTTGCAGTTGCTCATCGCCGTGTCTAAACTTTCTGCTGTTCAGTCAGATAAAAGGCTAATCGATACATTACTTTATGTATATTTGATTACAGGTGTCCCATTTCCCAGAAACTTTATGTCTGTGGCAAAGACCATTCTAAAGCGTCTGTTCAGGGTTTATGCCCATATTTATCATCAGCACTTTGATTCTGTGATGCAGCTGCAAGAGGAGGCTCACCTCAACACCTCCTTTAAGCACTTTATTTTCTTTGTTCAGGTAAGTTGAACCACGATTTCTTTGTCATTTGACAGACTTATCTGGATTCATAACTTTAATAGAGAGGGGTATGTATGTCTTATTTATAGATGTATAGCTAAGTACAAGCAGGCATTTCTCTTCTGTTTTGTTCTTTTTTCCCCATTGTTACTTCATTAATGTGTGCAGCAGCGTAAAAGGCATCACCCCCATTTAGGCCTTCCTCCTCTGGCTTCCCCAGGTCTCTGGTTAGGACATTTATCATTCAGGGACATGGCCTGTCGCCTTATGGGCACTTACATAACATTGGAACTTTTTAAAATCAAAATAATTCACATTGTTTGAAAAAGATATCAAAGAATTAATTGGGACTTCTTCAGCCTAACTTTAGAAATACATAATTCAATATGCAAAATATATCTGTCTAGATACTGTTTTAGGGTAGAAAAACCTGGTAGCTTTATAATATATATTGTGTATTATAGTTCTGTGTACCACACAAAGGAGAATGTGCTGTGCTCTTCGTGATCTTCCTTCTAAGATCGCTGCATAGCTTACACACACACAAACACACACGCACACATATATGTAAGTACAAGTGTGTATAAAAGGTCCACTGCTCTAGAGGTGGCCGCTATCAAAGGTTCAGTTTGTAGTTTTCAAGTAATTTCTATGTAAATTCAAATATATACAGGGTTTTGTTCGGTTTTTTGGTTTGTTTTTTTTTTCTGAGACAGGGTTTCTGCTAGGTCGCCTGAGCTAGAGTGCAGTGGTGTCATAGCTCACGGCAACCTCAAACTCCTGAGCTCAAGCGATCCTGCATCAGCCTCCTGAGTACCTGGGACTTTAGGTGCACCACCACACTTGGCTAATTTTTCCATTTTTTGTAGAGATGGGGTCTTGCTGGTCTCGAACTCCTGGCCTCAAGCAATCTTCCCCCCTCAGCCTCCCAAAGTTCTAGGATTACAAGTATAAGGCACCACGCCCAGCCCATATATAGTTTTGATTTTAATCTTTAACACAGTCAAGATCATACTTATACCTAGAGTTGCTTATGTAATAAGTCCTCTATTATAAGGATATAGGAAAAAACGAACTCAGTTTCTCCTGCTATACTCTCAAAACAGAATGCTTCTGTGACCGTATGTGTGGGGATTTTCACACACACACACCAAGCAAGCAGTCAGTTCTACATTGGATATCAGATGGCTAATTCATTTCAATTCTCATACTGTCTACCTAGAGGTAGTGTTAGATCCCACAAGTTGAGAGCTCAGTCCCACTAGCCTGCCCCCTACTTCAGACACCTGTCAAAAATAATAGGTTGTCTCCTATCCCTCTGACTGATCGGCTATAAATCAGGGTTCCCACAGCCCCCTCCTTGGGTTCAATTAATTTGCTAGAGTGGCTGATAGAACTCAGGGAAACATTTACTTACATTTACTGGTTTATTATGAAGGATATTACAAATGATACAGATAAACAGCCAGATGGAAGAGATGCATAGGCCCAGATATGAGAGAAGGGGTGCAGAGCTTTATGCCTTCTCCAGGCTCATCACCCTTCAGGAACCTCTACCTGTTCAGCTATCTGGAAGCTCTCTGAACCCTGTTCTTCTGGGTTTTTGTGGAAGCTTCATTACTTGGCTATGATTGATTATATCATTGGCCATTGGTGATCAACTCATCAATTAGCCCCTCTCCCTCTCCCAGAGGTGGGGTGGTGGGGCTGAATGTCCCAACCCTCTAATCAAGCTTTGGTCTTTCCAGTGACCAGCCCCCATCCTGAAGCTCTCTAGGGGTCCCCAGCTACCAGTCATCTCATTAGCATACAAAAGACACTGGAGATTCCAAGGATTTTAGGAACTGTATGTTAGGAACCTGGGACAACCAAATATATACATCACAATATCACACCAATATTTTTTTTTTTTTTTAATTTCAGCTCATCATGGGGGTACATAAGTTCAGGTCATATACATTGTCCATGTCCCGCCCATCCCCCTGAGTCAGAGTCCCAAGCGTGTCCATTCCCCAGACAGTGTGCCTGGCACTCATCATGTAGTCATACCTCCATCCCCTCCCCCCCCACCTCCCCGAGTCTGCACCTTCAAGCATGACCATTCCCCAGAGGGTGTGCAACGCACTCATCATGTAGGCATACACCCATCCCCTCCCCCCACCCCCTCATCTCAGTCTGATAGCCAATTGGTATCCTTCCCCGATGTGCATTTAGGTGATGATCAGGGAAACCAGTTTTCTGGTGAGTACATGTGATGCTTGGTTTTCCATTCTTTGGATACTTCACTTAATATAATGGGTTCCAGCTCTCTCCAGGAGAACCAAAGAGATGTCGTATCATCGTTATTTCTTATAGCTGAGTAGTACTCCATGGTATACATATACCACAGTTTACTAATCCATTCGTGGATTGATGGGCACTTGGGTTGTTTCCACATCTTTGCGATTGTGAATTGTGCTGCTGTAAACATTTGGGTACAGGTGTCTTTGTTAAAGAATGACTTTTGTTCTTCTGGGTATATGCCCAATAATGGGATTGCAGGATCAAATGGTAGGTCTACTTGAATCTGTTTAAGGTATCTCCATATTGCTTTCCATAGGGGTTGCACTAGTTTGCATTCCCACCAGCAGTGTATGAGTGTTCCTGTCTCTCCGCATCCACGCCAACATGTGTTGTTTTGGGATTTTTTGATAAAGGCCATTCTCACCGGAGTTAAGTGGTATCTCATTGTGGTTTTGATTTGCATTTCCCTGATGATTAGGGATGTTGAGCATTTTTTCATATGTTTTTTAGCCATTCTTATATCTTCTTTTGAAAAATTTCTATTCATGTCATTTGCCCATTTTTTGATAGGATTGTTTGATTTTTTCTTGCTGATTTTCCTGAGTTCTAAATAGATTCTTGTTATCAGTCTTTGATGTGTAGTATGCGAAAATTTTTTCCCATTCTGTAGGCTGTCTGTTTATTCTCGTGACTGTTTCTTTGGCTGTGCAGAAGCTTTTTAATTTAATCAGGTCCTATTCATTTATTTTTGTTGTTGCTGTGATTGCCTTAGGGGTTTTCTTCATAAATTCTTTGCCTAGACCAATGTCTGTAAGAGTCTTTCCTACATTTTCTTCTAGAATTCTAATCGTTTCCCATTTAAGGTTTAAATCTGTTATCCACCGTGATTTGATTTTTGTGAGAGGTGAAATCTGTGGGTCCTGTTTCAGTCTTCTACATGTGGCTATCCAGTTTTCCCAGCACCATTTATTGAATAGGGACTCTTGTCCCCAGAGTATGTTTTTGTCTGCTTTGTCAAAGATTAGATGGTTATATGAGGATGGTTTTATATTTGGGTTTTCTGTTCTGTTCCACTGGTCTGTGTCCCTGCCCTTGTGCCAATACCAGGCAGTTTTAGGAACCACAGCTTTGTAGTATAGTTTGAAGTCTGGCAAATCAATACCTCCCATTTTGTTTTTATTGCTTAAGATTGCTTTTGCTATACGGGGTCTTCTCTGATTCCATACAAAGTGTATAATTATTTTTTCTAAATCTGTGAAAAATGATGTTGATAATTTAATAGGAATTGCATTGAATCTATAGATTACTTTGGGTAGTATAGACATTTTAACAATGTTAATTCTTCCAATCCATGAGCATGGTATGGATTTCCACTTATTTACGTGTTCTGCAATTTCCTTCCTTAGCGTTTCATAGTTCTCTTTATAGAGGTCCTTTACCTCTTTAGTTAAATATATTCCTAGATATTTTATTTTCTTTGTTGCTATTTTGAAAGGTATTGAGTCCTTAATTTGGTTCTCTGATTGAATGTTATTGGCATATATGAATGCCTCTGATTTGTGTGTATTGATTTTGTAACCTGAGACTTTACTGAATTCATTAATTAATTCCAGGAGTCTCTTGGTTGAGTCCTTGGGGTTTTCCAGATACAACATCATGTCATCAGTGAAGAGTGAGAGTTTGATCTCTTCTGTCCGTATTTGGACACCCTTGATTCTGCTCTCTTGTCTGATAGCTCTCGCAAGGACTTCCAATACTATGTTGAAAAGTAATGGGGACAGTGGGCAGCCTTGTCTGGTTCCAGTTCTGAGTGGGAATGCTTTCAATTTTTCCCCGTTCAGTATGATGTTGGCTGTGGGTTTGTCATATATGGCTTGTATCATTTTTAGGTAGGTCCCATTTATGCCTATTTTGTTAAGTGTTCTTATCATAAAAGGGTGTTGAATTTTGTCAAATGCTTTTTCTGCATCTATTGAGAGGATCATATGGTCTTTATTTTTGCTTCTATTTATGTGGTTAATTACATTTATAGATTTTCGTATGTTGAACCACCCCTGCATCTCTGGGATGAAGCCTACTTGGTCGTGATGAATTATTTTTTTAATAAGCACTTGGATACGATGTGCTAGGATTTTATTGAGAATTTTTGCATCTACGTTCATGAGAGAAATTGGTCTGTAGTTTTCTTTTTTTGTTGCATCCTTTCCTGGTTTTGGTATCAGTGTTATATTGGCTTGGTAAAATGTGTTGGGGAGAATTCCATCCTTCTCAATATTGAAGAATGGTTTACATAGGATGGGCACCAGTTCATCTTTGTATGTGTGGTAAAATTCAGGTGTGAACCCATCTGGACCAGGGCTTTTCTTTTTGGGAAGGTTTTTTATTGCTGTTTCAATTTCAGTTCTTGATATTGGTCTATTCAAGAATTCTATTTCTTCCTGATTGAGCTTGGGAAGGCTGTGTGTTTCTAAAAATTTGTCCATTTCCTCCTCATTTTCCAATTTGTGTGCATAAAGATTTTTGTAATATTCATAGATGATGTCATGTATCTCTGTGGCATCGGTTGTGATTTCTCCTTTCATGTTCCTGATGGAAGTTATTAAAGATTTTTCTTTTCTGCTCTTGGTTGGTCTAGCCAGTGGTGTGTCTATTTTATTTATCTTTTCAAAGAACCAAGTTTTTGTTTTATTAATTTCCCTTATAGTATTTTTGTTGTCCTTTTCATTTAATTCTGATTTGATCTTAATAATTTCTCGCCTTCTGCTGGGTTTGGGGTCAGTCTGTTCTTCTTTCTCCAGTTCTTTGAGTCTATTCAATAAGTTGTCTATCTGTAAGTTGTCTGTCTTTTTTAAATAGGCATTTATGGAAATGAATTTTCCTCTCAGGACTGCTTTAGCTGCATCCCATAGATTTTGATAAGTTTTGTCACCTTTGTCATTTAATTCAAAGAATGTTTTGATTTCTGACTTAATTTCTTCCTTTACAAAATTGTTATTCAGGAGAAGGTTGTTTAGCTTCCATGACTTTGAGTAGGAATGAGAGTTCCCGTTAGGGTTCATTATTACTTTTATTCCATTGTGATCTGAGAAGATGCATGGTATGATTTCTATTTTTTTAAATTTTTTAAGACATGCTTTATGTCCTAGGATATGGTCAATCTTAGAGAATGTCCCGTGAGCTGATGAGAAGAATGTATATTCAGTGAATTTTGGGTAGAATGTCCTGTAGATGTCAGTCAGGCCCATTTGTTCTAGCATTCTGTTTAAGTCTACTATTTCTTTGCTTATTTTCTGCTTGGAGGATCTGTCCTGTGCTGTCAGTGGGGTGTTAAAGTCTCCAACTATTAAAGTGTTGTTGTCTATCATTTGGTTTAGATCAAGTAGGGTTTGCTTTATGAATCTGGGTGCGCCTAGGTTGGGTGCATATATATTAAGTATGGTTATGTCTTCTTGTTGAATTGTGCCTTTCACCAGTATGTAGTAACCGTCTTTGTCTTTTATTACTTTTGTTGGTTTAAAGACTAAGTTATTGGAAATTAAAACTGCCACACCAGCTTTCTTTTGGCTACCGTTTGCTTGAAATGTCAATTTCCATCCTTTTATGTTCAGTCTAAATGCATCTTTGCCGGTTAAGTGAGTTTCCTGAAGGCAGCAGATACTTGGTTTGTGTTTTGGTCTTTCCAGTGACCAGCTCCCATCCTGAAGCTCTCTAGGGGTCCCCAGCTACCAGTCATCTCATTAGCATACAAAAGACACTGGAGATTCCAAGGATTTTAGGAACTGTATGTTAGGAACCTGGGACAACCAAATATATACATCACAATATCACACCAATATTTTTAAAAAGAAAGTAAAAACAATCCTATTTTTAAATTTTCACAGAAATTATTTCATCATTCTTTTGGGTTTCAGAAAACTAGACTGGGAATCTCAGCTCTAAAAGACATTGGAGTTTTAATTTTTTAGATCAATTTTTAAATTTTATTTTTCTTCTCTTTTTAGGAATTTAATCTGATTGATAGGCGTGAGTTGGCACCTCTTCAGGAATTAATTGAGAAACTTGGATCCAAAGACAGATAAATGTTTCTTCCAGAACAGTTACCCTCTTGCTTCATCTCCTGCTAGAGCTATTTCATTGCTATCTGTTATAGAATAATGATACAAACTTTAAGAAAACAGGATAAAAAGATACATTGTCTACTGATAAAATTGTCCCAAAGGTAGGTTGGCCTAATAGCTTCAGAGTGAGACCTTTAAGGACACGGCCAAATCTGAGGTGTACTGTGTGACCACTCCTGTTATCGTCAGAGTCATTTGGTTGTAATATGTGATGATTAGCCTGTAGTTTAAGTTTACTTATGATTCTTTTACTCAAGAAAATGATTTGAGTCTGTTTCAGGTGATGGCATAATGGACATTAAGAATTTCCACCAATAATTTATTAGTAAGTTTCCAGAACAAATTTCCTAATAACACAATCAGATCAATTTTATTTTGCAGATAGAAAAGGTATTTTCAAGACTCCTTAAGATTTAGAATGTTTGTGTCACTTTGGATAACCTTTTAGTTTGAAGTTTGTATACTAGTGTTTTTATGGATAAGATATATGTATATTTTTTCAAAATCCATAATTGCAGTTTAAATCATTATGTGGCATATGTGGAATGAGAGTAACCAAAGTTATTTTTAAAGTGACTTTATTTTTTAATCTTTATTTGGAATTTTATTCACATCTATCTAAATTATTAGGAATGTATGTATCAGAAATAATTTTTTTATGGCTTCTAAAAATCTTACAGGTTTTTATTTTGAAAGGCTTCATTCAAGTTAATTTAATATGTAGCTTCTGGCTGTGAAAAAGAAAACTTCCTCCCAAATATTGGCAAACTTTAGGCCTCAAAGCCACTATTTTCATTCTTTTTTTTTTCCCCAGAGGCTTTGAAATTCTGGATAAGAGAATGGAACAAAGTACTGAGAGTACTTGATTATTTTGTTTTATTAAAAAGTTATTTCTATGTTTTTATTGTGACTTGAGCCTTAGTTAAAAGTAGTGGAAAAATGCACAAACTTTAGCCCAATAAGGATAAGACTTAAGGAGAACCACAGTAAGAAACCTTGAAGGTGTACACATTTTATAACACAGCTAAAGTTTTGGTGTGCTATGTATTTTTTAGAGAGAGAGAGAGAGAGAGAGAGAGTGTGTGTGTGTGTGTGTGTGTGTGTGTGTGTGTGTGTTTATAGGAGACAAAATGGGAGGAATAAGTAAAAAAAAAAATCTTACTTCATTCTGTTAATATTCAAAAGATAGGTTGAGCTCCCTCCCATAAGGGCTTTATCCTATTTTAATTGTTTTTGTATCAAAACTTGGAATTGTTCTATTTCTATTGGGATAAAAGAATTTTTCCCTTTAGTGAAGAAAACATCTATTTTTCATTTGGTTCCTTAGATTTAGTAAACGCTTGCTGGCTATTTAAATGTACTGAGGCACAGTAAGTATTCTGGAAGACTTGCCAGACTGGCAAAGCTTTAAGTTCATGAACATTCTGTGTTTCAGAGCTGTGGTTTTTGCAAAGTACTCAACAGCCTCCTTGATGGCTTTGATAAAGGTTAAGTTTGATAAGATTTTTGTTTCATTTTGTTTTATTCCACTAGACTATAAAGAAAAGAATTGCTTAGAAACTCCATTTTTAATAACTCAGTTTCAATAAATTCTGAAATATATACAGAACTTTAAGAGAAATAAAACATTTAATCTAATTTAGGCTGAACCCCATACACCACTGAGGAATTATAAAGAGTGGGATAGTCACTTACGAAAAAAAGAGAAAAGCCCTCTATGAAACATTCCAAAATCCATGTTTTAAGCTTATCCGCAGGTCCAGAATCCAGCCATTTCTCTATGTTGATGATTTGCGAACAAGAAAGCAGATTTCTAGATGCCACCTAGAATGTAACTGCCTCTCAGCTTCACGCTGTTGGCTTTACTTTTTTTTTTTTTAAGTCTACAAGGAACGAAATTATTTTTCTCAACTAGGGTTGTACTTTCATCATCATTTCTAATATTTCAGATATCCTCAAACAAAAGAGTTCTCACTTTTCTCCATTTAGTTTCAGTGATGGAAACCCTCCCTTCATGACTAAGTTCCAAAACGAACCAAAGATGATCATATGCTAGGACAGTAGTAAAAAAGGCAGCTTATAAATGGGACATAAATCAAAAACTTGTTGCTATTTTGAGACTCAGAATGTCGTTTTTAAAAAAATAAAAACATTATCAAGTTCCCACACCAATCTGATTTAAGCAACAATGCACCTAAACATTAGTGTTAATATTATTAGTTTACTTCTAAGGCCAGGGAGTAGAGGGCAAGAAAAGAATTGGAGGAAGGGGAGAGAGTAGAAAGAGGATGGTGCCTTTCTGACTTGGCTAGAGGGCCAACCTTCGACAAGAGTTTGAAGAAATCAATCTCGTTGACTGCTCACCTTTGATTGCTCTCTCCCCATGGCCAGGATCTGCTGTTCCACAGCACTCGCCCCTCTTGCCGTCCTAATCAGAAGTCAGCTCCTCTCAGTGTCTGCCCTCTGCTCCTCATACATGATTACAATCACGGGGTGGAGAGTGCCTGCTAAATTAGGCAGTTGATCCTATGGTGCTTTAATTTTCAGGCATTTTAAAAACCTTGGGCAATGATGTACAGATTTTTGTTTAAATATTCAAACCTTCCTAAACTACAGTTTTTGTATTGGCAGCCAAATGTATCCTTTATTCTTTTTCAGATTGTGAATAAAGTGATGTTACAGGGCTGCCGTCTAACAAAGTATTTCCTTTCATCTTAGATTTGTAGAGCCCTAACTCACGTAGTTGCTTACTTGAGAAATGCAAATCTGTATTCACCATGATTTTGATAACAAAGATAAGTGTTTCTAGTAGGCAAGAGAAACAATCCTGGTGGTGATACTAACTTTTGCAAATGTTGTAGTTTTCTGATTATACTGTTGGCCTTCTCTCTGAGCAATGAGATTATACTAGAATTAGAGCTTCTCAAACATGACATCATTACCTCATAAGCGTCAACAAATTGGGCCCAAAGAATATGAGTCCTAGAAAGTTGTTTCTAAGCAGCCCCAGTGATGGTGCTGGTGCTGGTGCTACTGCTGCCTTGTCATAGGAGGCTGTCTCCTGTTAGTATGAAACCCTGGCCTGAATAATGCCGGCCTGGACACCAAACATTGAGCACCTTCAACAGGTAAATTATTTCCTCCTGAGATCAGTCAGTTCAGTAAGTGGATTCAGTTTCTACTATTGTAGAATTCTGGCAAAGAGGGAAAATATTAGTCCTTTGGTCATTCTATTTTGCATTCAGTTTTGATTCAGTACTATAAAAGGCTTTGGGGGACAATACTACGTGTGGTAACAGTAATTTTACTGATGCAACTGCATTGAAATTCACTTCAGATTTCTCTCATTATCAGATGGTATTCCAAACAAGTATTCTGTAAATCTAGATGGATTACCAGTTTGCTATAGACTTATTATAGAACAACATTCTGTTTGGTCTACATCAGAAATAATTTGCATAAGTTAGTCTTGGTTACCATCTAAAATATTTTTAAATATTCTTTACATAAAAAATTTATGTTGTATTTTTAAACCTTTAGGGGCTTTATCTATTTTTCTAAGTCAGTTAACTGTACTTTAAAAAAAAAGTATTTTGTATCTACTTTTGTAACTTCATCAGAATAAAATATATTGAAAGGAAAAAATGACTGATTAATGTTTGTGTCTCAACACACTTCTTTCTATTTAAATGTGGAAAGGAGATTTTCGTAGGTTCTATGGATTTTTGAGTACAGCTTAAATTTGGAAAGTTACCTTTGCATATCATTTAGTAGCTAAAATGTTTTCTTAGCCCTCACAAAAAGGGAAGTTCCTAAATGAACTAAGTATGTTGCGTACTACCAGGACCCACCCTAAGAAACAAATGATGCCTTTGATGACAGTAGCTGAAACCTATGCCAGACAAAAGTAAGTAGTCTCCTTCTTACCATCCCAACCAAATTCTGGATCTCTTTTTATACATTCCTCATTGTGAGGCTGAGAAAAGGGAAGAGGGATGGGACTTAATAATTTTCTAATCTTAAAATTGAAAGGCCGGGTGTCGTGGCTCACGCCTGTAATCCTAGCACTCTGGGAGGCCGAGGTGGGTGGATTGCTCGAGGTCAGGAGTTCCAGACCAGCCTGAGCAAGAGCGAGGCCCCATCTCTACTAAAAATAGAAAGAAATTATGTGGACAACTAAAAATATATATAGAAAAAATTAGCTGGGCATGGTGGCACATGCCTGTAGTCCCAGCTACTCGGGAGGCTGAGGCAGAAGGATTGCTTGAGCCCAGGAGTTTGAGGTTGCTGTGAGCTAGGCTGATGTCACGGCACTCACTCTAGCCGGGGCAACAGAGTAAGACTCTGTCTCAAAAAAAAAAAAAAAAATTGAGTACTCAGTATATATCCTTAAAACATCCCCATGCAGCCATTTTTCACTATTATAGGAGAAACACTCACAGTTAATTTTAGAGGTCCAAATTACAGATGCATTTTAGGTCTGTTTAAAATAGTAATGCTAGAATTTTTTGCCATTTTTTTTAGTTCAATTTTAAAACTTAATGAACGTGTCTAAGTAGAATAGGTTAAGACTTATTTTGTATAAGATGAGTAAGCTAGCAATCAGTTTTGGATTTCTTTAGACATTTTCGGTAGGCTTAAAATTGATAGCAAAAGTAGTAAAAGTTTGTAAGGGCATCTAATGGCTAAGCCTTTGAAAGCTATTTCAAACTTTATAAAAGAGTAGTAGAATAACCCAGATAATCTTTGGGAGGGCCAGAGTCAGGCTTCTAACCTGCACAGCCAGAAACAATGTCCAAACCATGCGTTGGACCTTCTCTAGTAAATACCCTATTGATGCCCCAACTAGGTATGGACACTACAGCCTGCACAGTTATCACTGGCCACTAGATGTCAGTCTCTGCCATGTCTGACAAAAGCTAGGTGCCTGTAGTCTTAGGGGAATCCTTTAGTAGGTTATCTCATTTAATCCATACCTGGGGAAGTGATGGCAATTGAGAGGTACATTAGAAATTTTTCAATGTTATTCAGACCATGTCACAAAAGCTTGGACAAGTTCAAATAGCTAGTACATAGTAAGTCAGGCCTCTGTTTCTCTGGAATACATTTGCAGAAATTCTGCATGCTCGAGGGTACTAGAAGGCACTGTAAAATAAAATGACTATGCAATTAAAAGTCATCCCAATGAGGTAAAAAAAAAAAAAGTATCTAAGAGATCCTGCCTAAGGTGTTTTCTGCAGTTAGCGTAGACGTAAATATCGTATGTATGAAAGCTGGGAGTGATCGTGCACTGATACAAGTGAGGATAAGAGAATCTCAAGTTCACAGCAAAAAAAAAAAAAAGAAGGTGCAGAAAGGACTGGCCTATTTCCTGGGACTAAAGGCATTTCACTTTAATCATAACAAAGTAAAACACACCTTTTACTTGCTTTTGTTGTAAAAAATTATACCAGAAGTTAGGTTGGAACTAATTTGGAAGTCCAAGATTGTAAGATTGTCATGTAAATCCTTTTTTGAAAAGGTTCAAATTCAAACTTGAGCTCAAATTGCTAAACCTGTCAGTTCTGTTGAGTAATCCCAGTGCATGCACTTTCTGTCCCATGCTGGACTGTTGACATAGATTACTCAAGCAAGGCCTTGTCCTTGTGGAGTTTATAGACCGGTGGGAACAAACACATACATAATTGATAGTTGTAAAGGGTCATAAGTGCAACAAAGGATGTAAGTTGCAAGCAATAAGCTTACTGTGGGGTGGTCAGAGGTGGCTCTCTGGAGAAGACAAGGCTTAAACTGGCTTAAAAGATAGGCCATTGCATAACCAAATTTAGCATAGTTTGTGCAGACAGGTACAAGTAGTTCAATATTACTGAAGGGTAGATTTCAGTTGGACAGGCAGAAAGGGGTTAAATCACATGAAAGAACTTAAGTTTGTGCCTGCAGGTGATGGGAAATCTGAAGAATTTTAAGTAATGAATGTTTCCATTTCAGATGGCTCTGGCACCCTTGTGGAAACAGTAAAGGGAAGAGGGTGGAGCAGAGAGACAATAATTCAGAGTAACATAATATGCGCAATTTTTAAGGAAGGGTGGAGGTAAGCAAAAGTACTATTTTCAATAAAGGAAAGAAGGAGTAATTCTGCAAATGCCAATCAGCATAACATATTACAAAGCCAATTAAACTGGCTTTAGTGCTCATTTCCAGCACTGCTGGTTTCCAGTTGCACAAGCAAAGTCTAACCTAACGTTTTTCTCCTCTTAGCTCTTTCTTGTCTGCTTCATTTCCAAAGTAGCTCTGTCCACGTGGTTGCAAAGATGGTTGCCTGCAGCTCCAGGCTTTCTACCAGCTTAGCAACACAGTTGAAAAAGATCATTTCTTTTCTTTGGTTCCAAAACAGTCTCTGGACCAACTCTCATTGGTCTGGCTGAGGTCATGGGTCAGCCCTAACCCAATCCCTGTCTGATTGGCCAGACCTAGGTTATGTTTCCACTCCTAGAACTGGGGATGGGTCTCCCTCCTCTGAACCTTGTGGTTTGAATAGCAAAGGGGTGGTTCACCCCTACTACACCACTGGAAAAAATACTTTTGACAGTTTTTTTTAAACAAATTTTTATTTTGAGACAGAGTCTCACTCTGCTGCCCGGGCTAGAGTGCCATGGCATCAGCCTAGCTCACAGCAACCTCAAACTCCCGGGCTCAAGCAATCCTCCTGCCTCCTGAGTAGCTGAGACTACAGACATGTGCCACCATGCCTGGCTAATTTTTCTATATATTTTTTTGGCTGTCCATATAATTTCTATTTTTAGTAGAGATGGGGTCTTGCTCTTGCTCAGGCTGGTCTTGAACTTCTGAGCTCAAACAATTCACCTGCCTCAGCCTCCCAGAGTGTTAGGATTACAGGCGTGAGCCACCGTGCCCAGCCATTTTTGACAGTTTTAACTGTATCATTGATGCCAATGAAGAAAAAAGCAAATTATCCCTAACCACACCAACGTAACTTTTAAGGAATCCGAAGCAGAAAATGTGGGAGAGGCTATTAACAATTATTCAAAGGAGAAATTACGAAGGCCAGAACATAGGAGTCAATTAATATTAGAATAAATTAGCATATTTTTAGTCAATCACTGTAAAGAACTGAAGGTGCAATCCATCCACATGCAAGGCTGAAGGTATTGGTTGCACAGCCCAGAATGCAATAGCAAAAAGCTAGTGTCCTGCAGGGTACCACCAGACC
Source organism: Lemur catta (assembly GCF_020740605.2). Taxonomy (NCBI): domain Eukaryota; kingdom Metazoa; phylum Chordata; class Mammalia; order Primates; family Lemuridae; genus Lemur; species Lemur catta. Next base: position 57,400,126 of record NC_059131.1, on the reverse strand, counting down.
ACATGCTGCAAAGAAATACAGCTATAGAGACAAAGGGCTTGTTTGGATTTTGGCCTTGATTTGTCTGGCAGTACTAGTAGTACTCCAGAGGCTGGGTGGGTTTGCTGGCAGTCTGACCCATCCCGCTTGGCGTCAGCTTCCTGCTGCATTCTCATAACTCTACAGCCTGTGGCCTCTGCTAGGCCAGTGTCCTATAACACCTTAAACTCTGGCAAATGCAAAACTCAATTTGTCAGCTCCCCTCAGCCCCCGTCTAACTCTCCTACATTCATGGCATTGTTCAAGCCAAAAACTTGGCCGTCATCCCAGATATCTTTCCCACCCTGATCCCCCATATCCAGTCACTCTCTTCATTCACCTCCTAAGTGTCTCAGCCCACTCTTCCCACCCCTTCTGTCACTGGATTAGTTCAGGCCCCTCAATTCTCACTGGGACCATTGCAATAGCGTTGGAACTGTTAGGTAGATAGCTAGGATCTCGGGCTCTTCTAGGGACAAGGGTGCCCTGCTTTGGTGTTGCCTCCAGCAATTGCCCCACCTGGGAAGAAGGATAACAGCAGGCACTGGGTTTTGGTGGTGCCCCACCCTGAATCCTATCCCGAGCAACCGCTACACCTGGGGAAGGAGGGAACGCTTTAAGATAAAAAGCTACTCAGGTGAAACTGCTTCCTGCTGTGGCCACTCCGTCGCCCCCCGCCCTCCAAGCAAGGATCTAGAGAACTAGGATAACAGTCCACCAAGAGGCTGGACCTGACATTTTGGTGTGTCTGGTCATTCTTCAGCCCAGAGCACACCAAGAACTGAGAGTAGACTGCCACCCTGACAGAACTTCTGTCCTCGTCTCCAATTTCAGTCCCTATGGTCACTCGCAAATCTGAAAACGACTGCCCTCCTTGAAATCCTCCCAAGAGTCCCCTTACCTGGAGAGAAACCCACGCTCCTCAGTTTAGAAGCCAGCTTGCCGGGGTGGGGCGTGGGAACGGAGAAGTTCCTTCAAGGGCAAGGAGGGTATTGGAACGCGGGACAGTCAGTATTGAGCGCCGAGCGCCTTGGAGCGCGTCTAAGCCGGGGAGGAAGGAGACGGTGACCCTACGGTGGAACCGGGCCCCGGGAGGTAGCAGGAGCCGTCGCGGGCGGGGGCGGAGCGCAGGTTCCGGGCAGGCGCGTCCCCGGAGTCCCGACCGGCGGCGGCCTCCGGGCGGCAGGGGGCGGCCTCGCGCGCGGCGGCGGCTGCAGGTCCCTGGCTCCGCGCCTTGCGGGAGACACGGCGACCTCGGGCGGTGGGTCGCGTAGGTCGGGCATGGCGGCGTGGCTCCCGGCCGCCGCGGCGCCTGTGCTCCGCGGGATCCACGGGGTGAGCGCGGGCGGGGGCCGGGGCTGCTCTCCCCGGGGCGGGAGCTGCGGAGGGAGCGCGGAGCCGGCCGCCATCGGGGCTCAAAGACTGGCTCCCGGGGGGCGCGGCGCAGGGCCCGAGGGGCCTCCCCTTCCTTTCTCTCTTCATTCATTCACTCCATGACGACGACTTTCGGAGAAGTATCAGGCCCCGGCGAGCTCCCGAGCTGGGAGGAGGTTAGGAGTCAGGGGGACCGACACATGAACTGTCATAATACCGCGGGCACAGGAACAAGAAATGTTGATTTACAAAGCCGAAGACAGGAATCATAGCCCGGGGTCAAGGGGTGGGCTCAGAGGGGTCTGGGCCTTGGGGACGTCAGCTGGGCCTCTGACCTTGATCCTCCGCAAGTCCCACTCCTGCTTCTACCCGGAGTAGAAGCCCAGCAGAAGGCAGTTCCCACTCTCTCCTAATCTCTCCCGCTTTCTGGTTCATCCTTTGCCTCACCTCGTCTACTTCTCTCTCTTTCCTTCTCTCCTGGTCTTGAGCCTGCCTCCCCCACACATGAAGAGTTGTTCTTCCGCGCCGATGACTTTCAGCGCGGACAGTGGTCATCTGGGGATGTGGTCAGTAGGATTGTTCCGTTAGAGACCGCTGCCCACAGATCGCCAAGACGAAAGAAAGGCTTCTCCCAAGGGCTCTGCAGTGCTAACCACCCTCATCCCTTAGTGATTGCCGAATCTGCCTGCCATCTCTGCCTTTGCACCCCAAGGTTCTGCCCCCAGAAGCAGCTCCACCCCCCTCAGCAAGCCTACCCAGGTCACAACATCAAGTTTCTGTCCCTCCATACAGCACGCAGTCTAACTCGGGACCTTTCTCCTGACCTGCATTTGGACTGCCTGCCAGACTCCTTTGCCGGTGCCCAGCGGGCATGCACCAATGCAGTAGTTCCTACCCTGCTCATTCATTCCTCCACCTGTTACCAAGTGCTCCTGAGGGCCTGCTCTGGAGTCAGCCCTGGGATGCTGCTGGAACAGGACAGACTCAGTCCTGGCTTTTAAGACCAGTGGTGAGAAAGCCAGTACACAGCTCATTTTAAAGAAGGTGCTCTGAGATTCTGTGACACGGGACCCTGCTATGGACCATCAGGAAAGGCCTGAGGATGGGCAGGACTGAGGAGTGAAGGAGTGGAGCCTTCAACACCAGCACCCACGGAACAGCCCTCGTGTCCTCCCACCTGCCATCTACATCTGGTCAGGGACCAGCACCTGGTGCTTCTTCCTTTGTAATGCTTCTTACTCAGGCATCTTTCCTGACTAGCTCTATAAGGCACTGTTTCCTGCAGGTTACCAAGAGCTCAGGTCACATAATCTGGAGTCACATCACCGGTCTAACACATTCCTAAATGTTTAGTCTGGCATTCAAGGCCTGCCACACTTGACTCCTGGTTTCCCATTCTAGCATGTGCTCGGCCCAGCCATGTGGCTACTGACCTGGTCTTCTGCTCCTTCACGGCTAAGTGTTGAGATCTGTTCTACCAGAAGCACTGGCTCCCTATAGTAGCCATGGGGTGGGGGGGTGTAGGGAGTTCCAAAGGTAAATAATCCAAAAATGTTCATTCTTAAGGTCATTTAATAGAATTCTGACTCTTCTCCCCAGTGAGAGTTGGTGCATGGTGCAAGCTCAGCTATGGGTTGTGAGGTCACGACCTACTGGGGAGGGTGTGGCATGTTAATCAGGCGCAAGGGTGAGTGGAGTGTGGCCCCACCATGCAGGGCAGTGGGTGGCCAATGGCACAGTAGCCTAGCTGGGCCTCTCTCCTGGCTCTGCATTTTACTAATGGATCCAACCTTGGTCATTACTCAGTGCCTCAGTTTCCTCACCTATAAAACTGTCATCGTAATAGTGTCTCATGGCATTATCATGAAGAATTAAACATCTATTGAATTAGGTTTGGGGCCTGGTCTCTAGAGTCAAACTGAGTTATTTACAATCATCTTCCACCTCAGAAAAGTTTATTCTGTACCCTGGGGAGCTTATCTGGACGCCTGACCACATAGCCCCTGTGGTGAGCCCATGGCTGCATTGTCGAAGGCCAGGGCCTGTCCTGCAGGGGAGTGGCAGGTGCCATCTTGCTCTGGCCTGACCCTCTTGTCTCTCTTCTGTGGCAGCTGCCTCTTCTCCACTCTGCCCATCGGATGTTTGCCTCCCAGACTGAGGGGGAGCGCAAAGTGACCCAAATTCTCAAAGAAAAGTTTCCTCGAGCAACAGCTATCCAAGTCACCGACATTTCAGGTAAGGTTTTCCCATCTTTCCCACAGAACTTTGGTAAGATTCTGCTCTGTGGAAGAGGGGCAGAGGGCAAGGGGCTTGCAGGAGGGAACTTGCCGCCCGTGAGTGAGTAGCTTCTCAATGTGTGTTGCTTTTGGACAGACAGAACTCAGCTGCTCCCACGTGATGGGGTGGTGAGGATTCAGAAACCTCACAGGGAAACCGTGGGGACAAGGCCCAGTGGGGAGGACTCTAGGACGAGGTCCCTCTCAGTGACCCTGGAGCTCAGGACCACAGTCTTTCATTGGACAGCAAGATGGGCCTTACTCTAATTTCCTCATTTTCTTCGGAAACCCTAGAATGCCAGAGCTGGAGCAGACCCCAGTCGTCCAACTGCCTTACTTTCCCCAGGAGGCGACAAGCCCAGAGAGGCCAAAGGACCTGCCCAGCCCCTCACGGGGAGGAGAGAGGAGAACTGGAACCAGAACCAGGACCCAGGGCAGACTCTGTCCCAAGCCCAGTCACCAGCCACAGCCAGGCCCTGTCTTTTTTTTTTTTTA